>NW_012103621.1:369600-419497 GCF_000951045.1 Mandrillus leucophaeus | reverse complement strand
GTCTCACAAAAAAAAAAAAAAAAAAAAAAAATAGACACAGAGAGAGATGAGAACATGAGAGCTGACAGGTCCGTGGATCTTCTCTGGAGCCCTGCATTCATTCCCGCAAAGCTCCATGTGATCCTGGGCTTGGAGGAACAGGGACCTCAAGCCCAGACCCAGCCTGGCCCGAGGGAGGCCTTCTCCCCACACACATCCCCAGACGCGCACAACCCACCCTCGAACTCCGCTTGTTGCCAGGCACAGGTGCAGAGAGGTCCCTGCAGAGGGTGAGGGGAACCCAGAGCAGGAATTGGAGGGGAAGTGGGACTTTCCTCGGGTGTGAAAAACACCAAATGGAACCGCCTTCGAATAATGGGAGCCCACTCTGAGCCAGGCGCGAAATCTCTACCTGTCACAGCAGTTCCAAGAAACAGGTTTTAACCCACTTTATTTTTAATTAATTAATTAATGTATTTATTTATTTATTTTGAGGCAGAGTCTCATTCTGTTACCAGGCTGGAGTGCAGTGGCACGATCTCGGCTCATTGCAAACTCCACCTCCCTGGTTCAAGCGATTCTCCTGCCTCAGCCTCCTGAGTAGCTGGGACTACAGGTGCATGCCACCATGTCCAGCTAATTTTTGTATTTTTAGTAGAGATGAGGGTTCACCATGTTGGCCAGGATGGTCTCGATCTCCTGACCTCAGGTGATCCACTCACCTCAGCCTCCCAAAGTGCTGAGATTTACAGGCATGAGCCACTGTGCCCGGCCTATTTTTTATTTTTTGAGGCGGAGTTTTGCTCTTATCACCCAGGTTGGAGTACAATGGCACAATCTCGGTTCACCTCAAGCTCCGCCTCCCGGGTTCAAGCAATTCTCCTGCTGCAGCCTCCCAAGAAACTGGGATTACAGGTGCCTGCTGCCCTGCCGGGCCATTTTTTGTATTTTTAGTGGAGATGGAGTTTCATCATGTTGGCCAGGCTGGTCCTGAACTCCTGACCTCAGGTGATCTGCCTGCCTCAGCCTCCCAAAGTGCTGGGATTACAGGCATGAGCCACAGTGCCTGGTTAACCCACTTAGAAAAAATAACAGGTGGGAGCTGGGTGTGGTGGCTCACGCCTGTAATCCCAGCATTTTGGGAGGCTGAGGTGGGTGGATCACCTGAGGTCAGGAGTTTGAGACCAGCCTGGCCAACACAGTGAAACCCCCTCTCTACTAAAAGTACAAAAATTAGCCCAGCGTGGTGGTGTGCGCCTGTAATCCCAGCTACTCTGGAGGCAGAGGCAGGAGAATAGCTTGAACCCAGGAGGCAGAGGTTGCAGTGAGCCGAGATTGTGCCATTGCATTCCAGCCTGGGTGACAGCAGCGAAACTTTGTCTCAAAAAAAAAAAGAAAAGAAAAAAAAAAACAGATGTGGGTCTGGTACGGTGGTCCATACCTGTAATCTCAGCACTTTGGGAGGCTGAGGCGGGCGGATCACAAGGTCAGGAGATCAGGACCATCCTGGCTAACACGTTGAAACCCCATCTCTACTAAAAATACAAAAAGTTAGTTGGGTGTGGTGGCGGGCACCTGTAGTCTCAGCTACTTGGGAGGCTGAGGCAGGAGAATGGCGTGAACCCGGGAGGCAGAGCTTGCAGTGAGCCAAGATCACATCACTGCACTCCAGCCTGGGCAACAGAGCGAGACTCCATCTCAAAAACAAACAAACAAACAAACAAAAAACAGGTGTGGTGCTGTGGCTCACACCTGTAATCCCAACACTTTGGGAGGTGGAGGTGAGAGGATCGCTTGAGCCCAGGAGTTCGAGACCAGCTTGAACAACATGGTGAAACCCTGTCTCTACGAAAAATAGAAAAAATTAGCCAGGTATGGTGGCGCATGCCTGTGGCCCCGGCTACTCTGGAGGCTGAGGTGGGAGGAGCACTTGAGCCTGGGAGGTTGAGACCAGCCTGGGCAACAAAGTGAGACCTCGTCTGTACAAAAAAATTTCTTTTTATAGCTGAACCTGGTGGCGTATGCCTGTAGTTCCGGCTCCTCTGGAGGCTGAGATGAGAGGATCGCTTGAGCCCAGGAAGTCGAGGATTCAGTGAACTGTGATTCTGCCTCTGTACTCCAGCCTGGGCAACAGAGCAAGACCCTGTCTCAGAAAACAAAATCAAAAAAACTTTCTGGCTGGGCATGGTGGCTCATGCTTATAATCCCAGAAATTTTGGAGGCCAAAGTGGGAGAACTGCTTGAGCCCAGGGGATTGAGACCAGCCTGGGCAACACAGTGAGACCCTGTCTTTACGTAAAATAGAAAAAATTAGCCAGGCATGGTGGCACGTGCCTGTGGTCCCAGCTACTTGGGAGGCTGAGGTGGGAGGCTTGCTTGAGCCTGGGAGGCCGTGGCTGCAGTGAGCCATGATTGTGCCAACTGTATTCCAGTCTGGGCAACAGAGTGACACTGCGTATCCAAAAACGAAATAAAATAACAGCTTTAGGCTGCAGTGGCTCACGCCTGTAATTCCTGCTCTTTGGGAGGCTGAGGCAAGCTGATCACTAGAGGTCAGGAGTTCAAGACCAGCCTGGCCAACATGGTAAGACCCTGTCTCTACTAAAAAATACAAAAATTAACCAGGCATGGTGGCACATGCCTATAATTCCAGCTACTCCGGAGGCTGAGGCAGGAGAATCATTTGAACCCGGGAGGTGGAGGTTGCTGTGAACTGAGATCACGTCACTGTGCTCCAGACTGCACGAAAGACTGAGACTCCATCTCAAAAAAGAAAAAGAGAGCAGAATTCAACCCCTGAGCCACCTGTTTGCCACCTTGGCTTTAGATGCCTTTTTTTTTTTTTTTCTTTCCTGAGACGGATCTCACTCTGTCCCCCAGGCTGGAGTGCAGTGGGACAATCTCGGCTCACTGCAGCTTCTGCCTCCTGGGTTCAAGCAATTTTCCTGCCTCAGCCTCCCAAGTAGCTGGGATTATAGGTTCACGCCACCACGCCTGGCTAATTTTTGTATTTTTAGTAGAGAAGACTGGGTTTCCACCATGTTGACCAGGCTGGTCACAAACTCCTGACCTCAAGTGATTCACCCACCTCAGCCACCCAAAGTGTTGGGATTACAGGTGTGAGCCACTGCACCGGGCTAGATGCTGGTATTCCTGAGGATGATCATTTGCCCTTCTGACTCACAATTCTGAAATAAATCACATCAATTCTGAGGACTTAAATTACTGCCTCGGTGAGAGGCTGTGTGGTGTATTTAAGAGCATAGATCCAGAGCTGGATTACTGGAGTTGGAACCTTGGCTCTGGCACTTAGTAATTGTGTATCTTAGATTACCTCACACAACTGTTTTTTGGTTTTATGTTGTCCAAGACACTGCCTGGGATTACAGGTATTAGCCACTGCACCCCACCTGCATACAACCTTTTGTTCTCTCATCTGTAAAATGGCAAGAGTGAAGGCACATACCTCATAGGGTTATTGTGAGGAATCAATAAGTAAATGTATATAAAGATCCAACAGGCCGGGCATGGTGGCTCACGCCTGTAATCCCAGCACTTTGGGAGGCCGAGGTGGGCGGATCACAGGGTCAGGAGATCGAGACCACGGTGAAACTCTATCACTACTATAAATACAAAAAATTAGCTGGGCATGGTGGCAGGCCCCTGTACCCCTGTAATCCCAGCTACTCAGGAAGCTGAGGCAGGAGAATCTCTTGAACCCAGGAGGCAGAGCTTACAGTGAGCAGAGATGGCACCACTGCACTCCAGCCTAGGCGACAGAACAAGACTCCATCTCAAAAACAACAACAACAACAACAACAACAAAAAAAAACCCCAGCTTTATAGAGATACAATTCACACATCATTCAATTGGCCCATTCAGTGTACACTGCAGTGTTTTTTTTACTGTGTTCATAGAGCTGTGCAACTATCACCACAATGATTTTTTGAACATTTTCATCTCCCCTAAAAGAAACCCTGGGCCCATTAGTCGTCACTTCCCATCTCCTCCTCCCCCAGCCTTAGGCAGCCACTGATCCACTTTCTGTCTCTATGGATTTGCCTATTCTGGCCATTTCATAGAGATGGAATCACACAACATGTGCATTCCATATCTCGCTTTTCACTGTTTTCAAGACTCATCTGTGTTGTAGCAGGTGTCAAGACTTCCTTCCTCTTATATATATATTTTTTGAGACGAGGTCTCACTCTGTCGCCCAGGCTGGAGTGCAGCTCACTACAATCTCCACCTCCTGGGCTCAAGTGATCCTCCCTCTTCAGCCCCTGAGTAGCTGGGACCACAGCACGCCCACACCTGGCTAATTTTTTGTTTGTTTGTTTTGTAGAGATGGGGTTTCACCAGGTTGCCCAGACTAGTCTCAAACTCCTGGGCTTAAGCAATTCACCCACCTCTGCCTCCTAACGTACTGGGATTACAGGCATGAGCTACTGTGCTTAGCTTATTTATAGATATATTTTTAAATCTGGGGTCTTGCTATGTTGCCTAGGCTGGTTTTAAATTCAGGGCTCAAGCAATCCTCCCACCTCAGCCTCCCGAGTAGCTGGGACTACTGCAGGTGCACACCACCATGCCCAGCCTGTACTTCATTCATTTTCATTGCTGAGTAATATTCCATTGTATGGCGGTACCACATTTTCTTTGTCCATGGACATTTGCATTGTCTACTTTTGGCTGCTGTGAATATGGCTCTTATGCACATTCACACACAGGTTATTGTGTGGACATCCTCTCTCATTTCACGGATGAGGAGACCTCCTGCCCAGGCTCCCGCAGCTGGGAAGGGGAAGGGGAAGACTGCCTGGCCGGTTCCGGAGTCTGTGCTTCTTCCCCACCCAAGCTTTGTTCTCTTGAGTTGAGCCAAATGCTGTGACAAGCATAGGTCAGGGCACAAAGAAGTGAGGCTTTATAGAGGAAGGGATGACAGCTTCGCAGGGCCATAAAAGATGAGTAGGGGAGGAAGATAACATCGCAGGCAGAGAAATAGCAGGCGCAAAGGCCAGAAGTATTAAGGTGCCCGGTGCCTGGGAACTTCAAGTTCTGGTTTACTGGGTGGAGGTGTGGGGAGGTGAGGGGTAAAGAAAGGGATAGCAGGCAATAGAGTTGGAGACACAGGCACAGAGTAGGTTAGAAAGGCCTTGAATGCAGGCTGGGCGCGGTGGCTCATGCCTGTAACCCTAACACTTTGGGAGGCTGAGGCAACCAGATCACCTGAGGTCAGGAGTTCGAGACCAGCCTGGACAACATGGCGAAACCCCATCTCTATTAAGAATACAAAAATTGGCTGGGCGCGGTGGCTCACGCCTGTAATCCCAGCAGTTTGGGAGGCCGAGGCGGGTGGATCACAAGGTCAGGAGATGGAGACCATCCTGGCTAACACGGTGAAACCCCGTCTCTACTAAAAATACAAAAGAAAGGAGACGGGCGTGGTGGCGGGCGCCTGTAGTCCCAGCTACTTGGGAGGCTGAGGCAGGAGAATGGCGTGAACCTGGGAGGTGGAACTTGCAGTGAGCCGAGATGGCGCCACTGCACTCCAGCCTGGGTGACAGAGTGAGATTCCATCTCAAAAAAAAAAAAAAAAAAAAGCCAGGCGTGGTGGCACACGCCTATAATTCCAGCTACTTGGGAGGCTAAGGCATGAGAATCACTTGAACCTGGGAGGCAGATATTGCAGTGAGCCAGGATGGTGCCATTGCACATTGCACTGGGAGAGCAAAATTATGTCTCAGAAAAAAAAAAAAAAAGCCTTGAATGCTATAGTAAGCACCATAGACTTGATCCCAAAGGTGTGTGGCAGGGAGTCCAGAAGAGCATCAGCAGAAGGTAGAGTCAGACAGACCTAAGACAAATCCTAGCTCTGCTTCCTCAAGGCCTTTGCTTTAGTTTTATCATCTGGAAAATGGAGATGACAATAATAATACTTTGTTAAAGTGTTTTGAGCATTAAGTGAGTTCATGTCCCTAAGAGCTCAGCCTAGTGCCTGGCAGACAGCTGGCCCAGCAATGGAAATGGGTGTTGACATCCAAGAGCTTTTAGCAGGGGAGGTCAGACTGCTCTAGAAGGCACGCCTGGCTGCAGAGAGTGACTGGCTGGTTTTGAGGAGGCGCTGTCCTGGGGAGGCTGGGCCCTCGGAGATGGTGGGGGAGATGCACAGCCACAGGCATGGTCTGAAGAAGTTTAGGAGGTGGCTTAGGCAGACCCCCACGACTTTGGAAATTGCTTGTGAATAATATCTAAATTCGGAATTGCTTCTCAGTCTTTTGACTAAAATGGAGTGTAATCTCTAAATTCTGATCTTTTGGTGACCCCGGGTCTGGTGCCAAACCACTGAGGGCTGGCTTGATGACTTTCTCTGTTCTTCTCTGCAGCACGTCCGCGGACGCCATGCGGGGTACTCTGACACCCCTGTCTTCGCTGCTGCTGCTGCTACTGGTGCTGGGGTGTGGGCCGCGGGCGTCCTCTGGTGGCGGGGCCGGCGGGGCAGCAGGCTATGCCCCGGTGAAGTACATCCAGCCCATGCAGAAAGGACCTGTGGGACCGCCCTTCCGTGAGGGCAAAGGCCAGTACCTGGGTGAGAGCCTCCTCACCCCACAGTGCCTCAAATCGCTCCCAACCCCCGAATCCCCTGCCTCCCTGACAGCCATCAGATCTCAGGTGCCCCCCACAGCCCCTCATTCCTCACCAATCTTCCCACCTCCACTGTTTTTCCTAATACCCCAGAGGGCCTGGAAACGGGTGCAGTTGGCTGGCACAGGTGGTCTTCCCAGGGGCAGATGAACTGGGAAGTTGGGAGGTGGGGCTCTGCTCCCACCGGCTCTAAGGTGGGCTGCTGGTGCCACCTGGTGGCCACTCCACCTTCAGGTCATGCAGGGATGAGAGGTGAGAATCAGCCAGGCTCATGGAGGAGGCCCAGCCTGGGTAGGTTGGGTGTTAGGAGCCCTTGGTGAGGACACCCTGTCGCCCCCAACCACCCCCAAAGCCCGTCTTCCATGAGAGCAAGGAGGGGCAGCCCCATTCTTCCTCTCCCGCATACCTCATACTGGAATGGGGAAGGGGTAGATGGGGTCCCCTGTCCCCACAGTTCAGGCCCCTGACTGCCCCCTTCTCTTTCTTTCTCAGAAATGCCTCTACCGCTGCTGCCAATGGACCTGAAGGGAGAGCCTGGCCCCCCCGGGAAGCCTGGGCCTCGGGGTCCCCCTGGTCCCCCTGGCTTCCCAGGAAAACCAGGCACGGGAAAGCCAGGACTCCATGGGCAGCCTGGCCCTGCTGGCCCCCCTGGCTTCTCCCGGATGGGCAAGGCTGGTCCCCCAGGGCTCCCTGGCAAGGTCGGACCACCAGGGCAGCCGGGGCTTCGGGGGGAGCCAGGAATACGAGGGGACCAGGGCCTCCGGGGGCCTCCAGGACCCCCTGGCCTCCCGGGCCCCTCAGGCATTACTATCCCTGGAAAACCAGGTGCCCAGGGGGTGCCAGGGCCCCCAGGATTCCAGGGGGAACCAGGGCCCCAGGGGGAGCCTGGGCCCCCAGGTGATCGAGGCCTCAAGGGGGATCATGGAGTGGGCCAGCCCGGGCTGCCTGGGGCCCCAGGGCAGGGGGGTGCCCCTGGCCCCCCGGGCCTCCCTGGTGCAGCTGGCTTAGGCAAACCCGGTTTGGATGGGCTTCCTGGGGCCCCAGGAGACAAGGGTGAGTCTGGGCCTCCTGGAGTTCCAGGCCCCAGGGGGGAGCCAGGCGCTGTGGGCCCAAAAGGACCCCCTGGAGTAGATGGTGTGGGGGTCCCAGGGGCAGCAGGGTTGCCAGGGCCACAGGGCCCATCAGGGGCCAAAGGGGAACCAGGGACCCGGGGCCCCCCTGGGCTGATAGGCCCCACTGGCTATGGGATGCCAGGACTGCCAGGCCCCAAGGGGGACAGGGGCCCAGCTGGGGTCCCAGGGCTCTTGGGGGACAGGGGTGAGCCAGGGGAGGATGGGGAGCCAGGGGAGCAGGGCCCACAGGGTCTTGGGGGTCCCCCTGGACTTCCTGGGTCTGCAGGGCTTCCTGGCAGACGTGGCCCCCCTGGGCCTAAGGGTGAGGCAGGGCCTGGAGGACCCCCAGGAGTGCCTGGCATTCGAGGTGACCAGGGGCCTAGTGGCCTGGCTGGGAAACCAGGGCTCCCAGGTGAGAGGGGACTTCCTGGGGCCCATGGACCCCCTGGACCAACTGGGCCCAAGGGTGAGCCGGGTTTCACAGGCCGCCCTGGAGGACCAGGGGTGGCAGGAGCCCTGGGGCAGAAAGGTGACTTGGGGCTCCCTGGGCAGCCTGGCCTGAGGGGTCCCTCAGGAATCCCAGGACTCCAGGGTCCAGCTGGCCCTATTGGGCCTCAAGGTCTGCCAGGCCTGAAGGGTGAACCAGGCCTGCCAGGGCCCCCTGGAGAGGGGAAAGCAGGGGAACCTGGCACGGCTGGGCCCACGGGGCCCCCAGGGGTCCCTGGCTCCCCTGGAATCACAGGCCCTCCTGGGCCTCCCGGGCCTCCGGGACCCCCTGGTGCCCCTGGGGCCTTCGATGAGACTGGCATTGCAGGCTTGCATCTGCCCAACGGCGGTGTGGAGGGCGCTGTGCTGGGCAAGGGGGGCAAGCCACAATTTGGGCTGGGCGAGCTGTCTGCCCATGCCACACCGGCCTTCACTGCAGTGCTCACCTCGCCCTTCCCCGCCTCGGGCATGCCTGTGAAATTTGACCGGACTCTCTACAATGGCCACAGCGGCTACAACCCAGCCACTGGCATCTTCACCTGCCCTGTGGGCGGCGTCTACTACTTTGCTTACCATGTGCACGTCAAGGGCACCAACGTGTGGGTGGCCCTGTACAAGAACAACGTGCCGGCCACCTATACCTACGATGAATACAAGAAGGGCTACCTGGACCAGGCATCTGGTGGGGCCGTGCTCCAGCTGCGGCCCAACGACCAGGTCTGGGTGCAGATGCCGTCGGACCAGGCCAACGGCCTCTACTCCACGGAGTACATCCACTCCTCCTTTTCAGGATTCTTGCTCTGCCCCACATAACCCGCGGGGGGCCCTGCTGCCCTGGCCTCCTCCTCTTTAGTGGTAGAGCGACCTTTTCAGTTACAAAGAACCTCCATTTAAAGAAAAAAAAACCAAAAGCTGAACAGAGGCAGCCGTGGCCTTGGCCCGAGGAGAGTGACTTGCTTTCTCCCTGCATGCAGGTTGAGATTGTTTCCGGAAGGGGCTGGCCTGAGTTTCTTCCCCCCAAATGTCTGTGCAGTGTCAGGGTTGCACCCCATGGGCCCTGGGGTACACAGCCCAGCCCCTTGTGAGTCCTGGCCTCTGCTGGGCCCTGAACGAGCTGAGAGGGAGCTCAGCTCCCCACCCCGCCACCTGGGGAGATGGCCCTTCCCACTGGCTCCCTGATGGCACCTGCTGGAGGAATGGGGCACGGCCTGCCTCACAGCCCTTGGCTGGGACTCCTCCAGCTCCCCGTGGGACCTCCAGCATATAACAGTGGACTAAGGACTGTGGGGTTTCCCTCCAAGGGAAAGGGAGAAGAGGGGACCATTGAGGTGACGAGTGTGGACGCTCTGCCAGGACTGCAGCCCCCATGGTGATGCTGTGGCATCAGACATGTCCGTGGCGGGCACAGTGCCTGTTGCCCTGGGAAAGGGCAACCCCCTTTCACTGCTCCAGTGGCAGCCATGGGGAAGGCGGTTTGTGAGGGCTCGGGGCACAGACCTGGGGCAGGAGGCAGCTCTTCATATCCATCCCCGTTTCTCCTGGGCTGCCCCCACCAGCTTTGGCTGTTTAGCTTGAGGGCAGCACAGAGGCCCCTGGGACACCTACGGGCCAGAAAGATCAACCTCTGTGAAGTGTCTAGAAGTGTCTAGCACAGATGGTGGCAGAGGCGGAATCGACCATGACCAAACATGAGCACTCCTCCCTTTCTCCCCTTCCACCTGCTGCGGGCCGGGCTCGTTTTCTCATACAACATCGTTAAGAGGATCTTTGCCACCCCAGCCAGGTGTCCCCAAGGCAGAGCCCTCGTTTGGCCCTCTCAACAAGGTGCATGCGAGCTGGGGGATGGACAGCTCCCACTTGCTTTTCCTTGATAAGAACCATATGGTGGGTTCATCTTTGGGGGCTTCCTCTCCTTCCACCCTCCGGTTCCAATTTCCTGTTCTAAGCAGGACTAGGGCCCAGGAGGCTAAGGCTTGGAGAGAAAGGGTGCCAACAGGTCCCTTTGGAATGAGTTGGCTCTGGATGTTTCTGCCATTTTCCCCAATCGGAGTTCCTCTGCAGGAAACAGGCAGGATGCCCCTCCCAACCCCTCAGTCCCTTGTTCAAGCTGAGTGGATAAAGCTGAGATTAGCGCTGGGCGTGGTAGACATTCCTGCCCGTGCAAAGATGGCCACTTTCCCCGCAACTTCAGGGCCTCGCGCTTGGCCCTCGCCAGGCCAGCCCCACTCCCTGTACCAAGTGTGAACTGGGGTCTTTCGGTCTGTGATCTTGTTGCACTGCTCCAAGTCTGGCCATGTCCAGGCGGTCCATGTTGAAATGAAGGATGGCTGCTGACTTCTGACTGGCTGAGCAGTGGGTTCCCTCAGGCTCCTTGCCGCCCCTCCTCCCCTGCCCACAATTTCTCCCAACAAAGCAGGCTGTTTGACTGCTCACTTCTTCAAAAGGAGAAATGAAAACCCAAATCTGCCCAAGTGACACTTGAAAAGGTTTTGGCTGGGGTTCCTGGTGGATTTCTTACTACCTAACGCCCAAGAGAACCAACTAAGGACTCTCAAACCATACCTGTTGGAGGTTCTTTGCTCAACCTCTTCTTCCCTAGGTCAAAGCCACTATCATCTGATGTGTTAGGGATGGGTTCTGATTGGCAGAAATTAATCAGCTCCCAATGGGAGCCCAGGGAACTAAGTAGGGTCCCAAGAAAAAAAATGGGAGCTATTTCACAGAGCTGAGCTTCTGCCGAATTTCATTCCTCAAGCCTTTCAGGAGGGGTGGTTGGCGTTTCTAAAATGTTTATGGGATTTGAGTTGCAGGTGTCCACTTAACTGACTAGCTTTGATAAACAATGTCAGATTTTAACTATGAAAACGACATTACCTTGTGCATTTTTATATTCTGATTCCTATTTTTTTTTTTAAGATTAAAGTTTAAATGTTTTCCACTAGTCATTTCACTTCTAACTTGGTATAGGAAGCTTAGCTCTCTATATACCTATCATGTGCCCTGTATCACAGAAGATTCAGGAAAAATGCACTTGGGAATCAAAGAAAATGGAACTTCTTTTTGAAAAGACAAGCAACCGTGTTAACTATATTGACACAACCTCAATAAAACCTGTTGTATAAAACAGCACTGTGCTGAAACTGGTACTGACACAGAGGTATCTCAAGCCTCTGGGTTCTGTAAGGCGTCCAGGAAGCTCTCTGGGGCTCATGTGCCTGCTCTTAAGGATCGTGCACTCCTCACCAGCTCCCTAACCTGGATTTCTGTCACCACCACATCAGAAGTGCCTGATGTGCATAAGCTGCCAAGGCCGTGCACCAGGCAAATGCCAAGAGGCATTTTAAGAAACCAAAGGCAGGTAGTGGCTGGAGCTGGGGGCGATGGTTCAATCTTTACTGGAATATTCTTGCAAGCGCTCAGGGGTAGTGGAGCATGACAGCTGGCTCAATAGTCCAAGGGCCAAGTTTCAACATCTGATACAAATTATGAATGAAATCATGAATCTTTGCTCCTAAGGGCCGGGCTAGTGCCAGGCCCAGTGCCGAAGACAGGTTGGGGGAGCTGTCCTGGGCGGAAAGCACCTGCTCACAGCCTGCCACGCTCAGCCATGAAAGATCTGTCCCTGGCGCTGGGGCTCTGGGTGGTGGACCTGAAGCAATCCATGTTTTGAAGAGTCCCCAGCCTGGCCAGAACCCCATCTTCACTGAAACAGATGTGCCCGACAGTGCTGAAACCGCAGGCCAGCTGCAGACTCCGCATGCTTGGCTAGCCACTAAGGCTGGATGCTCAGAGAATGTCCCTGGAATTTGAGGGGAGGCATCTTCTCCCTTTCAATTTTCTTTTCTTCAGAATGGATGCCAGTCCCAGATACTTGGGAGGCTAAGGTGGGAGGATTGCCTGAGCCCAGGAGTTTGAGACCAGCCTGTGCAATAGAGTGAGACCCCATCTCTAAAAACATGCTGTGTGAAACTTCCTTGCAGGGAAAGGCTTTTGACTGGTCCCAAGACACAGGAGGCGGCACTCGGCACTCACCCACCTGGGGCCTGTGATGGTGCCCTCCTCACCCAAAGGTTGGTAGTCTGACGACAGAAGGGCCCTCCGGATCCTTCTACAGGGTTCCTGTTCCTGGCCCAGCTGGGCCTAGCTCCTGTTTGGGGGAAGTCAGGCTCTGAGAACAGAAAAATCTGGCTTGTTCCTACCCGCTGACTCTGGCAAAGCACTCGGCCCAGCAGCCTGGGCCCCTCTGAGTGATCTCCAACAGGAAAAGCCACCAAACCATGCCTGCTGTGCCCTTCCTGGCTGAACACGAAGCCAGCTGGAGTGTCTGGCAACACAGCAGCTCATGGCCGTGGGGCCCCAGCTCCTATGACGGTGCAGCGCACCAGAGTCACTAGTCTTCAGAGATCAGGCTGCCAGGGGAGAGTCCATTCAGGGCAGGAGAAACAGGAAACAGTGGTGAGATTTACCAGAAACTGTTTATTGCGACTTCCACTGGAAGCTGTTAATAAGCCACATGGCAGCCAAGAGCCAGGTGTGACCTAGATCAGCTGGATGCAAGTGCCTGTCCCTTCATCCACACAACCTGCTGCTCGGGGGCCCTGCTAGGATGTGCTTGCTGGCAAACTGGCTAAAACCCAACAGAGAGGAATGATGCTACTGCTCATCATTTCCACCTCCCCACATCCCATGTCCAAGACAATACAGGAAAATGCCACAAGTACCCCAAAATAAACCTGCCTGGGTCCCTCCGTCCTGCTGAGGAGCTGGGAGTGCCCTACGGCTCTGCAGCAAACCAGAGACCCAGCACCAGCGAGGCAGCAGTCCCTTGCTCACTGTTCCAGTGAAATCCCCTGAAGAGACCCCAGCCCCACTGGTGTAGTCAGTCAGCTCCACAATGCAGGGAGAGTGGGGAGCCCCACTCAAGGAAGCTCAGGGTTTCCGACTGGAGCTGTAGTTGGTCCCAGGGGACCTGGCAGAGCCCCAACAGCTGTGGCCCTCATAAACTCTTCTGGAATACACGGTGCAGGCTCTGGGCCAGGATGTCTGTCTCCTCATAGCCTTCACAGCTTTGCTGCCAGCTCTCCGGCACCTGATCCATCCCATAGTAGGCACCAGCAATGGCCCCAGCCATGGTGGCAATGGTGTCTGTGTCCCCACCAAGTGAGATGGAATAGATGAGAGTCCTTTGGAGGCTATTGAAGGCAGAGGGGATCTCAGGGTCCGGCTCCATGCAGCGCAGGAAGCAGTAGATGGCGGTGGGCACCGACTCAAAAGCAGCAATGCCATTCCCTGTGGGGAAGCCACATTAGAGGGGCTCCATGCATCCCCAGGCCTCCTGCCATTTGACACAAGTCAGCACTCTTGGCTTCAAGCAGGCTGTGACTAAGATCTCAGGCTCTACGGTTAGACCACCTGGGCTCAAATCCTGGCTCCACCACATACTGGCTGCGTGACTGGGAGAGTTACCTAGGGGACTGCTAAGCTTCCTGCTCTCAGATTCAACTCCTTAAGCAGACAGGGAGTAACGTTAGTAACTCTCTGACAGGGCTGTTGTGAGGATGAAGCAAGACCGTGTCTGGGAAGCATTCTGCACAGCGCCCAGTACAGATGCTAGATAAATAAAATCCACTATCAACATTTTTACGACGAGTGGCCAGCTGCCATTTCTGGGGACACTGATCCACAAGGCTGAGGGTGCTGTAGCTTCGGAGCAAGAAGCGCTGAACTCAACCCTGCCATGACTCTGTGTGTCACAGCAGCCCAGGGTACAGTGTGACGGCAGGCAAGACTCCATGCTCCCCTGAGCCCAAGACCGACCCTGAAGGATGACAGAGGCGGAGACAATCCCAGGCAGGCCCACTCACCTAGCTCAGACACCACTTCCTCCCTGGTCACCGATGCCTGGTCTAGAAGCTCCCCAATCTTCTTCAGGCGGCTAGAGTATGGATGCTCCTCCATGCCCAACCTGTGGGTTGGGGGAGAGATTTCAGGGAGGTCAAAGCAAGCAGGGTGGCGGTGCAGGCAGGGGAGAGGGCTGCATGTGAGAACGAGCAGGGATGTGGTCAGGCTGCCAGCCAGGCACAGGTGCCCTGACAAGAGGTGGGAGAGGGCTGGAGGTGAGCAGGTCGTTTTGTTCTCTGGGACCCTGAGAGCCTTGAAACATAGACAGGATGAAGGGGCTTCTGCCCATGCCTCCCTAGGGTCTGCAATTAAGGAAGGAAGGTTTCAGTTTATGGCAATGCCAGAGGCCCCCTGGATCACCCACATCCCCACACCACACACCTCCAGCCCCATACTCACTCCCTGGCATCCAAGACAGACTGGGCATCACCCTCCAGCTCCTCCATGTGGCCCAGGAGTTGCTTGAGAAAGTGCTTGCTGGAAGACTCGCCCTGCAAGGCCAGGTGCACAGCCAGGGCCTGCAGGATGGCGCCATTGTAACCCAGGGAGGAGGCGTGTGTCAGCTGGGCCGAGAGCCGGGCAAACTAGAGAGGAGGAGACCTGCTGTCACAGAAGCCCTGCTGCAGAAGAGGAAGGTGACAGCCCAGAAGCCAGCCCGCCCTGAATACCTTCTGCACATCCTGGACACTGCTATAGGCCAGGGAGATACCAGCTACCCGCATGGCACCTCCATTGCCATAGGAGCCTTTCCCGTTAAACTGGGCCCGGGCAGGCTCAAAGACATCACGACATTTGGGGTTCAGGAGCTTCTTGAAGACAGTGACTACTCCAGCACCATAGCCCCTGTCAGGGTCTTTCTTGTACTCCTGAGCAAATCTAGGGAACAGAAAGGGAGACAGAATTGGGATTTACAAGATGCCTCTAAGGGTTGGGAGAGAAGAAATCGAGGCTGGTTTGGAAAAAGAGAAAGCCTTGGGGGCCTAAGGAGCCTGCACCAGCAGTGCTGCTGTTTTAGCTTGGAAAGCTGTGCCAACCAGACACAGGCTCCTATGGAGGGTGGGGGGCGCG
The DNA here is from genome assembly GCF_000951045.1 of Mandrillus leucophaeus. Classification (NCBI taxonomy): domain Eukaryota; kingdom Metazoa; phylum Chordata; class Mammalia; order Primates; family Cercopithecidae; genus Mandrillus; species Mandrillus leucophaeus. The sequence continues at coordinate 404,305 of NW_012103621.1, read as the reverse complement.
GGCATGCACAGATGTCATTCCTCTGGTCAAGGGGTGCAATAACTTTGCCCACCTGGTTTGCCTCAGCCCAGGACCATCCCCCTCACCTGTGAGCCATGTCCACCTCGTCAAAGGCCTCCTTGGCTAGCAGGGACTGCACCAGGGCCCTGGCCATGGCTGTGTCATCTGTGTAGTACAAGGCTTCTGTGGGGAGAGGAGGGAGGATGAGAGCCTCCTGCTCACCTTTTTAAAATTTATTTGGAGACAGAGTCTCACTCTGTTGCCCAGACTGGAGTGCACTGGTGCAATCATGGTTCACTGCAGTCTTGAACTCCTGGCCTCAAGCTATCCTCCTGTCTCAGCCTCTCAAGTAGCTGGAACTATAGGCATGCATCATCACAGCAAGCTACTTTTATTTTTTTTAGAGACAGGGTCTCACTCTGTTGTCCAGACTGGTCTTGAATTCCTGGGCTCAAGCAATCCTCCTGCCTTGGCCTCCCAAACAGCTGGGATTATAGGCATGAGCCATTGTGCCTGGCTCTGCTCACCTTTTATTTTAGTTTATATTATTTTATTATTTTTTTGGTACAGGGTCTCACTCTGTTGCCTAGGCTGCAGTGCAGTGGTACGATCATGGCTCACTCCAGTCTCGACCTCCCAGGCTCAAGGAGCCTCTTGCCCCAGCCTCCCGAGTAACTGAGACTACAGGTGCACACCACCACGCTTGGCTTTTTTTTTTTTTTTTTGCCAGGCTGGTCTCAAACTCTTGGGCTCAAGTGGCCTCTCCCAAAGCGCTGGGATTACAGTTGTGGCTAGGGCACCCAGCCCCTACTCATGTTTTAGCGTTACCACATCTAAAATGACCTTAAGTCAGTTTCTCACTCCCATTCACTTTCCTGGGCCTGGGAAACCTTAGGATCTCAGCATTGGGATTTTCAGCAATTCTTTATTCCAAGTCAGTCACCATGTCCTGCTGCTTTCTATTTTATGTATTTATTTATTATCAGCCTACGTCATGCTTTGATCTGCTGATTTCTGAAGGAAAACTTCCATCCCCTTGTGGCTGCCATCCTTGCAGCTCCAGTCTATTTGTTTTTCTTTTTTATAGTCAGGATCTTGCCATGTTGCCCAGGCTAGTCTCGAACTCCTGGGCTTAAGCGAAGATCCTTCCACCTTAGTCTGTGGAGTAGCTGCATTACAGGTTGTGTGCCACCATGCCCAGATTGAAAATGATAGTTTCTGGATCCAGATACCCCCCTACTTCACTTCTCTGTAGCACACCACCAGTGACCAGTGTCTTCATCTTGAAATTCTTTCCCTAGGTTTCGTTGATAGGCACTCCTGCTCCTCCTCCTATCAAACTGTTTCCTTCCCTAGCCCCCTTCCCTCCCTTTCTCCCTCTTAATTACCGGTGTTCTCCAGGGTTCTGACTATGGCCCTTTCTTCTCACTATGCTACCTGCTCTCCAGGAAGATTCACCTTCTCTGCTTGACCTCACACCTGCTACCTGAGCCGGGATCTGAGCGCACAAAGTAAGTTAGTTTTACAGGCGAGACAGCACATGCAAACTCCTGGCCTAGGGGAAAGCATGGTGTGAGGAACCGAAGAGCAGAAAGCAAGGCCAAGGTTGGTGGAAGACCAAACTGCAGACGTGCGGGAGGGATGGACCACGTCGGACACGTTAAGGAATGTAGCTCTGAACTAAGGGTAACGGGAAATCACAGCAGGGTTTTAGGCGGGGGAGGAAGCGATTACAGTAAGGCTTCCAAAGCACGCCCAGCGGGGTGGAGAACGGGCTGGTGGTGTACTGACTCTAGAGAATCGGGAAAAACAGGTCAAGTCGGCAAGGGTGGACAGGCAGTCCCCGGCTTAGGATGGTTCAACTTAAGTTTTTTTCGGCTTTCCGATAACGCTGATACGCATTCAATAGGCTCCTAGACGTCCGATAGGGCTGCGTCCAGATAAAACAGTCGTCTAAGCTGAAAGCGCACTTTCCACTTCAGGTATTTTCAACTTACGATGGGTTTATCCACACCCTGCACGGTTGAGGCCCCGGTGCTGTCACGCCCCGAGCACGGGATGTTCGGGACGAGACGTCTAAGGCCGGAGATCGCGCTAGCACTCGCTGAGCCCAAGCTGTCTGCAGGTCATCCGGCTCCGGCCCCGGTGCCCTCGACAGTCTCATCCTCACGCACCCCCGACCCGTCGCCCCCGGAGGCTCCGCGCCCCTTCGGTCTCCCACTAGCACGGCCTCTGACGTGCGCCCGGCCCCGCCCACCTGTCCGCTCACTCCCGGGCGTGCCGGGGTCCGGCTCCAGGCTCTGGACATGACGCAGGACTGACGTCAGCTCGACGGTGTCGTGGGCCTCGTAGAAGGAGCCCACGCAGTCCCCGAGCAGCGCGCCAGCCAGGCAGCCTCGGAAGCGTGAGAGAGAGCGGGCCGCGCCAGCCCCTCCGCCGCCAGCTACAGCCATCGCCGCCGCCGCCATCCGCGCGCAGGCCGCTCGCCACTTCCGGTGTCACCCTCGCAGCTTCCCTACTCCCGTTCCGCAGCACTCCCCGGGGCCTAGAGTCACCGCTCCGCCGCCCGGCCCACAGCGCCGCCCAGCGGCCCGGAGTCTCGGCGCCGCGCAGCTCCCGCCAGTCTGTGCTTTGAGTCCCCGTTCTTCCCGCTCCTCACCACTGGGCTAACTGGATGGGAAGGCCGCTATGGGGTCCCTGGGGGATGGGCACTGAGCCGGACCACTGGATCACTTCAGGCCACTGCCTTCTGCAGGCGAGCACCCCTAACTCCGCACCCCCAGCCGGCCCTCTCCACCGAGGCCAGGACCACCCCCAAGCCCTCCCACCAGGCCCTTGCCCGCTGTGGGCCTCCCTTAAGCATCAAGAGGGCGGACCAGGGGCCAGCTGGGGCACAGCCAGGTAGAGGCCGCGCTGCTGGAGCCCAGGAGTGCTGGCCCAGCCGAGAGAGGGGTTCCTTGAGGGGAGGGGAAAGACTGGATTTGGTACATGGAGTGCGGGGGAATGGTGTTCCCCGTCTTTACTCCTCCATAGACAGGAGGGGTCCAAGAACCCTCTCCCTGCTGGCTACATACAGTGGGGCAGAGAACAGCTGGCCTGAGATCCTCTGCATTTATTCCATTCATTCTCTCCTCCCCCTTCCATTGCCCACCCAACCCTGCCCTCCTCCCGTAGTCCTCCAAGGCTAGGCCAGCTCCAGCTGGCAGCTTTTGAGTGGACTCAGGGTGCTATTTGTGGTACGTGTGAAGGTGTCCACCTCAGGCACGAACTTCTCAGCGGGCACGGTCAGCTTGCGCCGCGTGTCCATGCACTTGGTGTCCAGCAGCATGGAGTTGGCCTTGCAGGCAATGTCAGCCTGCAGCCGGGCCAGGTGCTTGTACAGGGCGTCCAGTGCGTCCCTAGGGAAGAGCATTGACAACCCCCAGCCCCCATGAGGCTAGGAGGCCTGGGCTGAGTGCACAGCCTTTAGTCAGGAAGACAGCCCCAGGGAGCCAGCAGGCAGCAAGAGGCCCCACTGCTGGGCATCGTCTCACTGCTCCTCCCACCCACTCCCCAGACCTACTGTGCTTGTGCCAGCTTCTGCTTCAGGGCAGCGATGGTTGCCTCTAGCTGGTGAACCTCGTCAGTGAGGCCATACTGTGCCTGGAGGCAGAGGGGTTGGGAGTTCCAAGTCAGCCACACTGTCCTTTACTTGAGTGCTGCCCCGTGACAGCAGTGCCCTTGCGCCATCAGGAATATGAGAAAACCTTGGCCAGGGGGCCCGTGCCCCCACTGGGACACCCTCTCACCTGGTCCCGACAGAGTTCCACATTGGGCCGGTAGGTTCTGGCCTCTAGCCGGGTATGGGACAGCTTCAGGCTCAGGAACTTTGTGCGCAGATCCTCCTCCAGGTGCCGGATGTCCTCCTGCAGCTCAGCGATCTCCTCCAAGGTCTGCAGGGGACAGAGTGACTGGTTTCCACCTGCTGGACTCACTGTACACGCCTGATCCAGTGCCTCCTGGCGGGGGCATGCGGCTCCTCATCCCACAGCAGGAAGTCCATGCCCTGGGAGACGCTCACATTCTTCTCTTGCCACTTGAGCTCACTGTACACTTTCTCCATCTCCCGCAGCCGCTTCCTGAAGGCAAATTCCGTTGCAACTCTCTGGGCTTCAAGCTCGTTGTTGGTCTGAAGGAGGAAACACGTGGCAAGGGAAGGGCAAACTCACGGCTGCCTGAGGATATTACTCAAGCGAGGGGCAGGGGGCCACGTGCACAGCAGGGAACAGAAGATAAGGGCTGAGCACACACTGGGGCCATCCATTAGCTGTGGGTGGCCCGTCACCTCAGCAATAGTTAGAGCAATGGCCTCCCTCAGCTCCGTGGCTGCCTTCATCTCAGCCTCCCCTCGGTCCTTGTTGAACTGACTGAAGTCATCCCACTGCTGGAGTGTGGTGGAGCTGCAGGTGGCAGGGAAAATGGAGGTCATGAGGGTGTGGCCTGGGAGGGGAGGAGAAGAGACTGGCTGAAACACTCTTCTTACCCATCAGGGACACGTGTGGGGTCGACCTTCAGCGAGATGTTTGGGGATCTGAGGTTGAGAGAGAGACAGCCTCTGTCGATCTCCAGTGTCTCCATTTTGCCCCGATGGTCGGAGTTGAGCTGCTGTCGGACTTCCTGCAGGAGGCTGGGGAAAGCGCAGACTCCATCAGGACCATCCCCCAAGGCCCAGAGGCAGGCCTCACCATATGAAGGGAACACTGTGGGAAGAGGAGGCTGGGATGACCCTTCCCAGCAGAAGACAATGGAGCTGCAACTGCGGAGACCAAGAGCAGCACAGCTGGATGAAAATGCTGCCACCATGCGCCTACACACCCGTGGGGCACACGGATGTAGCTGTGCTCACAAAGGCTCATACGCACACACTCACAGGAGCTACTCAGGGGTGGTGGCAAATGAGTGTCACCTCTCATGCTTCCAATCGGTGGTACTGGCTGTCCAGGGCAGGGTGGTGAGAAGTATTCCGAGCCCATGTCCAGGCAGTGGGAAAAGTGCTACAATTGATGAGTGGTTTCTGTCACAGGCACCAGAGGGCCAAAATGTAGCACGAGAGCCAGTTGCTCCTCATCCACAATATCTGTGTTCCACATTGAAGGCACACAGCCTCCAGGGGCTCGTGAACATACGGACGACCTGCCTCTCTCTTACCACAGCTGCTCGAAGGCCTGGCTGACCTTCTGTTGCAAGGCCTTCTTGGTGGCCTCGATGACCTCCACCTCTTTATGCAGCTCATCCTCCACAGGGTCCTTCACCACATCAATGTCTCGCCGGCTTTCCCGCAGGGTCAGGCACTCAATGGCCACATCCAGAGGTAGGCTCTTGGCCTGCAGGTTTTGCTCTGCTGAATCCTTCATCTAGAAAAGAGAGCGCGGCCGGGCATGGTGGTTCACGTCTGTAATCCCAGCACTTTGGGAGGCCGAGTCGGGTGGATCACTTGAGGTCAGGAGTTTGAGAACAGCCTGGCCAAAATGGTGAAACCCCGTTTCTACTAAAAATACAAAAATTAGCTGGGAATGATGGCGCACGCCTGTAGTCACAGCTACTTTACTCAGGAGGCTGAGGCAGGAGAATCACTTGAGCCCAGGAGGCGGAGGTTGCAGTGAGCTGTGATCGCACCACTGCACTCCAGCCTGGGCAACAGATCCAGATGCCGTCTCAAAGAAAAAAAGAAAAAAGAAAAGAAAAAGAAAAGAAGGGGCAGGGGGGCTGGTGGAGCCATCCACGGGGAAGTAGCACTTGTCCCCACGTTAGCAGGGAGCCAGTGACTCAGATGGACTTGCCACTCATGACCCCCCCATCAAGGGTTTCTCAACCCAGCCGTGGGGAAGGAGGGGAGGTTTTGGCAGCAGCCCCCAGGCACCCAGTCCTGGCTTCCTGCCTGTGTCAGGGCGTCGATCTCGGCATCTAAATCTGTCAGACACTTGTCCAGCATCTCCTTCCACCGGTTGACAGTATCAATCCTCTCCACCAGTCGAGTCCTGTTGTCATGTTCATCCCAAATGGTCTGAGAGAGACAGGCCAGATAAATAGGGTGTCACAGGGTTGGGGGCTATCCCTTTGCCCACCCAGCTGAGTTCCCGACCCCAACCTGGTTGTTGGTCTCATTGCGGAGCACCCGGGCCTCCTGGCGGATCTGATGGGAAGCATCTCGCTGCAGCTGGGCATTGGTGGATAGCAGGTAGCTGTTAGTGTGCCAGTCGGGCAGCTGGAAGCGCTGACTTGGCTTGACGCTCAGCGTGGCCATGGCGCAGAAACCAGAAGGGTCAGAAACCCCTAGGCCTGTTCACAGACACCACCTGCAGAGGCAAAACACGGCTGCGGGAGACCTTTCAGGAGAAGTCTCCTGGATCACACGCCCCCTAGGCAGAACTTGTTCCTGTCCATTTTGCTCTGAGCCCCCTCCTGCTGGAAGCCTGCTTGGAGACAGCCCTTGCTTTGCTCAACTTTGTGTGAGGCATTAAGTTTCCCTCCCTCCTGTCCCGGGGCGGACACAAACCCCTGGACCTTGCAGGTCCTGGAGCAGGTAAAAAGGAATAATAATGGAGTCCCGGAAGCCTCGAAGTGTGTGTGAAATGCCAAATGCCTTTGGGGGGGGGCGGGGTAGGAGGATGTCAGAAAAAAATAGTCCTAATGCAGTTTCCACACCTGCCACCAGCCAACCATGCCTTGTTGAGCTTCCTTTCCTTTCTTCCCCAGGCTGCGGGCCAGGCCCCGTGGGGGATCTAAGGGCAGGAGCCCTGTTCTCTCTCCAGGGACGCGTGCCTGTTGGCACTGGGGAGCTGGGGGCCGCCCCCTCCCCGTCTGGTAGCCGTCATGCCCACCCGCCCCTTCGCCCTCGCCTACTGTTGGAAGGGGAGGCGGGACGGGGAGGGCCCCGTGGGAGGGGCTGGGGTCAAGCCGGTTCTCCGCCGAACCGCTTTCTTCCCCTCCGCAGGATGATCGCCTTTGGTTTAGATCAGTACCCCGGTCCGGCGCGGAGGAAGGGGGCGCCCCCGCTCTCCTAGCTCCCTTACCTACTTTCCTGCTTCGCTCTCCGCGCCCCCCGCTCTGAGCGCCAGTGTTTGGCACCCCCCGTTGCTAGGCAACCACCCCTCCCCCGCGGCCTACCTGGCCTGGGTGCTTTGCTTGGCAACCGCGGCGGCGTAGGGCGGCGTCCCCGGAGGCCTTTAGGGTAGGCGAGGGGCGGCCGGCAGAGCCTGAGAGAGGTGGGGGACATCAGCGCAGCGCTTTCACTTGATTTACAAATTAAATGAACATTTGTTGTTTTCTCAGACAGGGTCTCGCTGGGTCGCCCAGGCTGGAGTGCTGTGGCTCAGTCTGGGCTCACTGCAACCTGGACCTCCCAGGCTGAAGTGATTCTCCCACCTCGGCCTCCCGAGTTAGCTGGGACCACAGGCGCATGCCACCACTCCCGGCTAAATTTTTAAAAAAATTTTAGTAGAAACGAGGTTTCACCATGTTGCCCAGGCTGATCTCAAACTCCTGGCCTCAGGCGATCCACCCATCACGGCTCCCAAAGGGCTGAGATTACAAATGTGAGCCACTGCCCGGGCCTAACCATTTTTATTTTGATAAAGGTATGCATAGACATGATAGAAAATATGAAACCGGGCGCAGTGGCTCACGCTTGTAATCCCAGCTACTCCAGAGGCCCAGGCGGTAGGATTGCTTGAGGCTAGGAGTTGGAGGTCAGCCTCAGAAACAGTGGTTGCCACCAAATGAACAGCACATAGAAAAAGTAGGCCGGGAGCAGCAACTCAGGCCTGCAATCCCAGCATTTTGGGAGGCCAAGACCAGGTGGATTGCTTGAGTCCAGGAGTTGGAGACCAGCCTGGGCAACATGGCGAAATCCCGTCTCTACAAAAGATACAAAATTTGGCCAGGCACAGTGGCTCACGCCTGTAATCCCAGCACTTTGGGAGACAGGCAAGTGGATCACCTGAGGTCAGGAGTTCGAGACCAGCCTGGCCAATGTAGTAAAAACCTGTTTCTACTAAAAATACAAAAATTAGCTGGGCGTGGTGGCAGGTGACTGTAATCCCACCTACTTGGGAGGCTGAGGCAGGAGAATCGCTTGAACCCAGGAGGCAGAGGTTACAGTGAGCCGAGATTGTGCCATTGCACTCCAGCCTGTGTGACAAGAGTGAAAAAAAAAATTACAAAAATTAGCCAAGTATGGTGGTGTGCACCTGTAATCTCAGCTACTAGGGAGGCTGAGGCAGGAGAATCGCTTGAGCCTGGAGGCAGAGGTTGCAGTGAGCCGAGATCGTGCCACTGCATTCCAGCCTGGGTGACAGAGTGAGACTACGTCTCAAAAATAAATAAATTAATTAAAATTAAAATCAGGTGCACTCCCCAGCAGGTCCCCTCCAGCAATGGACATATAGTTAATGTTGTTTGCAACAGTTCTTCTATTCTGTCTTGCCCAACAACTTTGCCCATCTTGAAGGTCATACAAGGAATGATCAAGGGATGATAATCATGTTTGGAGAGGGCACAACCCTGAGAGAGGTAACTGGGGTATGAGAAGCAATGCTCTAGTGGCACGCACCTATAATCTCAGCTACTCGGGAGGCTGAGGCAGGAGAATTACTTGATCCTGGGAGACAGAGGTTGAAGTGAGCTGAGATCGCACCCCTGCACTCCAGCCTGGGAACAGAATGAGACTCTGTCTCAAAAAACAAAACAAAACACAAAAAACCAGAGAAGCAATGCTCAATATTCAACCATTTCTTTAAAAAAAGAGAGAAGGGGAAAAAAAAATGTGTGTCTTATGTCTAGTACTGTTCTAGGGGTTGGAAAAATATTAACATTTAATCTTCACAACTAATAGGTGAGGTGGGCACTATCCCTACTTTCTTAGGTAACAAAAGAGACACACTGCTAAAAAGCAGGGAGGGAAATCCAGGTGTTCTGGCCCCACCCAGAGGACCCTCTGCTGTGCTCCACACTGCCTCTCGTGGGGTGCTGGGATAGAGAGGAAGACAGGTGTGCAGGCCTGGTCCTGTTCTGAGGGCTTTGCTGAACCAGATCCTATGAGGTGGGTACTGTTACCATCTTCACTTTACAGGCAGGGAGACTGAGGCACAGGCCAGTGAGGACGTGCCCAGGTCACATCACTAACAAGTGGTACAGCCTGGATTGAAACCCAGGCAGATGGGCCCAGGGGCCAAGCTCAGGTTTAATGGATGAGAGAAAGAAGTCCCAGAAGGGTCCATCAGTTGTTAAACATCATTGGAGGGATGGGAAGAACGGTAGAGAACCAAGGGCTTGGTAGGCAATTGAGGGATGAGGTTGGCTTTTGAGCAGTTTGAATGTGTTCGCAGTGGATCCAGCTGCTGCCCGGCAGGCATTTAGGTTGTTTTTTTTGTTTTGTTTTGTTTTGTTTTGACAGAGTCTTGCTCTGTTGCCCAGGCTGGAGTGCAGTGGCACGATCTTGGCTCACTGCAACCTCCCTTCCTGGGTTCAAGTGATTCTCCTGCTTCAGCCTCCTGAGTAGCTGGGACTACAGGCATGCGCCAACACACTTGGCTAATTTTTATATTTTTAGTAGAGACGGGGTTTCACCATGTTGGCCAGGCTGTTCTCAAACTCCTGAACTCAGGTGATCTGCCTGGCTTGGTCTCCCAAAGTACTGGGATTACAGGCGTGAGCCACCGTGCCCGGCCTGATTTGTTAATTGCAAGTCATTCAGCAGGACTGAAGCCAGAACACTATTTCCCAAACTCCTTTCATTACAGAGTATTTTTTTCCACAGGTTATTTTGTAAACTCTAATATATGACTTGTAAACTGGACATGAACAAGAATTTGTGATATAGCCTCTTTACCAGGATTGAAGAAGACAAAGAAAAAAATTTTTGACAAATTAATTGCAGGAAGAAATGATCACATTTTGGCTTACATATTTTGCAACAGCGGTATAACACAAAGAAGTAAGCAAATATGGCAGAAGTGTGGCGATTTTGGTGTCTACTTTTGACCATAGTGGTGGCCCTGGTATTTGTGGCTCCCGGGACTCCTACACATCCTGCCCGATGGAAGAAGGTGTTGGCCAAAAAGGTCAGCCAGCTGATGGATTGGACCAAGAAAGACAGAGTGATAAGAATGAGTGACACCATGTTCTATCATTTTGTATTAGATGCACCAAAAAACTATTCTGTTATTGTGATGCTTACTGCTCTCCACGAGTTCAATTCATGTGTCATGTGCAAAGGTGCTGCCGAAGAATTTCAGATCTTGGCAAACTCCTATCAAGGCCCTGGTGCATTCACCACAAAGGTATTTTTTGCAGTGGTGGATTATGATGAAAGCCCTGAGGTCTTTGAAGCGCTCCAGGTGACGTCAGTTCCGAGTTTCTTCCACTTTTCTGCCCAGTGGAAATTTACAACAGATGACATTTATAATTTGAGAGGAAGGGATATCGTTGCTGACCAAATGGCTGAATGGGTAGCAGAGAGAACACATGTCAGCGTCAGAATCAGACAGCCTGCAAATTACCATGGTCTCCTCAAGCTGGGGATACTTTTGGCTCTCACTGGCGGACTTGGGTATTTCTTGAAATGGAATAGGAAATCTATTTCTTGCAGAATCTTGTGCGAAGTTTTAACTCTGTGCTTTGTGATTGTGATGACGTCTGGTCAAATGTGGACTTATATAAGAGGAGAACCATATGTCCAAAGGGACCCTCGCACAGGACATAAGCATTATATCAGCAAATTTAGTCAGGCTCAGTTTGCAGCAGAAACATTCATTATTTCCCTGTTTAATATGTGTGTTACCCTGGGAGTGGTGCTGTTAGATAAGGCTGCCACCTCGACGATGAACATCATAAAGAGAAGGATGATGTGTCTGGCTGGTACGTGTCTTGTTGCCATATTCTTCAGTTGGCTGCTTTCCCTCTTTAGATTTAAAGTACCTGACTATCCATACAGGTTTCTCTGGGATTAAAAAGGATCCTACAGACATAGACAATGAAGCAAGAAATTTGAAAAAAAAAAATGTGAAGCAGAAAAATGCAAACTCGTAACTTTTTAAAGTAATTGAGATTTCACCAAAAGAGACCATAAGTGCCTTAAGTGCTTTCAAAATCTGTGAAGTATTATAGTTTGTGTCTTCTCTGTTCTTAATTTTTCTCCCCCAGTGTTATAGATTACTTCAAGTTGAATTATTAAAATCTTTAGAGAGTACAACTTTCATCGAATCAGAACAATGTTTTACAATGTTTAAAAGTACTTCAGTTAATATTAATACTTGGTTAGCTGATTTTATTCTAATATGAAAAATAATCTTTTTTCTTTTTTCTTTTTTCTTTTTTGAGATGGAGTCTCGCTCTGTTGCCCAGGCTAGAGTGCAGTGGCGCGATCTTGGCTCAGTGCAACCTCCGCCTCCCAGGTTCCCGCCATTCTCCTGCCTCAGCCTCCCAAGCAGCTGGGACTACAGGCGCCTGCCAATGCGCCTGGATAATTTTTTGTATTTTTAGTAGAGATGGGGTTTCACCATGTTAGCCAGGATGGTCTCGATCTTCTGACCTCGTGATCCGCCCGCCTCGGCCTCCCAAAGTGCTGGGATTACGGGCGTGAGCCACCGCGCCCGGCCAAAAAATAATCTTTTTTCTTTTTCTTTTGAGGCAAGGTCTCCCTCTGTTGCTCAGACTGGAGATCAGTGACACAATCTGTGTTCACTGCAACCTCCGCCTCCTGGGTTCAAGTGATTCTTCTGCCTCAGCCTCTTGAGTAGCTGGGATTACAGGCGTGTGCCACCACGCCCGGCTACTTTTATGTATTTTTAGTAAGGACGGGGTTTTGCCATGTTGGCCAGGCTGGTCTTGAACTCCTGACCTCAAGTGATCCGCCCCTCTTGGCCTCCCAAAGAGCTGGGATTACAGGCATGAACCACTGTACCCAGCTGAAAAATAATATCTTGACAGGGTATTCTCACACCTGGCCACTGAAGATAATTATTATCCCTCCATGGCAGTGTACATTTGCAGTCTGTTTTGTGGGTGGAGAGAGCAGTTGTATTATGTTGTCCCCTGAAGTTTAAATACCTATGTTTAGAGTACACTTCCAAAGCTCAGAGGCAGATACATACTTCTTAGTACTACTACATATCCATCTCTCCTACTGGAATACACCAGTATGTTTCTTTTTTTTTTTGGCTGTTTTTTTCTTTTACCATGCTTTTTTTTTTTTTTTTTTTCCTTTTTCTTTCTTCTCAAGACAGAGTTTCACTCTGTCCCCCAGGCTGGAGTGCAGTGAATGGCGTGATCTCGGCTCACCACAACCTCCGCCTCCCAGGTTCAAGTGATTCTCCCACCTCAGCTTCCCAAGTAGCTGGGATTACAGGCGCACGGCACCAAGCCCAGCTGATTTTTGTATTTTTAGTAGAGATGGGGTTTCACCATGTTGGCCTGGCTGGTGTTGAACTCCTGACCTCAGGTGATCCGCCTGCCTCAGCCTCCCAAAGTGCTGGGATTATAGGCGTGAGCCACCGCACCCGGCCCTTTAACTATGCTTCCTGATAGTTGTAGAAATTACAAACCAGTTTAAACACCAGATTACAATTTATCTTTGATTATTAATTACCTTTTATCTGGAAAGATTTCAGATATCTTTCCTTGTTTTTCTTTCATGGGGCCAATCTCTAACAAAATAGTATTTCCTATTTCTGTGTTGACTTTGTTGACTTGAGGTTGTTTTCCATTTACTTTAAATCTAAGAGAAAAATAGGTATAAAGACATTTGAGAAGATAAATAATAATTTCATTCACCCATTCTATTTAGGAGCCTGCTAAAATATCAAGTCATTTCCAAGATGCAGAAACACAAAACTGAACACCCTAATAGTATTTTTGTAATTTTAGTAAAATCTGTTCCATTTCAGCCTTTCTTCCCTCTTAGTGGAAAAACGAGGTACAAATTTAAAGACGTTTTCCCCTTTTATCCTCCTTCTGTAATATGTTGATAAAGTCCTAAACATCTTACTAACATGCTTGGCAAATAACAGCAAAAATTTAAGTGGAGGATTTTTTTTCCTTATTTATTTATTGAGATAGTCTTGCTCTGTGGCCCAGGCTGGAGTGCAGTGGTGTGATCTCGGCTCACTGCAACCCCTGCCTTTGCCTTCAAGTGATTGTTGCCTCAGTCTCCCGAGTAGCTGGGATTACAGGCGCCTGCCACCGTGCGCAGCTAATTTTTGTATTTTTAGTAGAAACGAGGTTTTACCACGTTGACTAGGCTGGTCTCGAACTCCTGATCTCAGGTGATCCACCCACCTTGGCCTCCCAAAGTGCTGCGATTACAGGCGTGAGCCATCGTGCTGGCCTGTTATTTATTTATTTATTTTGAGACGAAGTTTCGCTGTTGTCGCCCAGGCTGGAGTGCAGTGGTGCGACCTCAGCTCATTGCAACCTCTGCCTCCCGGGTTCAAGTGATTCTCCTGCCTCAGTCTCCAGAGTAGCTGGGATTACAGGCGACCGCCACCATGCCCAGCTAATTTTTGTATGTTTAGTAGAGATGGGGTTTCACCATGTTGACCAGGCTGGTCTTGAACTTCTGACCTCAGATGATCCACCTGCCTCGGCCTCCCAAAGTGTTGGGATTACAGGTGTGAGCTACCGTGCCCGGCCCCGGCCTGTTGTTATTTTTAAGACAGAGTCTCACTGTGTCGTTGCCCAGGCTGCAGTGCAGTGGTGTGATCTTGGCTCACTGCAACCTCTGCCTCCAGGGCTCAAACAATTCTCCTGCCTCAGCCTCCCTAGTAGCTGAGGTTACAGGTGTGCACCACCATGCCCAGCTAATTTTTTTGTATTTTTAGTAGAGATAGGTTTCACCATGTTGGCCAGGCTGGTCTTGAACTCCTGGCCTCAAGTGATCTGCCCACCTTGGCCTCCCAAAGTGCTGGGATTATGAGCCGGGCATGAGGCACAAGGTTTGTTATTAAATCAAACTCCACCCTTCTCTCTGGAACTTGCCATTTTAGAAATGTGAGAACTGTGATTGTGAAAATGTTTTTCAAGCAACAACAATATAATGTCACATTAGAAGGATTCTGTCTTAAATTGGGACTCGCTTGGCTATTTACAGTCAAGTAACCCTCTTTCAAGGTCTGGTAGAATATTTGAAGGTTTTATGTGAGTGTTTGCCAAGGGAGTTGAGTTTAATGGCCCGGAGTAAATTATGATTAATATTTTTAGCAGGAGGTGACTGGGAACAGTTGACCTCTCACAGCCGTTTTTTATTGTTCATTATTCCAGAGGAAACTGCTTGCCTTTGACCTTTTTTCCAGCTTGCTTTTCTGCTGGTCCTGTACTTGTCTCAGGCCAAAGAAATTTGTGTTGAGATTGTCAAGGCTGAGATTTGGGTGAGGCTAACTCGTTTTGCACAGCATACTCGTCAGAGAAATAACAGCCTACTTCAACTACACAGCTGCAGATGATTTGCCCTGGAGGTTAAAACGACGATTCCTACCACCCCATCTGCCCTTCTTATCTTCAAAACCCACTCTTTTTCCATAAGAAAGAAAAGTCTCCAGGGTAAAATAAATGGCAAGTAACTTTGCTGCATTCAGTAAAGTGATATACTTTTGTGCAGATTTTCAAATTAATATCTAAATAATCTTAGACAACAGTAATAATTTTACGGTCTAGATAGCACCTATGAATATGTAGTTTTCAATACTATTCAAAGGGATACTACAGCTGGCAAACTTTCTTAGTGTAAAATCTTTATACAAGCACCAATATAAATAGGAAAAAATTAAGATTAAGCTTACAAAACAAAATACAAAAAATAAAAAATATAAAAAGATGGTTAATTTTTTTTTTTGAGATGGAGTCTTGCTCTGTCGCCCAGGCTGGAGTGCAGTGGCCGGATCTTGGCTCACTGCAAGCTTCGCCTCCTGGGTTTATGCCATTCTCCTGCCTCAGCCTCCCGAGTAGCTGGGACTACAGGCGCCCGCCACCTCGCCCGGCTAGTTTTTTGTATTTTTTAGTAGAGACGGGGTTTCACCATGTTAGCCAGGATGGTCTCGATCTCCTGACCTCGTGATCCGCCCGTCTTGGCCTCCCAAAGTGCTGGGATTACAGGCTTGAGCCACCGCACCCGGCTCATTTTTTTTTAAACAGAGTCTCGCTCTGTCTCCCGCCTCAGCCTCCCAAGTGCTGGGATTACAGATGTGAGCCACAATGCCTGACCAGTTAATCTTAATTTTACATCTGTATAAAATACATGTGAAAGCCATCTGAGTGATGGTGCTGACTGAAATTCTGTCTGGTGCAGCATCAGACCATTCCTACGTTCTGTTTTATTGTTTTTGTTTTGGAAGACAATATGCAAATTCTGTTTGGCAACATAGTTACAGTAAAGGAAGAGTAATATTATACATTTAATAGTTTCAAGTGCTTTTGTTTTGTTTTTGTTTTTGACACTGGGTCTCACTCTATCACCCAGGTTTAAGTGTAGTGGCATGATCATGGCTCACAGCAGCCTCCATGTCCTGAGTTCAAGTGATCCTCCCACCTCAGTCTCCCATGTAGCTGGGACTACAGGAGCATGTCACCATGCCTGGCTAATTTTTGTAGTTTTTGTAGAGACGGGGTTTCACCATGTTGCCTGGGGTGGACTTCAACTCCTGGGCTCAAACAATCCACCGGCCTTCGACTCCCGAAGTGCTGGGATTACAGGCATAAGCCACCATGCCCAGCCTCAGGTACTTTTGAATTGGCCTATTTTTAAAATCATTTAGCAAAGCCTATTAAAATTTTGTTTCAGTTGAGAACCGAACATATTGGACTTTATGATACTAAGCCACTAAGGTATCTGTTTTGTTTATAATTATAAATTTTGAACCCCAGCGTTATTCATAAGAAAAAAACATTTTTTTTTGAGATTGGGTCTCGCTCTGTCACCAGGCTGGAGTGTAGTGGCACAATCTCGACTCACCACAACCAACCTCTGCCTCCCAAGCTCAAGTGATCCTTCCACCTCAGCCTCCCGAGTAGCTGGGATTAGAGGTTCACTACCATGCCTAGCTAATTTTTTGTATTTTTTGTAGAGTTGGGATTTCACCATGTTGCCCAGGCCAGTCTCAAACTCCTGAGTTCAAGCAATCCACCTGCCTCGACCTCCCAAAGTGCTGGGATTACAGGTGTGAGCCACTGCACCCAGCCCAAGAAAGGTATTTTAATAGGGAAAAGTACAAAAAAAAGTACTACTCTATACAGGCATTGTGGCCGGGCACGGTGGCTGATGCCTGTAATCCCAGCACTTTGGGAGGCCGAGGCAAACAGAGCACTTGAGGTCAGGAGTTCAAGATCAGTCTGGCCAACATGGCAAAACCCCATCTCTACTAAAAATACAAAAATTAGCTGGGCGTGGTGGCACACGCCTGTAGTCCCAGCTACTCGGGAGGTTGGGGCATGAGAATTGCTTGAATCCAGGTAGCGGAGGTTGCAGTGAGCCAAGATCATACCATTGCACTCCAGCCTGGACGACAGAGCCAATCCCTGTCTCAAAGAAAAAAAAAAGGCATTATAAAGATCTTCATAGACTGTAGAAACTGTGGAGGCAACAGAAATGACAGGAAAACAGTCATCTTTCCTCCATATGTAAAACTAAAGATTTCAGTTCCCTTCATAACATTTAGTCAAATACTGTGAAAACGTACACATCCTTTCCTGGCATTGACTAATCAACCTAATTAATTTCCTGAAAACATCACCAAGGTATGCAAGTATCAGCAGCTGAGATAAATCTGTCAAATAATCAGACAACTGAAACATGAAAACTACATTCAGATGTATGCCCCTCACTGGCCAGGCATGGTAGCTCACGCCTGTAATCCCAGCACTTTGGAAGCCAAGGTAGGTGGATCATCTGAGGTCAGGAGTTCGAGACCAGCCTGGCCAACAGGGTGAAACCTCATCTCTACTTAAAATACAAAAAATTAGCTGGCGTGGTGGCGGGAGCCTGTAATCCAGCTACTCTATAGGCTGAGGCAGGAGAGTCGCTTGAACCTAGGAGATGGAGGTTGCGGTGAGCAGAAATGGTGCCACTGCACTTCAGCCTGGGCGACAGAGCGAGACTCCGTCTCAAAACAACAACAACACTTAGCATTTTACCTTAGACTGCCACCTCATTTCTGATGCTTAAGTGTGGTGTTCTGAGCACCCTTGCTCTGAAGAAAGTCTCAAGCAGTTGAGGTCTAATGTAACTGGCGATTTGTTCGGTTCTAGCATATCTTACTATTTTTTGTTTTGGAGACAGGGTCTCGCTCTTTTGTCCAGGCTGGACTACGGTGGTATGATCGCAACTCACTGTAGCTTCGAACTCTTGGCCTCAAGCAAGCCTCCTGCCTCAGCTTCCCAAATAGCTGGGATTACAGGGGCATGCCGCCACACTTGGTTCTTATTTTTAAAGAGAAGATAAAATCTGGGCCAGGTGCAGTGTCTCATGCTTGTAATCCAACCACTTTAGGAGGTTGAGGTAGGAGGATTGCTTGAGGCCAGGAATTTGAGACCAGCCTGGTCAACATAGTGAGACTCCCATCTCTACAAAAATTTTAAAAACTATCCGAATGTAGTGGTGTACACCTGTTGTCTTAGCTACTTGGGAGGCTGAGGCAGGAAGATCCTTGAGCCCAGGAGGTGAGCTGTGATCTTGCCACTGCATTCCCACCTAGGCGAGAGAGTGAGACCCTGTCTCTCTTAAAAAATCGTAAACAATTGGTCGGGCACGGTGGCTCACACCTGTAATCCCAGCACTTTGGGAGTCCGAGGCGGGCAGATAACGAGGTCAGGAGTTCAAGACCAGCCTGACCAACATGGTGAAACCCCATCTCTACAAGAAATACAAACAATTAGCTGGGAGTGGTGGCACGTGCCTGTAATCCCAGCTACTCAGGAGGCTGAGGCAGGAGAATCACTTGAACCCGGGAGGTGGAGGTAGCAGTGAGCTGAGATCACACCACTGCACTCCAGCCTGGGTGACAGAACAAGACTCCATCTCAAAAAAAAAAAAAAAAGAAAAAAAAATTTAAACAGTTAAAAATTATTTGCAGACTGAAATTTGCCTGCCAACTTGCGACTTCTGGCATTAGTCTAACAACTTTAATTTAAAAATGCAGAGCTATACCTGAAATTATGCAGTTAAAGAGGGTTGGGAGCTGATTTCCAAAATCTTAGTCCAGTGTTTTCTTGCATCGCATATCGGGGCTGTGTATCCACTTTTGGGCCTGCAAAGATTCCCCCAGTTCATTTTGGTTCCTTTTTTCCCTACACATTCTTAATTCTTTCACCTCCTGGAAAAGTTTGGAAGCCTAGTGTCATCTCCCCATTTTCGCTCCACTCACTGTCTTTTATTTAAGAAGGTGAAAAATGGGTGGGGTAGGGGGGAAGTAGGCAGTCTTTGAAAAACCTGAACTCCAGCCACATGCCCAGCACTGGAAACATTCTATATATTGTCTCATTTAATGCTCCAACAGTTCTATTTTCTCCTTTCACACTGAAGGAAACTGAGATTTAGAAGCATCAAGGAACTTGCTCAGAGTGTCACATAATCAAGGTTTGAACCCAGGACTTCACGACTAAAGCTTACGTTCTTTCCACTGTATCACATGGGTCCCGTTCCCTAGTCTGAAAAGCTGTAATGATGACCACACAAGAGAAAGTTTAAGAGCAAAGCTTTTCTTTTTATTGCAGTTATTAGTGAAAGTTATACTTCAAACTGAAGCTAAGCAACACTAAAACCATTAATATTTTTAAACTCAAGGATTAAAAATAAATACAACATAGAACTCTCCAGTAGGCAGAATGGCAGAAAAAAGAGTAGTGGTTCTGTCACAGAACATTTCGTGACAGTTTGGCTCAGAAAGAATCATGACAATTTCTTTTTGTTATTGTTGCTGTTGTTTTTTGCCTCCCAACAGGAAACAATGACAATTTCTTTAACGCAAAATATTGTATGAGCTGCTTAAAAACCAACTTCTTCAAGCTTCTCCATCTCACTCATAACTTGTTTGTAGTATAATAATTTTTGTGGGGAAGATAGTGTAACTGAAAAAGAAAATATATTACCAAATTTTAAATACTGAAAACAAGTACTTTTGTTCAAAAACTTTATTTGCCTTCTGCTCATTATAATTACATATAATCTTCAAAGAGTTTAAATGACAACCAAATCCAAGGCCTGGCCCCCAAGAACACAGTGATAGGATTCAGCATTTGGTGTTTCTAATTATACAATGACTACATATATATCATAGACCTGCTCTCATCCATTCCCCACCATGAAGTTCCAATTTCCTCTTAATAAAATATGGCAGTCAAGTTTAGTCTCATTCAAAATCTTATCTGGTCCTATAGCATATTACAGACTTAGACTCACTCTTCTGTTTTAATTGATGTTACTGTGTAGCCGAAGATTTTAAAAAAAGGTTTATAGATATACACTTGAAATTCTGCAGTCTTGAAATACTACAATAAATTGTTCTTACTTATGAAAAGCCAACGACAACAACAAAAAAGGCCAGGCCAGGCATAAGACAGAGGGGAAGGGAAGATGAGGAGGGAGGTTTGAGAGTCCCATCATTTTGCCTTGCTGAAACTGGGTTTCAGCAGAAATATTTGGCAAGAATAGTGTGGAAAAGGAGGATTGAGAAAGAGGTTACTCTGATTTTATGTAATAATTCAGTTTCAAAACATACTGATATCAACCTCCAAAAATAGTAGTTCATATCTGCAATACAAATAGGCACACACGGTAAAGATGGTTAAAAAGTAGAATTTAAAAGGCTATTTGTCCATCTTCAGGACATTTTGCAGGCGGCCCCACCCTCCCCACATGTCCTGTATTTACATTTTACTCTTGAGAAAAGCCCCTTTTAAAAGAATGCTATTTCTTCCTCCATTACTTAGGGGTTTTTAAAATTTTTATTTTTTATTTTTTTAGCAGCAGTTATCTAGTGGGAGCAGTTAGCTACGCTTTAGGGGTGTATGTTTGTATGTGCATTGTGTATAACAGAAATATTCTCTAGAGTGAGCAGTCAGATTACACTGGAATGGTCATAATACAATTTAGTCCCCCAAACACTAAAGAAACACATTATTTTTTCTATATGAACTTAATATGCAGAGTCATAAACATAAAATATTGATATATACACACATACGCACACCACTGCTTCCCACAGCCTATGAATGCATCCACGTACTAGTCCATAAGAATGATCTTTATTCACAAGATATAGTAATACTTTCATGGGTCCATAACTGAAAAGAGACATTAAAGCTACACATTGCAGCAAAAAGAGGTTAAAAGTATTCCTGATACATCATTGTGAGCTATCTCATTGCATAAGGTGGATTTTTTGTTCATTTTTCATTTTTCAAACATGAATCTCCCCAACTTTTCATCTTCAGTACTTGAAATTCTGATTGAGATTAATGCAGATGCCACCTTTGTTAGTAATGAGTTGGAAAAGCCCAACTGCCTGCAACAAGGGGAGGTCGGCATCTATAGAGATAAAAGTAAGTGTTGAATGCATCCATACCCTGTGTACCTAAAATGCATCCTTTTTCCTTTTTTAAAAAAATCTTGTCTGTAGCAACAAAGAATTGTTTACACTCCCTGCAGTGGTATGCCCTTTGTAATTTCCTAGAAACAGAATCTCTTCCCCCCATGGAAATGCATAAGCCTGCTGAAATGTAAGGACCTGCCACGATCCATAAAGGTAACTGCATCAGATGCCTGACATGACCCGCAGGTGCTCAGAACTGATTCACATGAAGCAAAAACTTTCACTATATTTAACCTTTCCAGGTACATGATGATTGGAATTTTTAAAGTAAAGCAAAGTTAAATTCTGCAAAGCCATGAGTGAAATAAGCACATTTTCTTTCTTAAAATCTAACCCTCTTCTTCAAAGAAAGGTACCAAAAATCGGCCAAGAAACAGGGGAATAACTATCTAGTTGTACAAGAGCCTCTGATACTAACATGTAGCAAAAGTGCCTGAAGGCAAAGGCGAAGTTAATTTCTAAGTATTTGTATATTATTATTATTATTGTTGTTGTTGTTGAGACAGAGTTTCGCGTTGTTGCCCAGGCTGGAGTGCAGTGGCACAATCTTGGCTCACTGCAACCTCTGCCTCCTGGGTCCAAGCAATTCTCCCACCTCAGCCTCCTGAGTTAGCTGGGATTACAGGCACCCTCTATCACGCCCAGCTAATTTCTGTATTTTTAGTAGAGACATGGTTTCACCATGTTGGCCAGGCTGGTCTCGAACTCCTGACCTCAAGTGATCCACCTGCCTCAGCCTCCTAAAGTGCTGGGATTACAGGCGTGAGCCACTGCGCCCAGCCAATTTCTAAGTATTTGATGGTTTTCACCACATTAATCTAACTCAAAATAAAGCTGCAGCTGCCATAGCACCACTAAAATAATTTGGTTTTTGAAGTTATGCTTTTGCCAAGGATTATTATAAAGAAAAATTCAGCCTGTGTGCTGGATATCTTGCAGGGAAACAACAACAGGATATGCTTGTAAGTGAACACTATACCATGATAAGGCCTATGTTTCTCTTATTCCTGTTTCATAAAATGACCTATGGTAATTAAAGACACTTTCGCAGAGGCAAACTGGAAAGGAATCCTTCACACACACTCTTCTATTATCTTGAAAGTCTGAAGAGCTTTTCCTTTGGAGAACTCAAATACTTCCGCAAACATTATCTTATTCTTACAACAATTTAGTGAGCATGCCTATGATCCCAGCACTGGGTGCTGAGGCAGGAGGACTGCTTGAGCTCGTGCCTATGATCCCAGCACTCTGGGTGGCTGAGGCAGGAGGACTGCTTGAGCTCGTGCCTATGATCCCAGCACTGGGTGGCTGAGGCAGGAGGACTGCTTGAGAGCTCAGGAGTTAGAGATCAGCCTGGACAACATGTGAGACCCCATCTCTGCAATCAAAGAAAAGAATCAGCCAGGTGTGGTGGCATGCACCTCTAGTCCCAGCTACTTGGGAGGCTGAAGCAGGAGGATAGTTTGGGCCCAGGAGTTGGAGGCTGTAGTGAGCTATGATCACGCCACTGTAGTTCAGCCTGGGCAACAGAGTGAGACCCTGACTCAAAACAAAAAACCCCAACAATTTAGTGAGGTAGGTGAGGACAGGTATTACCACTCTTATTTACAATGGGAAACTACGCACACAGAGACTAAGAGAATTGCCTAAGGACACAGAACAAATCAGTGGGAGACCTATTACTAAATTCCAAGTCCCTGGCTCATATTCTAGAGCCCTTTCTACTCTCAAAGGCAACAAATTCTCAATAGGCTTTTTCCAGTTGTGAGCTTTCGAAAGTTCCTCCGTTAAAGAAGACCTTAAGCCTTCTCTCTTACAGCCCACGCTTGACGAGGAACTGGGATGAGTTTTCAACTATTTTTACATAATATTTTGCACATATCAAGAAGGCAGATGTGAGACATAAGCTGTATAAAAAAGTCAGAATAAATACATAAAAGAAATGAACAGGTTAAGTATTCATTCAATATAATTTTTTACATATTTTAGAAATCATATATCAGAATAAAAGTCATAACATTTTAAAGTTTAAATCAGAGTCCAATTTATCAAATCCATAAGCTATATTAATTTTCTTTAAGAGTATGAGGATCTCTGTTGGTTGGCAGGTTAAAATATTACTTTCAAGAATAATTCTTATTTATTATTTATTTATTTTAAAGATTGGGGTCTTGCTGTGTGGCCCAGGCTTGCTTTAAACTCCTGGGCTCAACTATCCTCCTGCCTCACCCTCCTGAGAAGTTCGGACTACAGGTGCAAACCATCACACCTGACTAATACCAATAATAATTTAATCACTTTGCTATAATACATCATGTTCCTGATTTATATTCTGTTCACATTAGCACTCTATAGCTAGCAAAAAATTCCATGGCTAGAGATAATACTTGCAACATTAATACTTTCAATCTTAATTCTCACTTAACTGAGTTAGAATTTCTCTTCATATATGTTAAAGTTACACTGTAATAATCATCATTCTATTTTTGTTTTATCCTTCCCCTCTTTTATTTTTAACAGTGTGCGTGTGTGTGTGTGGTGGGGAGAAAAGAACAATTGTGCGATTCACAAATGGCATAAAACACTGATTGTATTACAAATAAGAATGGTGGCACTCTAGTAAATAAGATAATGGAATGTCAAAGGAAACAAACTTTAGAATACAAACATGGAAAACGTGCTGAAATATCAATCAAGCTATAACTTGTGGCATGTGATTCTTCTTTCCCAAGTATTTTGAGAGTGTTATTTACCCCCAGTAGAATTCTATATAAACTGCCTCTAAGTCCTTTTCCTATTCTTTTTTTTTTTTTTGAGACAGAGTCTTGCCCTGTCGCCCAGGCTGGAGTGCAGTGGGGCGATCTCGGCTCACTGCAAGCTCCGCCTCCCAGGTTCCAGACTACCTTGTCTGGAAAGGCCCTGCTTGGTGTTTTCTATTTAAAGGGGAACACCAAAGACGTTATGTTGATAGCAATGCCTGGCTCTATTAAGGATAAATACTTCATTTAATTTCTTTACTGTAATTCAGACTAGTAGGATTCTCCTGCCTCAGCCTCCGGAGTAGCTGGGACTACAGGTGCCTGCCACCATGCCTGGCTAATTTTTGTATTTTTAGTTGAGACAGGGTTTCACCATATTGGCCAGGCTGGTCTTGAACTCCTGAGCTTGTGATCCGCCTGCCTCGGGCTCCCAAAGTGTCGGGATTACAGGTGTGAGCCACCGCGCCCAGCCTATTCTTTCTTTTTTAAAGAGGGAACGGGGTTGGACCCTGGGCTAAGAAATGAGAAAGCTCCTGGAAAACCTTAATTGCAATTAATTACTATAGAAGATCAAGTCTGTTGCTAGCAAAACCAAAGCTTGTTTTTGTTAAACTCCCTGGGATCAAACTGTATCCACTAACTGGGTTGGACTGTCTGTGCCAAAATTCTTTCTTCATTACAAACTAACCAGTGTTTTTACCAAATCCCACACCAAAACCATTTTCTTTACAGGACAGACTACCTTGCCTGGAAAGGCCCTGCTTGGTGTCTTCTATTTAAAGAGGAACACCAAAGACATTATGTTGATAGCAATGCCTGGCTCTATTTAAGTGTGCTTCATTTAATTTCTTTACTGTAATTCAGAAGCAACCTCCACGGCTTCTCTAAGTTACTGAGAACAGGTGTGCCTTTGGGTCTGGGACAATATCATCATATAAATGTAGATCACCGAGACGCTCGTCTTAGGTCTCTTCTATAGGTTCAAATAGCAATAGTTGCTCTTTTACTCTGCAAATACTAAACAATTGTAAGGTTTCTGTCCAAGGATCCTAGCAAAGGAACCTATTCTAATTTCCCCCTCACTATATATTCTCACAATCCTACTAGTCTATTTCTTTGCAAAAACCTCCAGTTTCTCAGATTCTGACAATAAAGATGCACGAATGCAACATTTTTGCAGTCTTTCCTTCTTTGGTTCTAAAAAGACTATTAAAGGATTAACTTAAGAGATTTGTTTGTTTTCCCAACCAAAAATGAAATAAAGATGAAATAAAGCCATGAAATAAAGATGAAAGTTTTGCCGGGCGTGGTGACTCAAGCCTGTAATCCCGGCACTTTGGGAGGCTGAGGCGGGCGGATCACAAGGTCAGGAGTTCGAGACCAGCCTGGCCAATACGGTGAAACCCCGTCTCTACTAAAAATACAAAAATTAGCCAGGAGTGGTGGCGGACGCCTGTAGTCCCAGCTACTCGGGAGGCTGAGGCAGGAGAATCGCTTGAACCCGGGAGGTGGAGGTTGTAGCGAGCTGAGATTGGACCACTGCACTCCAGCCTCGGCAACACAGCGAGACTCGGTCTCAAAAAAAAAAAAAGATGAAAGTTTTGTCTTTTATTTTTAAAATTATTATTTTTTGAGACGGAGTTTCATTCTTGTCACCCAAGCTGGAGTGCAATGGTGCAATCTCAGTTCACTGCAATCTCTGCCTCCTGGGTTCAAATGATACTCTTGCCTCAGCCTCCTGAGTAGCTGGGATTACAGGTGCCCACCACCATGCCTGGCTAATTTTTGTATTTTTAGTAGAAACGGGTTTTGCCATGTTGGCAAGGCTGGTCTCGAACTCCTGACCCCAGGTAATCAGCCTGCCTCGGCCTCCCAAAGTGCTGGGATTACAGGTGTGAGCCACCGTGCCCAGCCAAGATGAAAGTTTTAGGCACTAAATATCAGAGTAATCTCCCTCTCTAGTCTCTGGTGTTGCCTCTTCAACATCAAACAAAATTATAGATAGCATACAGCCAATTTTTGGAAAGAGTAAAATTTAAAAAGCAAGGCTCTAATGACCAACACTCCCATCTGTTTTCTACACATAACGCTGTTCATGGCAATTCTTTTTTGGGATGATCTATTACTTACTGCACAAAGATTTTTTTTCTTTTTTTTGAGATGTCTCACTCTGTTACCCAGGCTGGAGTGCAGTGGCGTGATCTTGGCTTACTGCATCCTCTGCCTCCTGTGTTCAAGCGATTCTCCTGCCTTAGCCTCCTGCCTACACCTCGCTAATTTTTGTATTTTTAGAAGAGATGGGGTTTTGCCATGTTGGCCAGGCTGGTCTTGAACTCCTGACCTCAGGTGATCCGCTCATCTCGGCCGCCCAAAGTGTTGGGATTACAGGCGTGAGCCACCGCTCCTGGCCACAAAGCTTTCTTTCTAAAGAGGTGAACTAAACATGAATAAGCCATCAAGTACTTCACTGCGGTCAAGCTGTACTGATGCCAGGTAGCAGGATTTGTGAAGCCTACCAGTTAAAACAGCAAAATAGGCTCTATATGCCAGGTTTCTATGAACTTTCAGAAGGAAAAAGAAAACACAGGACCAGATGCACCTTCTTTTTTTTTTTTTTTGAGATGGAGTCTCATCTCTGCCTCCCAGGTTCAAGCGATTTGCCTGCCTCAGCCTCCCAAGTAGCTGGGACTACAGGTGTGCGCCACCACACCCAGCTAATTTTTGTATTTTTAGTAGAGATGGGGTTTCAGCATGTTGGCCAGGATGGTCTCGATCTCTTGACCTCGTGATTCGCCCACCTGGGCCTCCCAAAGCGCTGGGATTACAGCCGTGAGCCACCACACCTGGCCCAGAGGCAACTTTCAAAATGTTAGTCTTCAGGAACTACATGTCTGCTAACCTTGTTATTACATGTTGACATGTAATGAATACAACTATAAAGGTTATAAGCGCAATAAATATCCTTAAAAGGGGACATACACTCACAGCAAAAATATTTAGCTTTTTTTTTTCTTTTGAGATGGAGTCTTGCTCTGTCACCCAGGCTGGAGTGCAGTGGTGCTATCTCGGCTCACTGCAACCTCCGCCTCCTGGGTTCAAGCCATTCTCCTGCCTCAGCCTCCCCAGTAGCTGGGATTACAGGCGCATACCACCATGCCCAACTAATTTTTGTATTTTTAGTAGAGACAGGGTTTCACCATATTGGGCAGGCTGGTCTCCAACTCCTGACCTCGTGATCCGCCCACCTCGGCCGCCCACCCAAAGTGCTGGGATTACAGGTGTGAGCCACCATGCCCAGCCACATTAATTTGCTTTTAATTAGTAGTAACAAACTCTTATAATCGAAGTACAAATCTGTACTATCTGTATACAATTAGTACTTGATGTGTGGGGGGTGGAGGAAGTATCTCAGAATAGTATATCATAGAGCAAACTAATCTAACTGGCAAAAATGCAAAAAAATGAAATGGCTAATCTCTACAAGAAAACACATGTTGATCTATGTTAAACTGTAAAACTTACCATACAAAAATAAAATTTTCCCATTTATAATTACCTGACACTTTTCCATTTCCCTGCCTCTCAGTGGAATAATACACTACAGTAAAATGTCATACATTGAGTTCCAATAATTTAGAATTGAAAACCCAGAGGATGGAATACAGTTTATCTTTTAACCTCTTATAGAAATTTCCTGACAAGCAAATTCATGGTGTAAAAATACAATGCAAGTATTTTACCTGCTTAAAGGAATATACTTTTTTCATGTACTTTTATTTATTTTTATTTTTATTTTCTGAGACGGAATTTCACTCTTGTTGCCCAGGTTGGAGTGCAATGGTGAGATCTCCGCTCACTGCAACCTCCGCCTCCTGAGTTCAAGTGATTCTCCTGCCTCAGCCTCCCGAGTAGCTGGGGCTACAGGCATGTGCCACCACGCCCAGCTAATTTTTGCATTTTTAGTAGAGACAGGTTTTCGCCGTGTTGGCCAGGCTGGTCTCAAACCCCTGACCTCAGGTCGTCTGCCTGCCTCAGCCTCCCAAAGTGCTGGGATTACAGGCGTGAGCCACTGTGCCCAGTCCATGTACTTTTATTTTTATTTTTATTTTTTTTGAGACGGAGTCTCGCTCTGTTGCCCAGGCTGGAGTGCAGTGGCCGGATTTCAGCTCACTGCAAGCTCCGCCTCCCGGGTTTACGCCATTCTCCTGCCTCAGCCTCCCGAGTAGCTGGGACTTCAGGCGCCCGCCACCTCGCCCGGCTAGTTTTTTGCATTTTTTAGTAGAGACAGGGTTTCACCGTGTTAGCGAGGATGGTCTCGATCTCCTGACCTCGTGATCCTCCCGTCTCGGCCTCCCAAAGTGCTGGGATTACAGGCTTGAGCCACCGCGCCCGGCCGTACTTTTATTTTAAAAGTTAACATGCCATGGCCGGGCGCGGTGGCTCAAGCCTGTAATCCCAGCACTTTGGGAGGCCGAGACGGGTGGATCATCAGGTCAAGAGTTTGAGACCAGCCTGGCTAACACGGTGAAACCCCGTCTCTACTAAAAAATAAAAAAAAACTAGCCAGGCGAGGTGGCGGGCACCTGTAGTCCCAGCTACTTGGGAGGCTGAGGCAGGAGAATGGCGTGAACCCGGGAGGCGGAGCTTACAGTGAGCTGGGATCCGGCCACTGCACTCCAGCCTGGGCGACAGAGCGAGACTCCGTCTCAAAAAAAAAAAAAAAAAAAAAAGTTAACATGCCAATATACATAATCTTGATCTTGGCCAGCTGTAGTGGCTCATGGCTATAATCCCAGCACTTTGGGAGGCTGACGTGGGAGGATCACTTGAGCTTAGGAGTTCAAGACCAGCCTGGGCAATATAGTGACCCCACCTCTAAAGAAAAAAACCATCAGCTGGGCATGGTGGCGCACGCGAGTAGTCCCAGCTACTTCAGAGCTTGAGGTGGAAGGATAACCTGAGCCCAGGAGTTTGAAGTTATAGTGAACTATGATTGTGCCACAAAACAAACAAATAATCTTGACCTACTCACTAGGAAACTGGAGTATCTCTATATAATTGAATTTAATATTCTATAATCATTCTTTTTACTGCCTTCCAATTTATTCACATTCATAACTTATTACTATTGAAATTTTTAATTAGCTGAAGTACTCTATTAATCAGTCTTTATACCTGGCTCTCTCTAGCCACTTAAACTCTGATTTCTTCACTGATACTCAGGGATTGAATCAACTTTAGAAGTATGCTAGGGAAAAAATCAGGGTAGCAAATCTTCCATATAACAAATTATGGTGGAAAAGTTTCATTTCAAAATCAATTATCAATGAGTTTTGAATCATTTGCTATTTGTTTTCCAGGCCTACAAAAAAGGTATCTTAATCCTAATGCTGAAAAATGTGACCATTTAAGCAGTTTCAATGTACTTAAAGTTAAAAAAAAAAAAAAAAGAAAAGGCATGTAACAATCATTTATTTGACAGGTTTCCCCAAAACTGCAATCAGGTAAAATAAATCCAATCTGTTATGTTAGTTTGCTACTAAAGGGAAAAAAAAAGATCAAACTTACAGGAAAGCCCCACCTCCCCTCCACATGTAGAAATCTGTCTAAAGACTGTCTTTAATGCCCACTATATAAACAACATTAAATATTCTAAGTTACAAAATAGTGTTAATGGTTTATTGGTAAAAATTCAAACTCTAGAGTTTATGGAATTCGTAGTTTGGTTGGTATATTAACACTCCATCTTAATCTTTGCTGCTATTACAAAGAATGAGGAAAGCTAGAAATATCTATAAAAATAAAATACCTTAAAACCAACAAGCAAAATATAAAAGTTGCACACAAATTGCCAATAAATATAAACATCACAATAGAAAAATTAATCTTAACAAAAATAAACTCATAATTGCTATTAAGACATTATAAAAACAAAAAAGTTTAATGTGCATGGATATTTGCAAACAGACACAGTACACTCCAAACAATATAATTTTACTATCATTATTATATAATGCAGCATACAAGGTTACTGAGGTGTGGTATTTTTTGTTGTTGTTGTTGTTTGCTTTTAGTTTTCTTTTCTGGAAGAATGCTCACCAAATTCACAGGAAAGAAGTGCCTAGGTGATCATTTACTGCTATTTACTGCTTCCTGGTATGGAGCAAAATTGCCCTCTGGTAGATAACCACATTTCTTTTTTCTTTTTTGAGATGGAGTCTCGCTGTGTCACCCAGGCTAGAGTGCAGTGGTGCGATCTCAGCTCACTGCAAGCTCCGCCTCCCGGACTGACGCCATTCTATAGGCACCTGCCACCACACCCGGCTAATTTTTTCTATTTTTAGTAGAGACGGGGTTTCACCGTATTAGCCAGGATGGTCTCGATCTCCTGACCTCGTGATCTGCCCGCCTCGGCCTCCTGAAGTGCTGGGATGACAGGCGTGAGCCACCGCGCCTGGCCCACTATCTACATTTCTAATGACTATGAAAGGTCCTGCTATTTTCCTTTCTTTTGCTTATTTTCCCTTAAGCACAATTTTGCACATCCTACTTCTAATTAACTGATCAAACCCTTTTAAATGCCTTGTCATCATTTTTCATAGTTCCTGCATCCTAGAAAAAATAAAAAATCATTTAAAATATTCCTTGGTGTCTAGAAAATAAAATTTCTTTAACAATAGAGATCATCATTTTGCTTTCTCGCTTAAGCTGATCTGAATGATGACTTGGTATTGCCTTTATGAGCAGTCCTCCTTAGTAATGACTAATTAGGCCGGGTGTGGTGGTGCATGCCTGTAATCCCAGCTACTCGGGAGGCTGAGGCAAGAGAATCACTTGAACCCGGGAGGCAGAGTTTGCAGTAAGCTGAGATCACACCACTGCACTCCAGCCTAGGTGATAGAGCAAGAGCTTATCTCAAAAAAAAAAAAAAAAAAAAGATTAGAAGATGTTGCCTACAATTCCAGGCAAGTTACCTTTCCCTTTGGACACTGGTACTATACCCATAATCTTGTTAAAAAGTTAAGTAGTTTTGCTGTTTTGTGTGCATTACGGATTTCCTCCAATACAGCTGAGAATTAAAAGGGTTAATTCTACTAAATATTTTGTTTTCAAATTTACAAAATAAATTTGGTGAGCATTTACCTTTACTTTACTGCATAAAAGCTTTCCTTGGTTCCCTTGGACGAGACTCAGGACAACAACTAACATTATTTTTATGAAACTGTCACACTCTTGGAGTTCTAAAATAATTTATCTTTAAAATTCTTAGCTTCGTGCTACTTGAAAAATAAAAATCTACAGCACCATCTTCTGAAAAGGCACTTTCTAAGAACCGCCTTGCTTAAAAAAATGATTAAAAAATTTAACTCAAGAGTCTATGCCCTGACAAACATCTTTGCTTTACTGAGACCCTAACATAGATACATTAGATTTTGTTTACCTTAGAAATTAGTCTAAAAAAGGAAGGGACCCCAATGGCTGGATAGGTGATTTGATAGGATTCTAATTTTGTCACACCGTTTACCTGATACTTCAACAGGGTTTCTCACTGGTAAATCTCAACCCTCTATATTGAATCTACCATCCTTCTATCTTTAATGCAAATTAAAATCTTTAACTTCCATATTTTAAGAACAAAAGATTCTTGAGATTTAATCAATGACGTAAACATCTGGAGTACTAGTTTTGATGGGTAAAGTAATACAAATTTCAATGAGTAGTAGGGAATATTAGTACAAGCCTTGACCATTGTATCTTAGTTTAAAAAATTACGTTGACTGACACGGAAAATTATAAACTTAAATGTACCATTTTAAAAGCAGGAAAAAAGTCAAAATAGTTTTTCCCTTTGTGTGTGTGAGATTATATATATACACACACTCATACATATACACACACACTCCCCGCCCTGCTTCCTGGGACTCAGCTTGGCTTTCACTAATCACAGTGACATTTCTAACATTGTAACTGATCAAGAATGTTCTTAGTATAAACAGGACTTTTTAAAAAATATTTTTTGGAGAAAATTCTCATTTTCTGATTTCCGTACTGTCTTACTTATCTATTCTTGGCTTATTTTTTGACTCCTATAGAATCACAAAAGTGCTTTTGTATGATCAAATATGAGAACTGAAATAGGAAAACAAGGGTTCTAAATTAGGGTTATACTGCTACTCAGGAAGGCGTTACTTGATGTCAAACCTCCCAACAATTCTTACTGAAGCTTTAAGACATTTATGAATTCTCAAAAAGTATGAAAATAATGAATACTTCATATGGATAAAGCCAAAATAAAGGTGCCAGACTAATGATCTTTATGCAGCTTGACTAACTAATAAAAGGTAATCTAAGTAGCAAGTTACTGTTAAGGGCAACTTGCCTGTTCAACAGGAGAACATCTAAGAGGATAAGCTAAGCAAACATTTAACTCAGGTTTAATGACACTGAATGAAAATTTTGCAGAGTTGTCAGTTAAACTTCTTGGTAAAAATATTAAAATCAAGTTTGAAATAGGAAGACTACAACATATTCTAGCTGTATCCAAGTCGTTTGCTTCTTGAATTTCATAAAAATCACCGCCCTTGGCAAATTCATGTAGGTCTCTAAACAGATCCATCAAGTTCCTTGAGTAACAAACGGTCTCTAATTCCTGGTCTGCAATCCATCTAAACACTTCAGATCCATCACTGGCATGCTTAGCGCTCACTCTTTCCTTGAACACTGAGATCCTCTGCCAGTCATTCCTGCTGAAGGACAAGTCAGCTTTTATTTCCCTAGACATGCCTTAAGTCTTTCATGACTCTGTCAGGAGGCCTGTCCTCCTAAAATCCATTAGAGAATACACAAGTGAACACTAGGCAGTGGTGAGTTGTGGAGAAGCTAGCCTGGAAACTGGTCTACATCTTTAGAAGGCTGAGAATCCCTGTGCTGGAAGGCAGAGATGCCTCTATCAAGTGCCTTCCAAAACACTCAGTCATTCCTACTAGAATCCCTCCTAGACTGTCTTCTAGGAAGAGAAATATATTAATAGGTTATAAACACGGATTTCCCTTAGAATAATAGTTTTTCCAAGAAACTTGTTAGAAGATAACTATTAAGAAAAAGAAAGGGAATCTAATATTTCTTTGAAAATGTGCCAAAAAACCAGTACTGAGGAGGCTGAGGTACCCTTTTTCAAACTGTAAAAGTCAAAATCTACATTTCTAAAACAAAGAATATCCTGATATTAAATTGAAACTAAGATGGCAGCACCCTTTGTTACTTTGATATTTCGTGTCCTTACTCTTACTTAGGAAAAAAAAAGGGTCTAACACTAGCCTTGAATCCTGCTTATCTCCTTATTGTTTAGTGCAGTAACTGTCAGACTCTACTTAAATAAATATAGCAGCTACAATATTGTAAGTGTATGGTCCTCCATGCCAGTAACCTGATACTGTAATATAATACATGTATCAGCACTTTACGTAGACACTTCAGCCATCAAGAATATACATTAAACTCCCAACTCTTCTTCATATGAAAATCAATTATCTAGTTGCCAGACTGATATTTTACAGTCAGTCTTGTAAGATACATCATAGAAAAAAGATTAAAATTTAGCATTCATGATATAGTTAGTGAGCAAGGGCAGGAGCAGAAGGGTCACTGTGAATTTCATGTTTAACTTAAAAAAAAAACTTTTTTAAAATAAAAAAGATTAGAAATTCTGCACCAGAAGTGCAACAATAAATAGGACAAAAATCAAGAAGCATTTGTCACTTAGCCTTTTACCTTAAAATTCTAAGCACAAGTTTTCTTGTAATTAAGAACCAATGGTAATTAATATACCAATTTGTTAGCAAAATAGAAATATAGTATACATATTCTTTCAAGTTAATCAACTTTAAACTAGCAATGCTGAATAGTGTAAGAGCACTCTAAAAAAGAAATCACTCAAAAGGTAAAACTTCATAATTTAGAAAAAGTATTTTTCCTCTTAAAAAAGTCCTTCCAAATATATTTAAATTAAGGGCTCCACTCTAGCATATACGACTGACTGAAAATTAGGTGAGAGAGTACATAGAGAAAGGGTATCTACAGTCATTCCCTAAAGTTTCCCATATGAATCTGTGCAGCTCCCATGATAAAGGAAGATGTTTACTCACACTAATCAAGCACATACCAATTAAATTTTTATCATCTTGGGTATACTGTTTTCTTCTCTTGCCCATGATCCTGACTATATTCAGTAAAATTTCAGTGTAAAAAAATCCACCTTTATAGGAAATTTTTCTGGAGGAGATGGGAGAAGGCTGGGAGAAAAAATGTATATACTATACAAATATTACCCTTTGTAAAGTTCTTTGCAACAGTGTTGTAAATTGCATTTCAGACACTTCAAAATAATAAACATACAAAATACAGTACTTTCTTAGTTTTCTGGCAGAGGGACAAAAGATTACATGCCTGTCGGAGGACATGGGCTCAGATTTTAGGCTCAAAATACAGTGAATTGGCAATAATAGTGGATTACAGGTAAGAGAGAAACTAAAGATCTAAATCCATTAGGTTTCACGTGCAGATGGAATTCTGAAAGGCTAACAACAATGCCCACTGGAAACAATCTGTAGTATCTATACTCTGAACCAGTGCAAGAAAAAAAAAAATCAAAATGCAATTTTCATGAGTTACAAAGTGCAAAGCTCCCCTGAATCCAATGTTACTGATAAACTCGGTTTTGATAGCTTTATAGTACTTTTTAATACCTTAAAGTGTAATCAATAAAACAAAAGTTTTGTAAAACAATTTCTCACATTTCAGTGATTTAACTGATTTAAAATGATCAAAGTCCTAACTTCCTTTGTTACTATCACCTTAATTTTAAAAGGAAAGTTACACTGGTGATACATTAGCAAAAGTTTTAAAATATCATCTTGCATTTTCCTGATTCTTTTTAGTAAATGAAAATGGGCAACTAGCCAATATGATTCTTCAATAAACACAATCTATTTGCAAATAATTTAAATATGTTAACCTATTCACGATTATTTCTTATATAAAAGTTCAACTTTATTTCTAATATTCAAGTTGGACTCATTTAGGCAATTTCACTTCATTTTCATTATGATTTTTTTTTTCTTTTGAGACAGAGTTTTGCTTTTGTTGCCCAGGCTGGAGGGCAATGGTGCAATCTTGGCTCACTGCAACTTCCGCCTCCTGGGTTCAAGCAATCCTGCCTCAGCCTCCCAAGTAGCTGGGATTACAGACGTCCACCACCATGCCCAGCTAATTTTTGTATTTTTAGTAGAGACGGGGTTTCACTATGTTGGCCAGGCTGGTCTCGAACTCCTG
>NW_012103621.1:364931-369550 GCF_000951045.1 Mandrillus leucophaeus | reverse complement strand
GGTCTTGGCTCACTGCAACCTCCACCTACCGGGCTCAAGTGATTCTCGTACATCAGCCTCCCCAGTAGCTGGGATTACAGGCATGTGCCATCACGCCCAGCTAATTTTTGTATTTTTAGTAGAGACGGGGTTTCACTATGTTGGCCAGGCTGGTCTCGAACTCCTGAGCTCAGGTGATACACCTGTCTCGGCCTCCCAAAGTGCTAGGATTACAGGCATAAGCCACAGTGTCCAGCCTTTTTTCATGATGAATTTTAAAAGATATGCTTTAAAACTAAAAATTACAAAACTTTCCTTCTGAAATTAAGGCTGTATTCTTTGCCCTTTTAAATTATGGAGGTGCCTGTTCCTCCTCCTATCTATGGTAAAGATGCAAACAGACACAACTTTCCTTTAAAACTGCTTATTGCACTAAAAGATAGCAAAAACAAGTTGTCAGTTCTTAAAATAAACATGATTATATTTTTATAAAAGATGCTGCCAATACAATTCTATAATTATTAAAGCACTATTCTAATAAATATAAAAGAAAAGGAAGCTATACTTCCAAACACATACATATGTGTTTATATACACACACATACATATATATATATAAAATATATGAAAATCACATTAAGGTATGAGAGGCAGCAAGTAAATTATCAAAAAACAAAACAAAGAAATCCCTCAACAACCCCTTCTCTCTCTCTATTCAATTTCAGAGGTCTCAACCCCTACAGAATTCTAATCTTTTAAAGTATTTACCCTTTATAAAAGCTTTAAAGAATTTCTGCGTATAACTCATAGAAACAGAAGGTTTCAGAAAACACATCACTTATCAGAGAGAAAGAGTTACAACTTCTGACAGGTTTTATATTTATAGCAGCTTTAACAAACTCACTAAAGAAAAAGAATAGCAGGCCAGGTGCGGTGGCTCACGCCTATAATCCCAGCACTTTGGGAGGTCGAGGCGGGTGGATCACAAGGTCAAGAGATCGAGACCATCCTGGCCAACATGGTGAAACCCCGTCTCTACTAAAAATATAAAAATTAGCTGGGTGTGGTGGCGCATGCCTGTAGTCCCAGCTACTCGGGAGGCTGAGGCCGGAGAATCGCTTGAACCCGAGAGGCGGAAGTTGCAGCGAGCTGAGATGTTGCCACTGCACTCCAGCCTGGTGACAGAGCAAGACTCTGTCTCAAAAAAAAAAAAAAAGAAAAAGAAAAGAAAAAGAATAGTTCAGGTTGCTACTGCTTATATACAAATTGCGCAAATGTATGTTCAGAGTGGGAGGGGAGAGACACACTCTCACAAAAAGTTATTTTACGTATATATATGTGTGTATGTGTCTGTGTATGTATGTATACTATATATATATAAAAGTTTGATTCTTAAGACAGCAATATCAAGAGTTGAGAACTCAGAATCGTGTAGAAGATAGGAGTCAGGAATAGGGTATGCAAAATAAAAGTAGAAATCTAGTTTGCCATATTTTACATTCAAACGAACCAGGTAGGTGAATATTTGAATGTCACTGGTAGGATTAGGGAAAAAATGTAGGTGATGAAGGCAAGGGAAAAAGAGAAATAAAAGCGGTAGTGCTAGTAGAATAAAAGGGAAAGGAAGTTCCCCAAATGGAATGAATTCTAAAATATATACACAGACACATATATATCTATTATCAATCCAGATCCAGATATATATGCATATGAAGTATGGATGTATATATTTTAAAAACACACAGACACCTTTTACAAGAATATATGAATGCACATTAATTTTTTGCACATAATTTTGAAAAATCACTTTGATTATTCATGAAGGTGTATATTTTTTAAACCATCATTTACTTTTTCGATACTTTTTTTGCAAAGATAGTTGTGCTGCCAAGCAACTTGAGGTAAAGGCATTAAAAGGGTTAGACTACAAGAAATGAAAACAAAACAATTGCGATACTTCCTACAGGAGACCGCACAAAAAGCAGTTGGCTGGTTTCATATTGCATAATGATGCTGTGTTCCTTGATGAAGTAAACAATCTTCCTTGTATTAACATAAGGATCAGACCTTGGCCCCCACACAGTGTTGGTTTCTGTATGGCTGGAGGTGTCCTTACTCAATTGACTCCACTGGAAACATACGTTGTATGTCAGTTCATCTTTCAGTGCTTCCTCTCAGAGAATATACTTGGACTATTTAAGCAAAGTACATTGTGCGTAAGGTATCTTGGTGAATCTGTACAGCCTTGGCAAGAGCTTGTGGATCTCGCCCATTGCTCTGTCCTGAAACGTGACTTCCTTCAGCACTGTAAGAGAAGTGGCAATGAACACAAAAACAAACTTTCTATTCTGATGTAATGATTCCGATAAATACTATTTGTTGTAGAAAATTTCAAAATTATTAACAAATAAGAGACTGGTGTAACAATTTATGTGTCCATCACTCAGCTTCAATCACTATTAATTCAAGGTCAATTTTGTTTTACTTCTCTCATCTCCCCAGAATTAATTAGAAGCAAACCCAGACATCATATCATTTTGTCTATCTATCGGTATCTATCACTTTATTACCAATAATCTCTCCTTTGCTTTAATGTGGTAAAGCAACTAAGTTACTATATCATTCTATTACTAACGAACTTAGACAACATATTTCAATAGGAAACCTTGGGCAGTCAGTTCTGACTGTCGTCACTTTTCACATGGATCACTGACTCCTCTAATAGCTTGGGGAACTTGAAAATCCTAACATGCAGACAATATTTGGATTTGGGTGAGAACCTGTTATGTTTTTATATTACCTGTCATGTTCTTTGTCCACAAGATGATATCTGGCTCTAAATGCTACCAGGTGAGCGTAATACGCTGGTGCAGGTATAGAAACAGATCGTGTACAGCGTACATAAGTATGGCAGAGCTGGTAAGTTAGCAGCTGAAGTTCATCTGCAGTGAAGCAGTTATCATCCCATAAAACATGATAGTGTGAAGGACGACTGGTACCCTATAGAGAAGGCAATGACATACACTGTTGAATTTTGAACTCTTTTTGTTTTGTTTTGTTTTTTAAGACAGAGTCTTGCTCTGTCGCCCAGGCTGGAGTGCAATGGCATGGTCTTGGCTCACTGCAACCTCCACCTACCGGGCTCAAGTGATTCTCGTACATCAGCCTCCCCAGTAGCTGGGATTACAGGCATGTGCCATCACGTTCAGCTAATTTTTTGTATTTTTAGTAGGGACGTGATTGTGCCACGTTGGCGAGGCTGGTATCACCTGACCTCAAATGATCTGCCTGTCTCAACCTCCCAAAGTGCTGGAATTAGGTGTGAGCTATTGTGCTGAGCCCAATTTTGAACTTCTTAATTAATATTTAACACCAAGTCACATAAAAAACAGGTTTGGCACTTTGGGAGGTCAAGGTGGAAGGGTAGCTTGAGGCTAGGAGTTCAAGACCAGTCTGCACAACACAGTGAGACTCCATCTCCACAAAAGTTAAAAATAAAAATTAGCCAGGTGTGGTGGCATGCACCTGTAGTACAGCTACTTGGGAGGCTGAGGCAGGAAGATCACTTGAGCCCAGGAGGTCAAGGCTGTGGTGAGCTATGATTCCACCATTACACTCCAGCCTGGGTGACATAGTGAGACTTTGTCTCAATAAATAAATGAAATGAAATGAAATGAAATGAAATGAAATAAAATAAAATAGAAATGTAAAGCTGGGAAGATGTATAAAGAACAGTTTTTAGTCTCTGTGAAACATTCTTGGTTATTTGCTGACTACAGCAGAAGTTTCAAACTGATATCCTAAAGGAAAACTGTTCAGGCTGGGCATGGTGGCTCATGCCTATAATCTCAGCACTTTGGGGAGGCTGAGGTGGGAGGACAGCTCAAGCCCAGGAGTTTGTGACTAGCCTAGGCAACATAGGAAGACCTCATCTCTACAAAAAGATTTAAAAAATTAGCCAGCTGTGGGCCGGGCGCGGTGGAGATTGAGACCATCCTGGCCAATATGGTGAAACCCCGTCTCTACTAAAAATAGAAAAATTAGCTGGGCGTGGTGGTGCCTGCCTGTAAGCC
The DNA here is from genome assembly GCF_000951045.1 of Mandrillus leucophaeus. Classification (NCBI taxonomy): domain Eukaryota; kingdom Metazoa; phylum Chordata; class Mammalia; order Primates; family Cercopithecidae; genus Mandrillus; species Mandrillus leucophaeus. Next base: position 365,498 of record NW_012103621.1, on the reverse strand, counting down.
CAGCTACTCAGGAGGCTGAGGCAGGAGAATCGCTTGAACCAGGGAGTTGGAGGTTGCAGCGAGCTGAGATTGCACCACTGCACTTCAGCCTGGTGACAGAGCGAGACTCTGTCTAATAAATAAATAAACAAATAAATAAATAAATAAGCAAGCAAGCAAGCCAGGTGTGGTGGTGTGGACCTGTAGTCTCAGCTAGTTGGGAGGCTGAGGCAGGAAGATTGCTTGAGCTGAGGAAGTCAAGGCTGCAGTGAGCGGTGATCGTGCCACGGCACTCCAGCCTGGGTAACAGAGCAAGACCCTGTCTCAAATAAATAATAAAACAAAAACAGGCTGGGTATGGTGGCTCACGCCTGTAATCCCAGCACTTTGGGAGGACAAGGTAGGTGGATCACTTGAGGTTAAGAGTTCGAGACCAGCCTGCCCAACATGGCAAAACCTCCTCTCCACTACAAATACAAAACAATGAGCTGGGTGTGGTGGCATGTGCCTGTAGTCCCAGCTACTTGGGAGGGAGAGGCAGGATAATCGCTTGAACCTGGGAGGTGGAGGCTGCAGTGAGCCGTGACT
>NW_012103621.1:356973-364195 GCF_000951045.1 Mandrillus leucophaeus | reverse complement strand
ATATCTACACCTCAAACATTGTGTCAAGAAAATTCCAAACCCGCTCTCCTGGTTATTTGAAAATATACAGTAAGTTGCTAATTATAGCCATCCTATAGTGCTATAGAATATTAGAACTTATTCCTCCTATCTAGTTGTAATTTTGTATCTGTTAATCAGTCTTTGGTAATCACCCTCCCTTTCCTGCCTCTAGTAACTACTATTTTACTCTATACTTGTGTGACATCAGCTTTTACAGCTTGCACCAGCGAGATCATGCAGTATTTCTCTCTCTGTGGTTGGCTTATTTCATATAATATAATGTCCTCCAGGCTCATCCATGTTGCCACAAATGACAGAATTTCATTCTTTTGTGTGGCTGAAGAGCATTCCATTGTGTATAAATACCGTATTTTCTTTATCCATTCATCATCTGCTGATGGACACTTAGGCTGATTCCATATCTTGGCTATTATAACAGTACTGCAATAAACATGGGGATGCAGATATCTTCTTGACACACTGTTTCCTTTCCTTTGCATAGATACCCAGTAGTGGGATGGCTGGATCATATGGTAGTTTTAATTTTAGTTTTATGAGGAACTTCCACACTGATATCCACAACGGCTGTACTAATTTACATTGCCAACAATAGTGTATATGAGTTCCCCTTTCTCTGCATTCTTTGTCTTCTTGATAATGACTATACTAATCTGGGTGAGATGATATCTCATTGTGATTTTAATTGGCATTTCCCTGGTGATTACTGATGTTGAACATTTTTACATATACCTGTTGGTCCTCTCGATTACTCTCTTGAGACATTTGCCCATTTTAAAATCAAATTATTTGTTTTTTTGTTGTTCAGTTGTTTGAGTTCTTTGTCTATCCTGGATATTAATACCTTGTTTTTTTGAGACAGAACCTTGCAGCCTCGACCTTCTGGGCTCCAGTGATCCTCCCACCTCTGCCTCCTGAGTAGCTGGGACAACAAGTGTGTGCCAGCATGCCCAGCTAATTTTTAAATTTTTTGTACAGATGAGGTCTCACTATGTTGCCCAGGCTTGTCTTGAACTTGTGGGCTCAAGCAGTCCTCCTGCCTCAGCTTCCTAAAGTGCTGGGATTACAGGTGTGTACCATGTGCCCAGGTGTTTCTATGTTTTTGATGTAAATGTTTATTGCTATAAACTTCCCTCTGAATTCTGTTTTTGTTCTATCCCACAAGGTTTGGAATGTTGTATTTCTATTTTCATTTGTTCCAAGAAATCTTAAAAATTTCTTCTTAATTTCTTCACTGACCCACTGGTTGTTCAGGAGCATATTGTTTAATTTCCATGTAAAAGATATTTGAGGCCGGGCATGGTGACTCATGACTGTAATCCTAGTACTTTGGGAGGCCAAGGTGGGCAGATCATTTGACGTCAGGAGTTCGAGACCAGCCTGGTCAACATTAAATAAAATTTAAAAAAAACTGAGGCTGGGTGCAGTGGCTCACATCTGTAATCCCAGCGCTTTGGGAAGCCAAGGTAGGTGGATTGCTTAAACCCAGCCTGGGTAACATAGTGAAAAACCTTGTCTCTACAAAAAATGCCAAAATTAGCCAGGCATCGTAGCATGTGCCTGTGGCCCTAACTACTCGGGAGGCTGATGTGGGAGGATCGCTTGAGCCCAGGAGGTGAAGGTTCCAGTGAGTCATGATCTCACCAGAGTGGAACCCTGTCTCAAAAAAAAAAAAAAAAAAAAAATCAAGTATCTTTTTTTTTCTTTTGAGATAAGAGTCTCACTCAGTCAAACAGGCTGGAGTGTGCAATGGTGTGATCTTGGCTCTGTAACCTCCACCTCCTGGGTTCAAGCAATTCTCCTGCCGCAGCCTCCTGAGTAGCTGGGATTACAGGCGCCCACTACCACACCTGGCTAATTTTTGTATTTTTAGTACAGACAGGGTTTTGCCATGTTGGCCAGCTGGTCACGAACTCAAGTGATCCACCCGCTTCAGCCTCCCAAAGTGGTGGGATTACAGGCGTGAGTCACCATGCCTGGCAATTATTTAATTTATTTATTTTGAGACAGAGTCTCACTCTGTTGCCCAGGTTGGAGTGCAGTGGCATGATCTTGGTTTACTGCAACCTCCACCTTCTAGGTTCAAGTGATTCTCTTGCCTCAGGCTCCTGAGTAGCTGGGATTACAGGCATGTGCCACCACTCCTGGCTAATTTTTGTATTTTTAGTAGAGACGGAGTTTCATCATGTTGGCCAGGGTGGTCTCGAACTCCTGACCTCAAGTGATCCACCCACCTTGGCCTCCCAAAATGCTGGGATTAAAGGCTTGAGCACCTGACCGCCTCAATTATTTTAAATTTGTTGAAATTCGTTTTGTGGCCTAACATGTGGTCTATCCTGGTGAATGTTCCATGTGCTGAGAAAATAATGTATATTCTGCAGCTGCTGGATGAAATGCTTTGTATATATCTGTTAGGTCCATTGGGTCTAAAGTGTATTTTAAGTCTAATGTTTCTTTGCTGATTTTTTGTCTAGATGATCTGTCCAGTGCTGACAGTGGGGTGTTGAAGTTCCTAACTACTATTGTATTGGAGTCTATCTCTCTCTTTAGAGCTAATAATACTTGCTTTGTATTATATACTGGATGCTCCAGTGTTGGCTGCATATATATTTACAACTGTTATATCCTCTTGGTAAATTGATCCCTTTAGCATTATATAATGACCTTCTTTGTCTCATTTTATAGTTTTTGACTTAAAGTCTGTTTTGTCAGACATAAATATAGCTATTCCTGCTTGCATTTCTTTTCCGCTTGCATGGAATGAATAACCTTCTCCATCCATTCACTTTCAGTTTATATGTATCTTTACAGGTGAAGTGAATTTCTCGTAGGCAGCATATATTTAGATTGTTAAAAAAATTCAATATTTTAAATACATGAGGTACATGTGAGATTTGTTACATGGGTATATTACACCCAGATGGTGAGTTTAGCACCCAATAGATAGTTTTTTTCTTTTTTCTTTTTTTTTTTTTGAGATGGAGTCTCGCTCTGTCGCCCAGGTTGGAGTGCAGTGGCCGGATCTCAGCTCACTGCAAGCTCCGCCTCCTGGGTTTACGCCATTCTCCTACCTCAGCCTCCTGAGTAGCTGGGACTACAGGCGCCCACCACCTCGCCCGGCTAGTTTTTTGTATTTTTCAGTAGAGACGGGGTTTCACCGTGTTAGCCAGGATGGTCTCGATCTCCTGACCTCGTGATCTGCCCGTCTCAGCCTCCCAAAGTGCTGGGATTACAGGCCTAAGCCACCGCGCCTGGCCTTTTTTTTTTTTTTTTTTTTGAGATGGAGTCTTGCTTTGTCTCCAGGCTGGAGTGCAGTGACTCAATCTTGGATCACTACAACCTCTGCCTCCTGGGTTAAAGTGATTCTCCTGCCCCAGCCTTCCAAGTAGCTGGGACTACAGGCGTGTGCCACCATGCCTCGCTAATTTTTGTATTTTTAGTAGAGGTGGGGTTTCACCATGTTGGCCAGGATGGTCTCGATCTCTTGACCTCGTGATCTGCCCGCCTTGGCCTCCCAAAGTGCTGGGGTTACAGGTGTGAGCCACTGTGCCCAGTCCCCAATAGATAGTTTTTCAACCCACCCCCCCGCCCTCCTCTCTAGTAGTCCATGGTGTTTATTATTCCCATGTTATGTCCATGTGTGTTCAATGTTTAGGTCAGTATTTGGTTTTCTGTTCCTGTGTTAGTTTGCTTAGGATTATGACCTTCAGCTCCATCTATGTTGCTGTAAAGGATATGATTTCATTCTTTTAAAAAATTCATTCAGTGGCTGGGCATGGCGGCTCACGCCTGTAATCCCAGCACTTTGGAAGGATGAGGCAGGAGGATTGCTTGAGCTCTGGATTCAAGACCAGTCTGGGCAACATAGTAATAGCCCGTTTCTACAAAAATACAAAAATAAGCCAGGTGTGGTGATACATGCCTTGCACGGTGATGAATGCCTGTAGTTCCAGCCATTCAGGAGGCTGGGGCAAGAGGATCGCCTGACCCCGGGAGGCAGAGGTTGCAGTGAGTTCAGATTGCACCACTGTACTCCAGCCTGGGCACCAGAGTGAGAAAGAAGTTCATTTAGCCAGTCTACATCTTTTCAGTGGGCAATTTAATTTGTTTACATTCAAGGTTACTACTGATAGGTGAAGGCCTACTCCTGTCATTTTGTTAACTGTTTTCTGCTTGTTTTCTATATCCTTTCTTCCTTTCTTCTTCTTATCATTGTGCGTTGGTGGTTTTCTGCAGAGCAACAAGGTTTGAATCTTTTCTCTTTCTTTCTTGTGTATCTGTTCTACCAGTGAGTTTTATACTGTTGTTTCCATATAATGATTATTGACTTTTTGCCTCCAGATGTAGGACTCCCTCGAACATTTCCTATAGGTCGAATCTAGTGGGGATAAATTTCTTCAGTTTTTGCATGTCTGGGAAATACTATTTCTCCCTCATTTCCAAAAGTTAGCTTTGCTGGATATAGGATTCTTATTGATTGACTGATTGATTGATTGAGACAGGGTCTCACTCCATTGCCCAGGCTGGAGTACAGTGGTGCAATCAGAGCTCACTGCAACCTCTGCCTCCTGAGCTCAAATGATCCTCAACTGGGTATAGCATTCTTGGTTGACAATTGTTTTCTTTCAGTCCTTTGAATGTATCATCTCAATCTCTCCAGGCCTATAAAGTTTCTGTGGAGAAATCTGCTGTTCGTTTAATGAGGATTCTAAGTGACTTGATGATTTTCTGTTGTTTTTAGAATTCTGTCTGTCTTTGACTTGACAATTTGACTACAATGTGCTTTGGGAGGAACCTTTTAGGGATTGTTCTGTTTGGAGACTTTTGAGCCTCCTAGATCTAGATGTCCATATTTCTCCCCATATTTGGGAAGTTTTCAGCTATTATTTCTTTTTTTTTTGAGACAGGGTCTTACTCTGTCATCCCAGGCTAGAGTGTAGTGGTGTGATCTCAGCTTGTCACAGCCTCAACCTCCCAGGTTCAAGTGATCCTCCTGCCTCAGCCCCCTGAGTAGGTGGGACTACAGGTACATGCCACCATGCCTGGCTAATTTTTGTATTTTTTGTAGAGATGGAGTATCACCATGTTGCCCAGGCTGGACTCAAACTTCTGAGCTAAATCGATCTGCCCACCTTGGCCTCCCAAAGTGCTGGGATTACAGGTGTAAGCCACCATGCCCAACCTATTATTTCATTAAGTAGATTTTTCTACACCTTTCCCTTTCTCTTCTCCTTCTGGAACTCCCATAATACAAATATTTATTTGCTTACTGGTGTTCCATAAGTCTCAGAGGCGCTCTTCACTCTTTTTCATTCTTTCTTCTTTTTCTGACTCTGATTTTTTTTTTCAAATGACCTGTCTTCAAGTTCAGATATTCTTCTGCTTGATCAAATCGGCTGTTGAAGCTCTCTATTGTATTTTGTATTTTTCATTGAATTCTTCAGCTGTAGATTTCTGTTTGGTTCTTTTTAAATTTCTATCTTTTTGCTGAATTTCTTGTTCATATTGCGAACTGCTTTCCCAATTTTTTTTTTTTTTTAGGCAGAGTTTTGCTCTTGTTGCCTAGGCTAGAGAGCAATGGCGCAATCTCAGCTCACCGCAACCTCTGTCTCCCAGGTTCAAACGATTCTCCTGCCTCAGCCTCCCGAGTAGCTGGGATAATAGGCATGCGCACCACGCCTGGCTAATTTTGTATTTTTAATAGAGACGGAGTTTCTCCATGTTGGTCAGGCTGCTCTCGAACTCCTGACCTCAGGTATTCTGCCTGCCTCGGCCTCTCAAAGTAATGAGATCACAGGCGTGAGCCACAGCGGCCGGCCTGCTTTCCCAATTTTGTTGAGTTGTCTATTGGTATTTTCTTGTATCTCAATATTTGGGCTATCCCAATATCTATGGGATACAGAGTTGCTCAGCTCTTCCAGGGCACCAATTCCCCAGCACCAGTTCAGCTCAGGCATAGGGCTATGCCTGTTCTGGGTGGCCCACACATAGTCTCCCTGATATGCAGGGTACTACTTCAGCTTAGGTACTGGCGTGTGTGACTGCTCTGGATGACTAAGGCACTGCTTCCTGAGACACAACATACTACTTCAATTTAGGCACTGGAGAGGTATGACTTCTTTTTTTTTTTTTAATAGAGACGGAGTCTCGCTCTGTTGCCCAGGTTGGAGTAGCTAGGACTACAGGTGCACACCATGACGTCCGACTAATTTTTTTTGTATTTTTAGTAGAGACGGGGTTCCACCATGTTGGCCAGTCTGTTCTCAAACTCCTGACCTCAGGTGATATGCCTGCTTTGGCCTCCCAAAGTGCTGGGATTACAGGTGTGAGCCACTGCGCCTGGCCGAGGTATGACCTCTTTAAGTGGCCAAGGCACAAGGTGTAACAGGTGCTTGCAGCTCGACAGGGCTGTCAGGCCACTGGGCTGGGGTAATTTGGTGATAGCGTACCCTTAACGATAAAGAGGAGTCATGGCTACTTGCCCCTGGAGCAAGACATACTCCAGCTATAGTTCTACTGCTCCACTGCCAAGATGGAGTAGTGCAGTGGCTGCTTGGACCACAGTGCGTGGAGCACAGTATCAGCTCCTTCTCTCGGGTGGGGGGTGGGTACACTTAAGTGGACTCCAGGCAGCTCCCCCAGATGGGCTTAGTGCCTAAGAACAGTGCTGGGGACCCCAGTGTAGGTGTCCAAGGTGTTGATGGGGATTGCTGGGATCCTCTTGCTTATTCGTTCACTGCAGGGGAGAAGTTCCTGCTGGTTCCCAGCTGATCCTGATTTGGAGATGTAGTGGAGGCTCAGTGTTTCTTTCTGTTCTCTGTGTGGTCATCCCAAGTTTCTGTGCATACCAGGGTTTCTGTTACTCCTCTGATGCACTCCAGGGCTCTCCCTCAGTTATTTTCATTAAAATATAGTTGTTTGGCCTGATGCAGTGGTTAATGCCTGTAATCCCAGCACTTTGGGAGGTTGAGGCGAGTGGATCACGTGAGGTCACGAGTTCGAGACCAGACTGGCCAACGTGGTGAAACGTCGTCTTTACTAAAAATACAAACATTAGCCAGGCGTGGTGGCAGGAACCTGTAATTCCAGCTACTCTGGAGGCTGAGGCAGAAGAATTGCTTGCATCTGGGAGGTGGAGATTGCAGTGAGCTGAGATCATGCCATTACACTCTAGCCTGGGCGA
>NW_012103621.1:353853-355753 GCF_000951045.1 Mandrillus leucophaeus | reverse complement strand
AAAAAAAGGAAAGCTGTAATTGTACAATTAAATTCTTATTTTATTTTTTGAGACAAGGTCTGGCTCTGTCACCTAGCCTGGAGTGCAGTGGCACGATTTTGGCTCACGGCAACCTCCCTCTGCCTGGCTCAAGTGATCCTCCCACCACAGCCTCCTGAGTAGCTGAGACTACAGGCACATGCTACCATGTCTGGCTGATTTTTGTATTTTTTGTAGAGACAGGGTTTCTCTATGTTGCCCAGGCTGGTCTCAAACTCCTGAACTCAAGCATCTGCCCATCTCAGCCTCCCAAAGTGTGGGGATTATAGGTGTGAGCCACCATGCCCAGCTCAATTACACTCTCTCACATGCTTAATACCTACTAGTACATGTCAAAGTTTTCTATAAAATGTTATCATTAGCTGAGTGTGAAGGTCTATTGTCCCAACTACTTGGGAGGCTGAGGTGGGAGGACTGCTTGAGCCCAAGAGTTCTAGTCTAGCCTGAGCAAAATAGTACTTTCTCTCCTTTCTCTCTCTCTCTTTTTTTTTTAAAAGACGCATATGCTAAAGGAACAATCAGGTACTTTCACTTTTTTTAAACATTTTAGGTAAATTAAGGGCCTGTTTCAGGGAGATTCATTCTATTAAACTACTTATATTCTGATATTTTCATAAAAATAAGTTCCTAAGTCCCTTTCAAGGTAAGGAAAGGGAAGACATTTGTTTACTGAAAGTTTCATCTAATTTCATGTGGAAACAATTTGGAATGTAATGAGTATTTCTTTATCCTTTTTCTGAGATTTAAAAAATACATGTAAGAATGACAGTTCTTGTATTAAAATATTTTACCCAAAGTGTAGGCTTACCTGTATTCCAGCATGGCTACAGAGGTAAAAATCAAACTCATATGGGTGTGTAATGTCTGTATCAACTGTTGTTCCAGCTGGGATATTGCCACTTCTTCCAACCTAGATTTGTTTGGTTAAAGTTTAAACAAACAAGAAAAAGGTAAAAATGTATCTGAAAGCACTTTTAAAAATGTATGAATACATAGGCTGATCCTACATTTCACTACTTTCACCTTGAAATATGACTTAAGCAGTCATTCGGAGCAGACTTTACGCAGGTCCTAGTTTCTATTCTTAAATGTTGCTGAAAGTGAGCGCTGGTACACAACAAGGCCTAATATAGTCTCTACTACTGCTTAGCTGATAGTTGACCCCACTATGGGTGGAAGACACTAAAAAAATTTTTTTTTAAATTAACTTAAAGTGCTCTAATTTGTGGTACCTGTGCATAGCAGGCATTCTTGAACATGTGATTTATGAAGATCAGCATTTACCTTGGAGAAAACTAGATGTTTAGAGAGACAGAATGCTGACAGCATCAACAACAGTCACACCATTTGTTAACCATTTATGGGTCAGGCACTTTAAACACATTATTTCTAAATCCTGATAACAATCCTGCAAGTTAGGGATTATTTCTATTTGTTTAGGGAAATAAAGGCTCAGGAATACAAAATAATTTGCTCAACAGCACACAATAAAGGGCAGAACTGGGATTCAAACAATGAAATAATTGCAAAGGCCTTATTCCTTTTATTTCATACTATCAGTTTCAACATCTTGTAAGAGAACAGACACCACGATTTTCTCTGAGTGGATAAAATATAACTGAAATGACTCAAAATTCTGATGATGCAAGCTTATAAAGCACTTAAAAATGTTTATTATACCCACCTCCATCGCCTTATCCCAACGTACTGAAAATCATTAACTGTAACTCTAGGTTTACAAGGCTAGCAAATCAGAAACTATTTTACTGGCCGGGCGCGGTGGCTCAAGCCTGTAATCCCAGCACTTTGGGAGGCCGAGACGGGCGGATCACGAGGTCAGGAGATCGAGACCATCCTGGCT
>NW_012103621.1:349410-350583 GCF_000951045.1 Mandrillus leucophaeus | reverse complement strand
AGATTGCAGTGAGCTGAGATCATGCCATTACACTCTAGCCTGGGCGACAAAAGCAAGACTCCATCTCAAAAAAAAAAAAAAAAAAAAAAAAAGGCCGGACATGGTGGCTCATGCCTGTAATCCCAACACTTTGGTAGGTTGAAGTGGGTGAATTACCTGAGGTCAGGAGTTTGAGACCAGCCTGACCATCATGGTGACACCCCGTCTCTACTAAAAATGCAAAAATTAGCTGGGCATGGTGGTGGGTGCCTGTAATCCCCGCTACTTGGGAGGCTGAGGCAGGAGAATTGCCTGACCCTGGGAGACGGAGGTTGCAGTGAGCCGAGATCACACTACTGCATTCCAGCCTGGGTGACAGAGCGAGACTCCGTTAAAAAAAAATGTAGTTGTTTATCTGTTTTTCTGGCTTTCTTTGTGAGGGTAGCAAGCACTAGGGGCTTCTAGTCAGCCATCTTGCTGACATCACTTCCTCTGGACCGCCCATTAACTACCAATCCTGAAAATGTACAACATTAATTGTAAAGAGGAGCTGATATAAGAACATGGATAAATAAGTGGGACAATAATTTAAAGCCACGAATCCAAAACAGGTTGGTACATGTTGGATATATACAGCTGTAAGATACAGAGCTGAATAGTAAGACATCTGGAAATTCCTATCTTAATCAATGGCAAGTAACCTAAAATAGTTTTGGGTTATAGACTCTCAGACATCCTGGGAATGTCAGTTTACTTTCTGTTGTTGGGAAGTTTGAGATGCACTGATTTAAAGCTTATGTTCTACCAAGTAAAGCTAACACATTAATGAAATGGTTTTCTGGAAAGAATAAGAAAAACTTTTAAAATTATTTAACTGAAACTTAAGGTCAGGCACAGTGGCTCAAGCCTGTAATCCCCGCACTTTGGGAGGCCAAAGTGGGCAGATTACTTGAGGTCAGAAGTTTGAGACCAGCCTGGCTAACATGTTGAAACCCTGTCTCTATTAGGAAAAAACAAAATAAAACAAAAATTACTTGGTGTGGTGGCACCCAGTAATCCTAGTCTGTAATCCCAGCTACTAGGGAGGCTGAGGCACGAGAGTCACTTGAACCCAGGAGGCAGAGGCTGCAGTGAGCCGAGATTATGCCACTGTACTCCAGCCTGGGCAACAGAGCAAGACTCTGTCTCAAAAAA
>NW_012103621.1:338078-347395 GCF_000951045.1 Mandrillus leucophaeus | reverse complement strand
GGAGGCTGAGGCAGGAGAATGGCGTAAACCCAGGAGGCGGAGCTTGCAGTGAGCTGAGATCCGGCCACTGCACTCCAGCCTGGGCGACACAGCAAGACTCCATCTCAAAAAAAAAAAAAAAAAGAAACTATTTTACTGACTCAGATATTATTTTGCCACGTGAATGACTGTTATAAGTGAGTGACTGTTATAAAGGTGGTACCTTGAATTATAGTGGTGTGGACCAAGCAGCTTCACTTCACCAAGCACAAAATAAAACAGTTCATCATCTATTACATTATGCCTGGTCTTAAAAAACACTTAACTCTAATCAATTAGCAACACACAAATCTTCTAATTAATACATACAAAAAGTTGTAGGCTGGGTGTGATGGCTCACACCTATAATCTTAGCATTTTGGGAGGCTGAGGTGGGCGGATCACTTGAAGCCAGGAGTTTGTGACCAGCCTGGCCAACATGGTGAAATCCTGTCTCTAATAAAAATACAAAAATTAGCTGGGCGTGGTGGCACATGCCTGTAATCCCAGCTACTCAGGAGGCAGAGGCCTGACAATCGCTTGAACCCAGGAGGCGGAGGCTGCAGTGAGCCAAGGTCGTGCCACTGCACTCCAGCCTGGGCAACAGAGCAAAACTGTCACAGAAACAAAAACAAAAACAAAACTACCTCATAATCTTGTTGGTGAGGGTTAAATTGATTACATTTATAAGTAATACTTAGAAAAATATCTATTATTATTTCTTCTTCTCTGTTCTATCACTATCACCACCACCCTACAGCTAGCCAAACTTTATTTATTAAAATTTTTTTTTGTCCTCATCATGATACTAATGAGAGCTAACCAATCTTTAATGAGTACTTAAGTGTGGGCCAAGCCCTGTTCTAAGTGCATTACGTACTTTATTTAATTCTCCCAACAACCCAAATAAGGTAGACATTAATATTATCCAATCTTGCTAAGAAATAAGCAGGTATAGAGATGTTAAGTTGCCTGCCCAAAGGAATACAGTGAGTATGTATGGCAAAGACAAACACCCCTCTCGTAGTCCTTTCTATCAAATCCATTTCTCAAGGGGACACAACACTTGGTACCATTAGATTTCTCTGCTCCAGGATTTGCAGGATGGGGACGGATGGGATCAGAGCACTGAAAATGACAGTAAGACTGCTATCTTGCTGCACACAGATAAGAAAACGTATTTCCTCAGGTATTTATACCTCTCTTTCCTTCCTAATTATAAAAAATATACATTCACATTATAAAATGCATAAAATGATTCTGTGAACTTTAAAGGAAACATGGCTTAAAAGTTAGTATGTATAAATTTCCACTTTTTTTTTTTTTTTGAGATGGAGTCTTGCTCTCTTGCCCAGACTGGAGTACTGTGGCACCATCTCGGCTCACTGCAACCTCCACCTGCTGGGTTTAAGCAATTCTTCTGCCTCAGCCTCCCGAGTAGCTGGGATTACATATGTGTGTCACCACGCCCGGCTAAGTTTTGTATTTTTAGTAGAGACAGGGTTTCACTGTGCTGGCCAGGCTGGTCTCGAACTCCCAACCTCAAGTGATCCGCCTGCCTTGGCCTCCCAAGGTGCTGGAATTACAGGCATGAGCCACTGTGCCTGGCCTGAATTTCCACTTTTTAAAAAAACTAATTTGTATCAGATATTTTAAAAAGACAATGTACCTTTTTTTCTGAAGATTTTAGGAAAGTATGAATAGAAAAATAATTTTAAAACTATGAGTTTCTTCACAACAAAAAAGTAGAATGAGATTTTGAACATTTGGAGTGTGACTAGAAATTCTAGAAAGTTAAAAATAATCTATTTTGATGCTTCTATACTCATAATGTAATTGTTGAAATTTGCTACTGTATATTGGAAACCCTGCTGTTGGCAGAGGGCCCTTGTTGAATGTTCTATGAACTATGTTGGATAAGCTTGGTTTACAATAGTATTACAACAGAGGTGAGATTACCCTTTCTGTCCTATCAGCACAAAATAATCGAGTGTGGTGTCTCTTCTGAACTACAATGTAGGTTATTCCAGGTTGATAGTCTTTCTCCAAACTGATGCAGGCTTCTCGAATTGCTAGTAGCTCATAATATAATACCTAGAGAATACAAAATGGAAAGATTCAATATAGTCAGCTATTTGTTTTTATATACTTCAAAGAAGGATAATGATTTAATCTCAGGATTCCTTAATTTCATCGCTCTAAAGCTAATATGCTTCTTGATTCCATTTTAATAATTATCAGAACATGGTCTTAACAAGTAAGGTATACACATTGGTAGCGAACATTTTCAAAAAGACGATCTAAGAAAACACCAAGTTTTGACTTGGGGAACTCTAAAAAGGTTTTTAACTCTAGAACTAGACGCCATATTATAAACACAATATCTGATTTCACCACAGTCTGATGAGATTCTAGGTAACCAACCTGCCTAAACTGCCCTTCTGAAACACCATCCCGATAAAAGATGATACGAGTAGGCTTGAACCGAGTTGACTTATAAAATTGAATAAGAAGTTCCCGGACCATGGAGGCCAAGTCCTGGATGATCTCCTGTCGGGGTCTCTGAACTCTTACTGTGGCACAGTATCTGCTTGGGTGGGCATCCATACTACCTACAACCTAGGTTAGAAAAAGTAAAAATAAATAAATAAATAAAAATAAATGATAATCAAAATTACATGAATTCATTTACATTTTTATTTTACTGTAACCTTACCATTTATCACTGTTTACTTTGAAAGTAATCAAAAATAGTAATTCTGAGTTGGGTATGATGGCATGTGCGTGTAGTTCCAGCTACTCAGGAAGCTGAGGCAGGAGGATCACTTGTACCCAGAAATTTGAGGCCAGCCTGGGCAAAAGAGCAAGACCCCATCTCTCTCTCTCTCTCTCTCTTTTTTTTTTTTGAGACGCAGTCTTGCTCTGTCACCAGCCTGGAGTGCAGTGGTGCGATCTCGGCTCACTGCAACCTCCACCTCCTGGGTTCAAGCGATTCTCCTGCCTCAGCCTCCACAGTAGCTAGGACTATAGGCATGCGCCACCACACCCAGCTAATTTTTGTACTTTTAGTAGAGACAAGGTTTCACCATGTTGGCCAGGATGTCTCGATATCTTGACCTCGTGATCCGCCTGCCTTGGCCTCCCAAAGTGCTGGGATTACAGGTGTGAGCCACTGCGCCCAGCCTACCCCATCTTTTAAAAAAATTAAAAAGAATAGTACTTCCCATTGAAAAACAGAATAAAACACCTAGTATAGGGTAAAAAACTATTTTTCTTATAACTAGGCTGAACTATACATTTAACAACTAGATTCTTTGTGTTGTTGGTAGACTTAAAGATTAGTGAGGAAAGAAAAAGACAAAAAGATGTGTATAAGAGAGTAAGAGAAAGGAAATAAGCAAAAATAAGGACCAATTCAAACCACTGATTTTTCTTCCTATCTCTTCCACTTTAGCAACCTATCTCAGAAGCCATACTTAAGACTTTAGCTTCATCTTAGAACTGTTACGCTTCATACATTTTAAAATCAGAATTTTCCCTCTCGGCCTGAATCTATACAGTCTTACTGAGCTGTATTTGTGTTCTGTATCTGGTCCTCAGAGAAGTTAATCTTGGTTTTGAAACCAGCTATATTAATTTTCTCTCTGTGTCTAATATTGTTATGTCTTTGGAGAAGAGACCTCAAAGCATGAACTTATAACATTATTCTGATCAGCGCCTAGAGCTGGTCACTGCCTCCAGACTGTCTTTCTTCCAGTTAACCTATACCAAAGTCATGCTTCAAAAATGGAACTTTGACCATTTCTTTCCCTTGAAAGGTATCTCGCTACTAAGAATAAATCCAGACCCCTCGGATGGAACAAAATGCCTCATAAAAGTTTCCTAGCTTCATAGCCTGCAGTATACTATGTTCCAATTCCTTATATTTCTCAACATTCCCAAAACACACCAGGTTCTTGCAACTTAAATGTTGTTACTTCGTTATCGTGATAACACCTATTGTACTATGTGGCATTCATTACTTACATTAGTTTCTCACACTACTCTCTAAGTTCTTGGGGATAGAAGCCATATACCGAAAAAGAATCAACCAATAAATTCTATTTACAAGATTTCTGATAACCATAAAAGAAAGTGGGTATTTGGTAGAAATGGATTTAGTAGAAAAAGACAATGACTATCAGAAGTCCAATGGAATTAAAATATGCTTAAACCTTTTGGAAAATGACCCAAAGTAGCAAATCCAAGGAAGTCTTTTGAGTTCCTTTCTTTATCATTTTATCATCTATAAGAACACTTTAATGAATATTAGAGATGACTCAATACAACCACTGAACATTTAAAGAAAATAATTCATGAATAACATTAAAAATACACGGCCGGGCGTGGTGGCTCACGCCTGTAATCCCAGCACTTTGGGAGGCCGAGGTGGGCAGATCACGAGGTCAGGAAATCGAGACTATCCTGGTTAACACGGTGAAACCCTGTCTCTACTAAAATAATATGAAAAATTAGCTGGGCGTGGTGGCGGGCGCCTGAAGTCTCAGCTACTCAGGAGGCTGAGGCAGGAGAATGGTGTGAACCAGGGAGGCGGAGCTTGCAGTGAGCAGAGATTGCGCCACTGCACTCCAGCCTGGGCAACAGAGCAAGACTCTGTCTCAAAAAAAAAAACAAAAAAAAAAACAACAAAAAACAAAGCAAGAGAATAGATAAAAATTAATTTCCTTTATACTAATAAAAATAGCTTTGAAACCTTGAAGTGAAAATTTAAATATTACTATCATTTTCAGGGATGAATTGTATTTATCAGATTCCTAAAACGTACGATTTATGTGAAGACTACAATGGATCATAGAAAAAATATTAAATCTTTTTTTTTGAGACGGGGTCTCCCTCTGTCACCCAGGTAGGTACCTTTAAGGCACCTGCCACCACGTCAGGCTAATTTCGTATTTTTCACAGAGATGTGGTTTCACCATGTTGGTCAGGCTGGTCTCAAACTCCTGACCTCAAGTGATCCACCCGCCTCAGCCTCCCAAAGTGTCGGGATTACAGGCATGAGCCACCGCGCCTGGCCAATTAAATCTTACAGTTTAATTTCTGAAGTTTATTAAATAAGCCTAAAATATGTTCATATTTTCAAAATGTTGGTTATTTGTTAAAATCAAGTGATTTTCAAAATGGGTAAAATATTATCAGGCTTTCTCAAGTTTATAAGAAACACACTTAAACTGACACAAAAAGGTTACAAATAGAGAGCAAATTAAAAATAGGCAGATGCTAAAAGCAGGAGTGGCAATAGTAAAATAAAGAATTTGGCCAGGCGCGGTAGCTCACGCCTGTAATCTAAGCAATTTGGGAGGCAGAGGCGGGTGGACTGACTGAGATCAGGAATTCAAGACAAGCCTGGCCAACATGGTGAAGCTCCGTCTCTACTAAAAAATAAGAAAAATTAGCTGGGCATGGTGGCAGGTGCCTGTACTCCCAGCTACTCGGGAGGCTGAGGCAGGAGAATCGATTGAACCTGGGACACGGAGGTTGCAGTGAGCCGAGATTGTGTCACTGCACTCCAGCCTGGGCAACAAGATAACTCTGTCTGAAAAAAAGAAATAAAATAAAGTAAAATAAAATAAAAGAATTCAGGTGCAAAGTATTGAACTGGATGAAGGTAGAAGACATTTTATATGTTAAAAAATGTAATCCACCAGGCTTATATGTAATGCATCTTTCTATGACAAAGACATTACTGAAATATACAAACTATTCAAAACAACAAAAAGTAACTAAAAATGCATAATCATGGAGAGGTCAAGTAGACAAATTAAAGTATAATACAGAAGATTTGAATGATATAACTAGCAAACTTGATTTAATAGTTACATATGGAACTTGTAAACCCCAAACCAGAGAATAATCACTCTTTTCAAAAACCCAAAGAATATTTATGAAAGTTGCCTACAAAGAAAATATTAAAAGTCAAAAAGTTGAAACTGCAAAATTGATACTGGTCTGTCAACGTCAGGTAAGATAAACCTGGCGAACACTCACAGCAGCAATAGAAGGTTTCTTTCCATCACCAGCAGGTGGATGAGTGACATCGGCTCCCAAAAAGATCACTGGTTGCTGGAACACAGAAGGTCTTCAACACATTTTGAAAAAGGGTTAGATATTTCATTTTTTCATTATCCATTTATCTGTTTCACACAATTGCAACATAACTTCAAGTTATTGACAGCACAGAGGAAGTCCTATGTAATCCAAAGTCTTATTCACAGCAGAATTTTGTCTAAAATAGTGATGCTGGTGGTTGAAAAGGGCTATATTAATATTAACAGATGCTAGTATTCTCCAACATGGGCACAAAATTATAAACTTCCTTATGATCCACAAATTTTTATCACTGTTTAAAAATCAACTTATATTTAAACCTGTGTAATCTCTCAAGGGAAAAAGGAATCATTACACTTTAGACTGGAAGGGGTTTTGGGAATCTACTACTCCCACGCCCTGGCCGAAAGGATAAATTTGAGTAACATATATTCAATGGTCATAAAGTAGCTAGCATTTCCTTTTATTTTACTTTATGTTATTGTTGTTTTTTTGAGACAGGGTCTCACTGTGTTGCCCAGGCTGGAGTGCAGTGGTGTAATCACGGTTCACTGCAGCCTTGACTTCCCCGGGCTCAGGCAATCCTCCCACCACAGCCTCTGGAGTAGCTGGAACGACAGGCACGTGCCACCACACATGGCTAATCTTTCTATTTTTTGTAGAGATGAAGTTTCACCATGTTGGACTTGTTGATAAAATTCTTTATTTATCTCATTTATGGATCTCATCTCATATTGAACAGGGGTAGAAAGTAGAGGTGGCATGGAAAAAGAGGAAAAAAAGGACTTTTGTGTCAAACAAACATGGTCCAATCCTTATTCTAATGTTTATTTGTGGTGGGTAGTTAACTTTTTGGAGGCCTAATTGCTTCAACTATTAAAAGGGAACTTGTTCAATTCTCTGAAAAGTGGCCTCTTCCTCAGAGACTTGCACAATAAGCTACCTTCTGTTTCTAGGTCGTGGTGTCTCACACTTCCTAAGAGTTCTAGCTCGAAGAAGGGTGATCGAACAGTAATATGCTTTCTCACTGACTACAGCAGGAGGGCTGATATGGCTTACTTAATTGACTAATCTGGGCCCCCAGGTCCTTCTGTCCTTCACATTCCAGGTAAGTGAGCAGCCTCATGAAACCAGATTGAAGATGATTACCAAATAAAGTGAAAATTCTTCAAGCTGGGCTCTCCAGTGAGAAATCAATCTCTGGATACTTTCTGGCTAGGTAAGAGGTACTTTGCATACTAAATGAAAATTGCTGGGGCTCGAGCCTGCTCCCACCCTGTGGAGTGTACTTTCATTTCCAATAAATCTCTGCTTTTGTTGCTTCATTCTTTGCTTAAAAAATAAAACAAAGGGCCGGGTGCGATGGCTCACGCCTGTAATCCCAGCACTTTGGGAGGCCGAGGTGGGCGGATCACGAGGAGACCATCCTGGCTAACATGGTGAAACCCCGTCTCTACTAAAAATGCAAAAAATTAGCCGGGCGTGGTGGCAGGTGCCTGTAGTCCCAGCTACTTGGGAGGCTGAGGCAGGAGAATGGCGGGAACCCGGGAGGCAGAGCTTGCAGTGAGCTGAGATCGCGCCACTGCACTCCAGCCTGGGCGACTGAGCAAGACTCTGTCTCAAAAAAATAAATAAATAAAAAATAAAACAAAATTGTGGGGGGCATTTTCACAAGAGAATCTCTGACCCTTGCCAATCCAGATTATTTTAATTTTTTACCAAAATGCCTATGAATCTCCCACGGTAGGAATTATTAAGGGGGTCTCTTACACAGCTCTTATAGTAGTTAGATATGGTCATATGTAGACAAATGAAGATATAAAAAATAATATTTTCATAAGTGATTAGCATATCTTACCTTTGATGAGGTACAAGAATATTATTGATTCCTCCGAGTTTAACATTTATCTTTAGGCACAAGTTTGAGAGAGTTTGAGGAGATGTTTTTATTACATTCTTGACTTGAACACATTGTGTGGCCATACCCAAAAGTGTGTCTCCTACACGTTTCACTTCCGCTACGGAACAGATGCAAAACCTCTAGTCAGAAAAAAAGACCTGAAAACAATTTTACATACTGAAAATAAAGCTACTATGTTTCCCCCTTAAAATACATCATTGTATTACAGGATACCAAAAATTATGCCAATACAGTACTAAGGTGATGCTGTTAAAATTGAAATTATACTGCTTTGAAGATCAGCTTAAGTATTTAGTGACAATTTTTCTAGTTGTTTTCTTCTTTGTATAAAAGGTATATTATCATAGTATAACCGCAATAACTGAAAAGCATAAAATGAAACATGTACATATTCCCTTGTTATCATTTTATAGTACTCTCTTCCAATAATTTTCTCATTTATATCATTTTAATGTACTTGTAATCACAGAACACTTACAGCTTTCAATCCTATTCTCTCATCTTCAATTTAAAAATTCAGAGGTATTACAGCACAAAGAATAAAAGTCCCCTGTTCCTTTCCCCTCTCTGCCATTATAACCATCATAAATATTTCGGTGTGTGTAACCTTTTTTTTTTCTTTTTTTTGGAGAGGATCTCATCACTCTGTCACCCAGGCTGGAGTGCAGTGGCACGATCACGGATCACTGCAGTCTCAACCACTTGAGCTAAAGCGATCCTCTTGCCTCAGCCTCCCGAGTGGCTAGAACTACAGGCATGCACCACACCAAGCCTTTTTTTTTTTAAGTAGAGATGAGGTCTCACCATGTTGCCCAGGCTGGTCTCAAACTTCTGAGCTCAAGTGATCCTCCTGCCCCAGCCTCCCAAAGTGTTGGGATTACAGGCAAGAGCCACTGCACCCAGCCATAACTTTTTTCTTTTGAGATGGAGTCTCATTCTGTCACCCAGGCTAGAGTGCAGTGGCGTGATCTCAGCTCACTGCAACCTCTGCCTCCCAGGTTCAAGCAATTCTCCTGCCTCAGCCTCCCGAGTAGCTGGGATTACCGGTGTGTGCCACCTCGCCCAGCTAATTTCTGTATTTTTATTTATTTTTTATTTTTTTTGAGACTGAGTTTCGCTCTTGTTGCCTAGGCCTGGAGTGCGATGGCGCAATCTCGGCTCACTGCAACCTTCACCTTCTGGGTTCAAGCGATTCTCCTGCCTCAGCCTCCTGAAGTAGCTGGGATCACAGGCATCTGCCACCATGCCCTAATTTTTTTTTTTTTTTTTT
>NW_012103621.1:337184-337749 GCF_000951045.1 Mandrillus leucophaeus | reverse complement strand
AAAAAAAAAAAAAAGAAAGAAAAAAATTTTAGTGTTTACTCAATCAAATCTGACAATTTTCTTTTTTGATTTCTTCTATTATTTCTAAACTTACATGATTTTACCCCATTCAGTGGTTTGAAAATTATATTTTCTTTGTATTTTTCTATGATTCAATGATTTATATTTAGCTTATTAATCTCACAAAATTTCGTTTTTAATAATAAAAGTTAACATTTACTGTTTACATGACAGGTGCTATTCTAGGCCCTTTGTATACCTAGACTCAGTTAATCCTTACAACTACCCTATATATGGATTAGGTATTATTAGTATCCCACAGTATGTGTGCTATATATAAAGGAAGTATAACTGATACACTAAAAGAGGAAAGAAAATAGAATCATATAAAATGCCCAATTAAAACCAGAAAGAGGCTGGGCACAGTGGCTCACATCTGTAATCCCTGTATTTCGCGAGGCCAAGGTTTAAGGATTGCTTGAGCCCAGGAGTTTGAGAACAACCCGAGAAACATAGTGAGATCCTGTCTCTACAAAAAAATTAAAAATTAGCCCAGTGTGGTGGC
>NW_012103621.1:331509-334084 GCF_000951045.1 Mandrillus leucophaeus | reverse complement strand
TGCACTCCGGACTGGGTGACAGAGTGAGACCTTGCATTAAAAAAAAGGGCAAATGACAATACACATTTCTCTAAACAGAAAAATGACCCATAAGCACATGAAAAGATGTCCAACATCTCTACAATCATGTAGGAAAATGCAAAATCAAAAACATGAGATACCACTTCACACTCATTAGGATGGCTACTATGAAAAAGCCAGAAAATAACAAACATTGGGTGAGGATGTGGAGAAACTGGAACTCCTGTGCACTGTTGGTGGGCATGTAAAATGGTGCAGCCACTGTGGAAAACACTGCAGAGGTTCCTTAGAAATTAAAAATAGAATTACCATATGATGCAGCAATGCCCCTTATTAGGTGTATACCCAAAATAGCTGAAAACAGGGTTGTGAGGAGATATTTGTACACCTATGTTCACAGCAGCATTACACAATCGCTAAAGTGTAGAAGCAACCCAAGTGTCCATCAACAGATGAATAAACAAAATGTGGTGTGTATACACACACACACACACACACACACACACACACACACACACACAATGGAATATTATTCAACCTGAAAAAGGAAGAACATTCTGACATATAGTACAACATGGATGAACCTTGAGGATATTATGCCAAAGGCCAAATATTATAGGATTCATGTACACAAGGAAACTAGAATAGTCAAATTCATAGAAGCGGAAAGTAGAACAGTGCTTTCTAGGGGTTACATGAGGTTTAATGGATATTAAAGTTATTGTTTAATGGATAAAAAGTTTCAGTTTGGGATGATGAAAAAAAAGTTCTGGAAATGGGTGCTGATGATGGCTGTACAACATGTGAATATTCTTAATGTCAGAATGTAAGAATTCCAGAATGACTTAGCACTTGAAATTATGTGAGTGAATGATTTGCAAGTAAATATTAAATCATTATGTGACTCAAAAAAAAAAAATGAAGGAGAAATAGAGAGTTTCTCAAACAAATAAAAACAAGGAATTTCTTGCTGGTAGAAATGCTTAGCAAGAAATATTAAAAGAATTTTCCAGAGAGAAGGAAAATGATACAGATCAGAAATCATAAATGAAGGAAAAGCAGGGTACAGTGTGGGTCATGCCTGGAGTCCCAGCTACTGAGGAGGCTGAGGTGGGAAGAGTACTTGAGCCCAGGAGTTTGGGGCTGCAGTGCGCTGTGGTCATGCCTGACAATAGCCACTGAACTCCAGCATGGGCAACATAGCAAGACCTGTCTCTAAAAAACAAAATAAAACAAAAGTAAGAAGGAAGTTTAAAGGTCAGCAAATAAATACAGGTAAAATAAAATCTTGTATTTTCATATTCTTAATTGAGCTAATAGATGATTATTTGTTCAAAATGGTAATAGCAACAGTGTATTGGGTAGTTATAGCTAATAGATAAGAGAAATAAATGACAGAAATATAAGGTACAGAAGGGAAAAATTGTGAGCATTCTGTTACAAGGTATCTCTACACTATCTAGGAAGTGGTATAATGTTACTCAAAAGTAGACTTAGATTAATTGTAAATATATATTAAAAAGTCTAGGGAAAACAACACAAAACATTTTAAAGGAAGTCTAATTGATAAGCTAAAAGAGAACGAAAAGTAGAATTACACAAAATGCTCAATTAAAACCAGGAGGGGCCAGGAGCAGTGGCGCACGCCTGTAATCCCAGCATTGGGAGGCTGAGGCGTGAGGATCACTTGAGGGCAGGAGTTTGAGACCAGCCCAGGCATGTTTACAGTTTTGATGAAAAGGGTAATATCAATTTATACTACCATCAGCAATGTATTAATATACTGCATACTCACAAGCGCTAGGTATTATAATATTTAAATATATTTGCTAATTTAGTAGCACATTTTTCCCTTTATTGATTGGTACTTTTTTTTTTTTTTTTTTTTTGAGAAAGCATCTTGCTCTTGCCCAGGCTGGAGTGCAGTGGCATGATTTTGGTTCACTGCAACCTCCACCTACTGGGCTCAAGCAATCTTCCTATCTCAGCCTCCCAAATGGCTAGGACCACAGATGTGTACTACCATGCCTGGCTAATTTTTCTATTTTTTTGCACATATGAGGTTTTGCCATGTTGCCCAGGCTAGTCTCGAATTCCTGAACTCAAGCAATCTGCCCACCTCGGCTTCTCAAAATGCTGGGATTACAGGCACAAGCCACCGCATCTAGTCTGAATTTTTCTTTAACTACTAATAAAAACAAATATTTTCTCATATATTTACTTGCTTTGTTTTTACTAAAAAATTCCAGTTTACATTCTTTTCTCATTAATCTAAAAAAAGAAGGTTTTTATTTAACTAATAATAAACTACTTGTTTATTTGCTACAAATTTTTTTCTATTTGCTACAAATATTTTCCACACTCTGTTGGTTTTCTTTCCATTTTAGTACATCTGTGACACGTAGGAAATTTAGGCTCATGCCTGTAATCCTAGCACTGTGGGAGGCCAAGGTGGGCAGATCACCTGAGGTCAGGAGTTTGAGACCACCCTGGCCAACATGGTGAAACCCTGTTTCTACTAAAAATATAAAAATCAACCAGGCATGGTGGCACA
>NW_012103621.1:300659-330524 GCF_000951045.1 Mandrillus leucophaeus | reverse complement strand
CTCTACAAAAAAATTAAAAATTAGCCCAGTGTGGTGGCACATGCCTGTAGTTCCAGCTACTTGGGAGGACGAGGCAGGAGGATTGCTTGAGCCCAAGAGGTCAAGGCTGCAGTAAGCCATGATCGCACCACTGCACTCTAGCCTGAAAGACTGAGTGAGATCCTATCCCATACATACATACCACATACAAACATAAATAGTATCCCAGTTCCAGAGATGAGGAAACTAAGGGCTAGTGTGATTAAGTAATTCAGCCAAATCACACAGGTAATAGAACCAGCAGTACCTGAATATTGAGAAACACAGTTTAATTTGATAGCCTGTGCTTTTAACCACTATATTATACTGATACTCAAATTATCTCAATGCCATTTTTACTCAATAATTCTTCCTTTAGCCATTGTTATGTGATGCCTCTTTTTACTATTGAAACTCTTTTTACAGTGTCTCAACTTGGACTATTTAGTTTTCTATATTAATTTGTCTTCAAGTAATAATACATGGTTTAAAATACCGTACCATAAAATATATTTTAATATTTGAAGGTTTTAGGATATGTTTTAGCATAATCCTAAAAGGATATCAAGTACTTGAGGAAAAATGCAGTCTTTAAGATATCCTTACCATACACTGGTGTCTTCCCTGGCAGGATGACGATAATAAGCTGTAGGCCAGAATATGTGTTCTTGAGATGCCGGAACATGGGCTCTACGCTGTCTGCCCCCTGTGCATATTTGCAGAAGCATGGCTGGCCCTGGATGGGCATCCCTGCATCCTTAGAAATCTTACGCAGCTGGTCTGTGAAACCCCTAGAAGGAGAAACCACTAAATATAAAACCTTTGTCTAGTCATGAATTCCTACAAAGTAGTAATGGGAAGTTTGGGAAGGGAATGGAAGGATGAAGCAAAGATTTGTGTGCTCCATATATGAGAGGTCACCAGACTACTGATGTCAAAGGCAATGGTCGGTCAGTAATCCATTTTGCAAGCTAAGAACATTCTATACAGTTACATGGCATCCTGTAGTTTACAAGGAGCATTACTAATAGTATACGCTGGTTAAGAGCTCAGCTGTAGAGTTAGTATGGAGAGTTCCATTCCCAGTTCTGCTATGTACTAGCTATAAAATTTTAGGCACTTACTTCAGTTTTCCTCATCTGTAAAAGGATTACTTCAATTACAGGGTTGGTGTGAAGATTAAATGAGATCATACATGTAAAGCACTTAGCACACCACCCAAGACCATGGTAAAAGCTTGATACATTTTTGGTATTGTATATTTTCTAATTTGATCTCACAAGATTCATAAGAAAGAGGCAGGGCAAGTATTATTCCTGTTTTACAGGTCAGAAAACAGTTTCATAGATATGACATATTTGGCCAAAGCTCAAATGATTATGGTAGAGCCAGAATTTCTATAGTATTACCTATCTCACACTAGGATAGCAGAAAAGATTATGCCCTCAGAGGACATTTTTAAAAATATAAAAACAAAATTTAAAAACAGATGAGGCCGGGTGCGGTGCCTCACACCTATAGTCCCAGCAATTTGGGAGGCCGAGGCAGGAGGATGACTTGAGGTCAGGAGTTTGAGACCAGCTTGGCCAACATGGTGAAAACCCATGTCTACTAAAAATACAAAACTAGTCTGGTGTTGTAGCAGGCACCTGTAGTCCCAGCTACTTGGGAGGCTGAGGCAGGACAATCACTTGAATCTGGGAAGTAGAGGTTGCAGTTAGCCAAGATTGTGCCACTGCATTCCAGCCTAGGTGACAGAGCAAGACTCTATCTCGAAACAAACAGATGAGGCAGGCAGCATTTTAATGTACTTTCATTTACACTGAAACCCCCCCAAAACCAATTCTTTATTTTTTTGAGATAGGGTCTCACTGTGTTGCCCAGGCTGGAGTGCAATGATACAATCACAACTCACTGCAGCCTCAACTTCTCAGGCTCAAATGATCCTCCCACCTGAGCTTCCCAAGTAGCTGGGATTATAAGCATGTGCCACCACGCCTGGCTAATTTTTGCATTTTTAGTAGAGATGGGGTTTCACCATGTTGGTCAGGCTGGTCTTGAACTCCTGACCTCAGGCAATCCACCCATCTTGGCCCCCCAAAGTGCTGGGGATTACAGGGATGAGCCCCTGCTCCTGGCCACCAATTTGATATTTATAGAAAATTTTGAATTCAGTATAAATAAGCAATAATGAGCAACAATTGCTTCACTTGTTTTTAAAACAACTGAGGTCCTAAGTCAAGAATCTGAGTGATCTTTGCTCAAAACACTGATTCCTTCAGGACAGAGATGGAGTTTGTAGAAATTCCCTTCTCTTATTCCTTATTGGTGCTTAATTAAAGAAGTACGAAATTGAGTATTTTCACTCAGCCTGAACAAGAGCCACAAACCCATGATTCTGAGACATCTATTCAAGCTGTGAATAACAAATATAAAGTGAAAAAAAAAAGTTCAAGTTTGAAAAACATTGGAATTTTTTTTTTTTTTTTTTTGCCTTTCAAGGTCAAATAATCATAGCATTGTAATAAGCCATCTTGTGACATTTCACTTGAAAGCAGGGGGATAAAAACTCTGGAGGAAAAAAATATATTACGTGATCATTAAAGCATCCATTTAGAGATTTGGGATTAACAAAAAGGGATGAACAGAATTAAATAGAAAAAAATTTTATTTCTCACATTCTAATTTCTTCTTGCCATGAAGAAGGCAAGGCAAATTCTGAAATGGCCTGAGGTAAACTGGTCTCTGTATCACTCAAGAACGTTTCGTTATTGGCATACTTTATATAAGTAGAGGTTTAAATTAGACAAGGATCATTTCTTCAAGAAAATTAGATTCCAGAGGTGATACATTTATAAAATCATTATAATACAATTGTATTTTGCACAAAAACTGACAAACGGAGAGGATACTGACGGGTAGAGAGAGGAAGGAGGCATTCTCAGTAAAGGGCTGCATGAGTGGAAACAGGAAAAAAAGGCCAGGGAGATAGAAGGAATATAGTGCTTCAATTTCTTTGTCCAGAATATGTGAAAATGGAGTAATGATAAAGGACTTAGGAGACTGGTGAAAGATATTAAATGTCATACTGATTTTACGCTTGAACCCAGGAGGTGGAGGTTGCAGTGAGCTGAGATCATGCCACTGCACTCCAGCCTGGGTGAGAGAGTGAGACTCTGTCTCAATAAAATAAATAAATAAATGTCATACTGATTTTGAATGTTACTCTTAGTCAAAGAGAAGCCTAAATGTTTCAGAGTAGGTTTAGTCACAAGTGGAGTTGGTGTTCTTTCATGACAGCCAAATTTCTCAAACAAGGGTGACAGGAGAAGCCCTGAGACTGTGTGAGAATCCCAAAGGAGAGGAGATAGCTAATGAAAAGGAAAAGAAGTCAGAAAATGTAAACTAAAGAACCAGAAGGTAAGAGAGGAGGATGTCAAGAAGGTTGGCAGGGTGCGGTGGCTCACGCCTGTAATCCCAGCACTTTGGGAGGCCAAGGCAGGAGGACTGCTTGAGTCCAGGAGTTCGAGACCAGTCTAGGCAACATAGTGAGATCCTATGTATACAAAAAAACAAAATCAGCTGGGCATGGTGGCGTATGCCTGTAGTCCCAGATGCTTAGGAAGCTCAGGTGGGAGGATCGTTTGAGCCTGGGAAGTTAAGGCTGCAGTGAGTTGTGACTGTATCACTGCACTCCAGCCTGGTCAACAGAGTGAGACCCCATCTCAAAAAAAAAAAAAAAGGGGGGGGTGGGGTCAAATTTTGAGAAAAATAATGGCTAAGAAGAGACCATTGGAACTGATAAGCATAAAGATACAGGAAATCTTCCAGGAACCAGTTTTAGCAGAGCACTGATTCAAGGGAGGAGCAAAAATGGAGGTCTGGAAGCCTAAGAGATTAAGTTAGGTAATATGAAAATTGCTGATTAAAAAAAATTGAACAGAAGATTTTTGAGCACTTTGAAGCTGAAGGACAGAATCTGAAGAAGACAGAAAAAGTGGTGGAGATGAAAGCCACATTTTGGAAAGTAAGGAAACAGAAACAAGGAGTTTAACCACTCCTTCAAGATCCTCAACAGAAAAATAAGGATCTTAGTTAATCCTCACCTGGTAGGTAGTGTCACATTAAATTTCACCTAAAGCTGTCTCGTTACATTTTTAAAGTTTGGCCTAAAGATTTCTCTGTACATAGTGAATGGTCATCTGCATGTGTAAACAAGCTGTAACCTATTCTTGCACCAATTGCTGAGTTTTAGCCAATCAAAGGCAACCAACTGTTCAAATCATGTTCAAATAAGGCAAATATCAAGATGTAAGCAATCCAGCTGTTTCTGTACCTCACTTTCATTTTCTGTACATCACTTTCCTTTTTCTGTCCATAAGTCTTCAACCATATGGTGGTGCCAGAGTCTCTTTGAACCTATTCTGGTTCTAAGGGCTGCCTGATTTGTGAATCATTGTTTCCTCAATTAAACTCTGTTAAATTTAATTTGTCTAGTTTTTCTTTTAACAGATGGTATCAGAAGTGGGATCCGAAGTAGAATTTCTAGCAATCCCCAGAAGCACTGAGTGACAAAGCATGGTACCAGTCAGACTCACCGTGTCTATTCCTCTCTTGCAGCAACTGGGGATTGTGGGTAAGCACTCAGATTCTGAAGCTCCATCGATTTGTGTTTTGAGCTATCTGAATTTGTTTGAGCAAATTTTAAAATCTGAAATGGGTTCAGAAGTCATCACAGAAACTGGACCAGGTCCAGAATCAGACTGGATCTGATAATTAACTGACTTGGATTCAGTGAGAGGCCTTGGATGTTTAACTGAGTCAGGCAGAAACTGGCAGTTAATGGCAAATAAGAAGGTGTGAACTTTGGCTTTTGTAAATTCACAGAGATTTTTGTGCCCTATGTCTATGACTTTTGTTTCTTTCTTTCTCTCTCTCTTTTTTTTTTTTTGAGATGGAGCCTTGCTGTTGTCGCCTGGGATGGAGTGCAATGGAGCGATCTCGGCTCACTGCAACCTCCACCTCCTGGGATCCAGCAATTCTCCTGCCTCTGACTCCCAAGTAGCTGAGATTACAGGCACCCGCCACCATGCCCAGCTAATTTTTGTATTTTTGGTAGAGATGGGGTTTCACCATGTTGGCCAGGCTGGTCTCGAACTCCTGACCTCAGGTGATCCACCCACCAAGATCCAAGGCAAAAAATGGGATCCTTAATTTTGGAAGAACTGAGTATTCTACCTTACAGCTATGCCTAGGCAACAGTCAAGAGAGATAATAAACAGGCTATTTTACACATAAAATTACATGAGAAACAGTGTCAAATAAGAAGTGATGTTTAAACTTCGAGTTATATTTTTATAAATATTAATATATATTCCAAAATTGTATACGATTATGAAAATTCTCATATATCTCAGTATATGTTATCAGACATAATTATGGTTATGTTAAATTATTATGGGCTACATAAACAACCAAATTTCCTTGTCAATTGTGTCTTTATGACCATTTAAAGTCATTTCCACAGTTAATTGCTTAATTCTAACGCAGTTTCCTTTTTTTTTTTTTTTGAGACGGAGTCTCGCTCTGTCGCCCAGGCTGGAGTGCAGCGGCCGGATCTCAGCTCACTGCAAGCTCCATCTCCCGGGTTCACACCATTCTCCTGCCTCAGCCTCCCAAGTAGCTGGGACTACAGGTGCCCGCCACCTCGCCCGGATAGTTTTTTGTATCTTTAGTAGAGACGGGGTTTCACCGCGTTAGCCAGGATGGTCTCGATCTCCTGACCTCATGATCCACCCGTCTCGGCCTCCCAAAGTGCTAGGACTACAGGCTTGAGCCACTGCGCCCGGCCTCTAACGCAGTTTCTAATATTAGGCTGTTGCAAAAGTAATTGCGGTTTCTGCTATTCAAAGTAATGGCGGCTGGGCGCAGTGGCTCACACTTGTAATCCTAGCATTTTGGGAGGCCGAGGTGGGCGGACCATAAGGTCAGGAGTTTGAGACCAGCCTGGCCAACATGATGAAACCCTGGCTCGACCAAAACTACAAAAAATTAGCCAGGCATGGTGGCTTACACCTGTAATACCAGCTACTCGAGAGGCTGAGGCAGGAGAATTGCTCGACCCTGGGAGGCAGAGGTTGTAGTGAGCCGAGTTTGCGCCACTGCATTCTAGCCTGGGCGACAGAATGAGACTCCATCTCAAAATAAATAAATAAATAAATAAATAAATAAATAAATAAATAAAATAATGGCAGGCTGGGTGCAGTGGTCCACCCCTGTAATCCCAGCACTTTGGGAGGCCAACATTGGTAGATCATTTGAGGTCAGGAGTTCGAGACTAGCCTGGCCAAGAAGATGAAACTCCATCTCTACTAAAAATACAAAAAAATTAGCCAGGCATGGTGGTGTGCGCCGGTAGTCTCAGCTACTCAGGCGTGTGAGGCAGGAGAATCGTTTGAACCAGGGAGGAGGAGGTTGCAGTGAGCCGAGATCGCGCCACTGTACTCTAGCCTGAGTGACAGAGTGAGACTCCGTCTCAATAAATAAATAAATAAATAAATAAATGTATGGCAGTTATTAAAAATAACTTCACAAGCAAGTAAAATCCTATTTTGTCTTCAAGGAGGTTCATGGAAAAGATGAAATGGACCTTGATAAGCACTCTTGAAGATAGGCTTCTGGTAACTTTAGGATCATATCATTTGAACTAAGAATTACCAGAACTATATTGAAGAGACTGAGTGATATATAAAGCTGCTAACCCAAGCAGCACAAGAATTAAATGAATACCAAGAAAATACTTGGCTAGATTTTCATGCTAACTCAGTCAGTACTGAAACTGTTAAGATACATAATTTGAATGAACTCCATGGTTCAGGTCAAATTACCTATGATAACCCATCTAATAAACAGTGCTGTGCACCTCCATTGGAGAAAGAAAATTGCTATGTAAGAGGATACAATTCCAGTGTTAAGCATGGACTCATGAAGAGACTGGATGGCTGCCTGCTCCTTCGTGAGTCCTTAAAACTTCCATTACTAGAAGCTGTATTCCATGATTCATCAAGGAAGAGATAAAATGTATATATTGGCTGGGCATGGTGGCTCACACCTGTTAATTCCAGCACTTTGGGAGGCCAAGGTGGGCTGATCACCTGAGGTCAGGAGTTTTAGACCACCTGGGCCCACACGGTGAAAGCCTGTCTCTACTTAAAAAATACAAAAAATTAGCTGGGCGTGGTGGCAGGTGCCTGTAATCCCAGCTACTTGGAAGGCTGAGGCACAAGAATTGCTTGAACCCGGGAGGCGGAGGTTGCAGTGAGCCGAGATCGCGCCACTGCACTCTAGCCTGGGTGACAGAGTGAGACTATGTCTCAAAACAAACAAACAAAACCATACACACACACACACACATACACACACACACACATATTGGTGTTGTGACTGTTCTAACTTGCTAAAATGGTTTATGACCAATGTATAGTTTGTTGAACCCATAATCTTGAGAAGACAACCTAAACTTCAGGTACCTTTCTGATACATCTGAACATTTTACAGAGGGATTTCATTCAATTGTGATTTTCAGTGCATATTTTCTGGTTGTACAGAAGCTTTCTCATACAAGTGGGCTGATGCTATAACAGTAGCTAAAAGGTTATTAGGAAATGTGTTTCTCTCACAGGACATTGCTGAAGAAATCTCCAGTGATAGAGGTACTTGCCTCACTGGACTAGCTATAAAACAGTTAAATAAGGTATTACTTAATACAAGAGCATTAGGCAAAACTAACTGAATAATCTGGATTGCCTTGGTCAAAGATGTTTCAGATTGATGACGATCAGATCCACTTCCAGTGAAAAACAAAAGTTGACCCCTTATGAAATAGTCACTGGAAGGCTTATGCTCCTAATAATAGAACCTCCTGTATCTTCTGCTTCTAAACTTTAACATGACTAAATGTTGCAAGGCTTTAATGCATTATGCCAAAGTGTACTTTCAGCAGGTAAAGAAAGCTTTTCACGGACCACTGACTGAGGACAAGCAAACCCTTCATGATCTAGAATTGAGAGGCTGGATCTTTTGGAAACACATCAGAGAAAGACTCCCCTTGTCACCCACACTGCAGCAAAACTTCAGGACCTTGAAGCTTGGGTTTGTAATCTCACAGCTTAGAAAGGCCCACCCAGACTCTTGGAACCATACACCCATGAGGGAGAACTTAAGGTAAAGCTAACAAGGGAAGTTTCTCCCGAGAAGCAGATGGCCTCCTAGATGTGGACAGATTTCCCAAGATCGTGCATCAAGATTCTCTGCTATCATGAGGCTTTTAGCTCTCAATTTTTTCCAAGTTCATGCCTGTTATGAACAACTGAACTGAAAAAGGGGTCTCTTGTATATACTCATAGGGTATACTTTTATTTGTGAAGGATAAAAAAACCTCATACTGGCTGGGTGCGGTGGCTCACGCCTATAATCCCAGCACTTTGGGAAGCCAAGGCGGGTGGATCATGAGGTCAGGAGATCGAGCCCATCCTGGCCAAGGTGAAACCCCGTCTCTACTAAAATACAAAAAATTAGCCAGGCATGGTGGCACATGCCTGTAGTCCCAGCTACTCGAGAGGCTGAGGCAGGGGAATCACTTGAACCCGGGAGGTGGAGGATGCAGTGAGCCGAGATCATAGCCTGGCAACAGAGCAAGACTCAGTCTCAAAAAAAACCCTCACCCACAGAGAACTTTACGCCTTGATAGAGGGAAGATGAAGGGCCAATGTGGGTGAGAAATTTTAATGGTACCTTTGTTGCTTCATAATCAGTCAGAAACAGAGCACTGGCCAACTCCTCTTAAGCTACATCATAGTTTAAAGAGAAAATTGTCAGTCATGTGTGGTGGCTCATGCCTGTAATCTCAGCAGTTTGGGACGCCAAGGCAGGCAGATCACGAGGTCAGGAGATGGAGACCATCCTGGCTAACGTTAGTGGTGAAATCCCACTCTACTAAAAATACGAAAATTTAGCCGGGTGTGGTGGTACATGCCTATGCTACTTGGGAGGCTGAGGCAGGAGAATCGAGTGATCCTGGGAAGCAGAGATTGCAGTGAGACGAGATCAAGCCACTGCACTCCAGCCTGGGTGACTGAGCGAGACTCCATCTCCAAAAAAAAAAAAAAAAAGAAAAAAGAAAAAAAAACCCAGAGAACATTGTCAATACAGGTTAAAGAGAATATTGACAGGAGGCCTTCTCTCTTCTGGATGGGCATATTTGTTCATTTATTTTTCTATGGTGTGTCTTTTTCTTTTTGGAGACAGGGTCTGGCTCTGCTGCCCAGGCTGGGATGCAGTGGCATGATCTCGGCTCACTGCAACCTCTGCCTCCTGGGCTCAAGCAATCCTCCCACTTCAGCCTCCTGAATAGCTGGGACCACAGGCGTGCACCACTGCGCTCAGATGAGTTTTGAATTTTCAGTAGAGACAGGGTTTTGCCATGTTACCTAGGCTGGTCTTGAACTCCTGAGCTCAAGCAATCTGCCTACCTCAGTCTCCCAAAGTGATTACAGATTACAGGTGTCAGCTGCCGTGCCTGGCCTATGGTTTGGAGTTAACGAGGCAATGATTAGAAATTTATCCCTCTAAATTTTCCAGCCTATTAGAAATTTATAGGCTCTTTAGCAGAGTCTACTACAAAGACTATGGTTACACAAAAGACTTTAAATTCTCTTGCTAAAGTTGTGCTAGATAATAGAACTGCTCTAGATTAGTTAGTGGCTAAACAGAAGTATCTGTGCAGTTGCTGATACTTCTTATTGAACATGGAGGAATACATTGGCTATTACAGAGATTCAGTTGTAGAGAATTAACAAATAGGCTGCTTGGTTGAAACAAGTAGACTCTTATTCTAGCTTATTCTTTGATCTATTTGATTTTAGGTGGCTTGGTTCATGGGGACCTTGGCTAAGGAGCATACTCCAAACTCTTGGGGTTATTCTCCTGATAGTCGTAAGAGTAGTCTCCCTGGGATACTATACTCTCTCAAAAGTTTTAAGTGTTTGCATATGGCCATCTGCAGAATGTCAAATGGTCTCTCTTGAATTGGAACAAAAACTCAAAGAAATGCGTGAGCATGAGGACGCCATACTTATGAATGACATACTGAGACCAGAAACCCAAAATCTCAGTAACTGAGAGTGGTGCTAAGGTCCTAAGTTTTGGTCACACTCTTACCTAAGTGAGGACCTAACCAAAAGGGAGGAATTTTTAAACAAAATTATAGGAGGTCATTGTTTTGGACCAAGCTTATGCACAAGGCTCCAACAGACCACACCAAACCAAAATGGAGTCACTCATGCTAAATGTGAGACAATTACACTGAAACACTGAAGAAAGAAATAGATCCTAAAATAGACCAGGTTTTGTTTTTCTCCTGAAAACAGGAAATTTCAGCACAAGGAGGTCCCCTCTACTCTTACCCTTAGGAAAAAGTAACTTGAAGTCCTTGTTCCCATTTTACAAAACCCATTGTTCTGCTATTTCCCAGTGGGATTTGAGACCAAATAAGTAAATTTATGATGGTGACAGAGTGACATGAATGCCAATCCATTAAAAAACACACACACACACACACACACACACACACACACACACAAATTTGGGGGGTAGATCAAAGGGGATAACTGTTAAGTTTTGCTTAAAGCTACCTCCTTACATCTTTTAAGTTCAGCCTAGAGGTTTCTCTAAACATCGTAAACTGTAACCTAGGCCAGGCGCAGTGGCTCACGCCTGTAATCCCAGCACTTTGGGAGGCCGAGGCAGGCAGATCACCTCAGGTCAGGAGTTTGAGACCAGCCTGGCCAACACAGTGAAACTCCATCTCTACTAAAAATACAAAAATTAGCTGGGCGTAGTAGTGCGGGCCTGTAGTCCCAGCTACTCCAGAGGCTGAGGCAGGAAAATCGCTTGAACCTGAGAGGTGGGGGTTGCAGTGAGCTGAGATCATGCCACTGCACTCCAGCCTAGGTGACAGAGCAAGACTCTGTCTCAAAACAAAAACAAAAAACTGTAACCTAACTGGATGGGTAAATAGGATATAAGCTACTTGTGTAGCAAACAATGAGTTTCAGCCAATCAATTACAGCTAACTGTTCAAACCATCTTCAAATAAGGCAAATGCCAAGCTGTAACCAATCCATCTGTTTCTGTACTTCATTTCCATATTCTGTATGCCACTTTCCTTTTTCTGTCCATAAATCTTCTTCAGCCATGCGGCTGCTGGAAGTCTCTCTGAACTTATTCTTGTTCCAGGAGCTGCCTGATTAGAAAAACATTCTTTGTTCAATTATAAACTCTGTTAAATTTAATTCGTCTGAAGTTTTTATTTTAACAGAAGATATGATTAGCTCTATTTTACAAAGGTGAACATTGAACAATAATGAGATTAATAAATTATCCACAGTAATAAATCCAGGTAGTGGCAAATCTGGGAAGTATACCTAAACTGTCATTGAAAGACAATGATGTTGCTACTAGCCTACAAAAAGCAGTTGTGATATTGTGAAATACACATTTGTTGGCCATTCCCATTTCCTAGCAGACAACTCCTAAAATCCTTAGAAACTCCTCAGTGTTATCTTTTTGTATGATACTGATTGACTAATGGCTGGTAGCCTTATAGGTAGCTTTAGGATGGGGTCTGGTCACCAGAAAGGCAAGGCAGGATTAGAGGGTTGGGACTTTCAGCCCCACACCCCCAACCTCCAAGGAGGTAAAAGGGGACAAAAGTTAAGTTGATAACTAATGGCTAACAGTTTAATCATTGAGGCCTATGTAATGAAGCATTCATAAAAACCCAAAAGGACGGGGTTTGGAGAGCTTCTGGCCAGCTGAATGCACAAAGGTTCCTGGAGGGTGGTGTGCCCAGGGATGGCATGGAAGCTCCACTCTCCCTCCCCATACCTCGCCCTATGCATATCTTTACTGCATCCTTTGTAATATCTTTTATAATAAAACAGTAAACATAAGTGTTTCCTTAGTTCTGTGAGCTGCTCTATCAGATGAATCTACCTTGAAGAGGGGGTCATGGGAACTCATGACCAGAAGCCTGGACTTGCTACTGGCATCTGAAGCAGAGTGCAGCCTTGTGGGACTGAACCTTGAATCTGTGGAATCTGATGCTATCTCCAGGAAGACAGTGTAATGACTGAATTGGAGGACACCCAGCTGGTATCCACTGCAGAACTGATTGTTTGCTTGGTGTGTGGGGAAACCCTCCCCACATTTAGTCACAAGAGTCTTCTGTGTTGATTGTTGTGGTGTGAGAGCAGAGATAAAACATGGTTTGAGCTTGCGTTTTGTCCATTCACAGTAGTCTATAAGGATGTCTAGTAGAATCAATCAAGGAATTTACTATGACTAACAAATTTTTCACCAAACTATTGAGAAGAAACTTTTTTTTTTTTTTTTTAAAGACGGAGTCTTGCTCTGTTGCCCAGGCTGGAGTGCAGTGGCACAATCTCGGCTCACGGCAAGCTCCACCTCCGGGGTTCACGCCATTCTCCTACCTCAGCCTCCCGAGTAGCTGGGACTACAGGTGCCCGCCACCACGCCCGGCTAATTTTTTGTATTTTTAGCAGAGATGGGCTTTCACTGTATTAGCCAGAATGGTCTCAATCTCCTGATCTTGTGATCCACCTGCCTTGGCCTCCCAAAGTGCTGGGATTATAGGCGTGAGCCACCACGCCCGGCCAAGAAGAAACATTTTTAAAGGTTCAGTGACTAGGCTGGGCGCAGTGGCTCACGCCTGTAATCCCAGCACCTTGGGAAGCCAAGGCAGGCAGATCACCCGAGGTCAGGAGTTTGAGACCAGCCTGGCTAACAAGGTGAACCCCCATCTCTACTAAAAATACAAAATTAGCTGGGCATGGTGGCACACACCTGTAATCCCAGCTACTCGGGAGGCTGAGGCAGGAGAATCGCTTGAGCCTGGGAGGTAGAGGTTGCAGTGAGCTGGGATCGTGCCACTGCACTTCAGCCTGGGCAACAGAGTGAGACTTCGTCTCAAAAAAAAAAAAAGTTTCAGTGATTACATATACTTCATATTAAGGCAAAATTTGTTAGAACATTAGATGAGTAATTTAAAGTCTAAACACAAAAAAGTCCCAAAGCCAAGGTAATGACATGCCTTACTTCAATATTTCTTCTCTGCACTGCCTCTGTGTGGCAAAACAAGCGATAGCCCACATTTTGATTTCAACTCCTGTGTGGAATTGCTTCCCTCGCATATCCCATACTCCGTGGCTTGGTGTTGCTACTGTCCGATTCTATGTGAGGAGAAAAAAATAACATGGTGAAAAAGAACAAAAATTTTCAATAAACAGAAAGTAAAAATTTCAAATCGCTGAACCGAAATATTTCTGATATGCCTTTCTCTCCATACTGTATGTATATGATTAAAACATTAACAAGAGGCTTTACCCGTCCTCCATACTGGAGCATAGGTGCTGGAAGTACGCGTCCAGTTACATGAGCCATTTCATCCCGAACTTTAAATTGAAACTCCTGAACAAATGGATCCGTTTCGTAATTTGCACTTCTTACCTAAAAATAGAAAAAGTTTGTAGTTACTCTCAAAATTCCTCCAAATCCCCTACTTTACTGCATTAGAACCCTCTTTTTTTTCTTCACTGTGTAAATAATGTTTTCCAACAGGTCTAACCAATGGTGCTCTAACTACAGAATAGCAAATCTTAACCTGGGGACCATGGGTCATGAATGGACTATAGAAATTCTGTGACCTCCTGGTAATTTATACAAAATTTAAATGTATGCATTAGGTTGAATAATATATTTTGGCCTGGCATGGTAGTCCATGCCTGTGATCTCAGCATTTTTGGAGGCCAAGTTGGAGGACTGCTCGAGCCCAGGAGCTTGAAATCAGCCTGGGCAACATAGTGAGACCCTGTCTCTACAAAAAATTAAAAAATTAGGCTGGGCCTGGTGGCTCACATCTGTAATCCCAGCAGTTTGGGAGGCTGAGGTGGGAGAATTGCTTGATCTCAGGAGCTCAAGACCAACCTGGGCAACAAAGTAAGACCTCATCTCTACAAAAAATTAAAAAGAATTAGCCAGATGGGGTGCCACGTGCCTGTGGTCCCAGCTATTTGGGAGGCTGAGGTGAGAGAATTGCTTGAGCCTGGGAGCTCAAGGTTGCAGTGGGCTGTGATTGCACCACAGTACTCCAGCCTGGGGGTCAGAGCAAGAACCCGTCTCAAAAGAAAAACAAAAAATCCATGAAAATGATAATAAAACTTTTTTTTTTTTAAAGAGATGGAGTCTTGCTATATTATTCAGGCTGGCCTCGAACTCCTGGGCTCAAGCCATCTTCCTCTCTCAGCCTCCTAGATAGCTGGGAACCTAGGCATGCACCACTATGTACTACCCAGCTGAAAACGGTAAGTTTGTATGATTGAACCTAATATGCTTTTGGATGGAGAAAGAAATATCTCACCTAAAAAGAGGTTAAGAACCTTTGACTATAGGAGATCTGGATACATTCTATTAAAATTTATTTTGTGTAGAGTTTGATAGGAAGTATTAAAAATCTTAAGGCTTTTTAAAATTATTTGATTTATAATTTATATATAATTACTTGACTATTTTCAGTGCCATAATACACAATTTATTTAATGGAATACACTTAAGACAGATAAGAAAGCCAGTAGGAGTCACAGGTTATAAT
Source organism: Mandrillus leucophaeus (assembly GCF_000951045.1). Lineage (NCBI taxonomy): Eukaryota > Metazoa > Chordata > Mammalia > Primates > Cercopithecidae > Mandrillus > Mandrillus leucophaeus. The sequence goes on along the minus strand of NW_012103621.1, from coordinate 315,778 downwards.
TGTTATATATTCCCATACATATAACCAAAGAGAAGGAACTTAATGTAATTCAGTGTTGGATCTCACTGAAATTCATGCTTAAAGCATGCTACACAGAATCTCTCCACAATAAACAGGAAAAATCATTTTTTTTTCTTTTTTTTTTTTGAGACGGAGTCTCGTTCTGTCACCCAGGCTGGAGTGCAGTGGCTGGATCTCAGCTCACTGCAAGCTCCGCCTCCCGAGTTTACGCCATTCTCCTGCCTCAGCCTCCCGGGTAGCTGGGACTACAGACGCTCGCCACCTTTTTTTGTAGAGACGGGGTTTCACTGTGTTAGCCAGGATGGGCTCAATCTCCTGACCTCGTGATCCGCCTGTCTCGGCCTCCCAAAGTGCTGGGATTACAGGCTTGAGCCACCGCGCCTGGCTCATTTTTTCTTTTCTTTTTTTTTTTTGAGACAGGGTCTGGCTCTGTCACCTAGTGGCACAATCACAGCTCACTGCAACTTCAGCCTCCTGGGGTCCAAGCGATCCTCCCACCTCAATCTCCTGAGTAGCTGGGACTATAGGTGCATGTCACACACCTGGATAATTAAATTTTTTTTTAGGGATGGGGTCTCACTATGTTGCCCAGGCTGGTCTTGAACTCCTGGGCTCAACTGATAGTCCTGCCTTGGCCTCCCAAAGTGATGGGTTATAGATGTAAGCCCCATTTTCTAAATTAGGTACCAATGGGGCATCTCTTTCAAGCTTATTTGCCATTCATTTCTGTACTTCAGTGTATCCTGTAATGAGGTTACAGTGAATAACAAGGACTATACAATAACAATTAACATACTGTGACTTGTTGCATGATGTACTTGGTGCTAAATGCTTAATGATACATTTTCACAAGTATTTTATAGCTATGAAAGCAGTTCTTTCATAACCTGTATCTTTCCAGATACTATAAATATAATAATAAACATAATAATATGATAAGAGTAAGTAAATGGAGAAGCTAGACTTCGAACCCAGGGTTGTTAGACTCCAAAGTCGGTTTTATTTTTTTAAACTACCATATGATACTTTCTGAACAGCTGAGCTGTAATAAATGAGTTAGAACAGTGAGTTATTGAGACTTTTATAGAGAAAGTAAGAGGTCTTAGTTTCCAGAAGATTTTGGGAAAGCTTTTAAAATCTTATAGAATCAGAGAAAAATCCAGGATGAAAACCAGCCTATATTTTCCTAATTAAATATCATGTAATAACTTTCTTTGACTCTTTACAGAAGAGTCAATAAGGAAAAAAAGGTATTTTTTTCTGTAGTTGGCTTACCAAATAGAAGAACCAGTTTTTAGCCAAAGATGAAATTACTAAGGTTAAAAAATAAATTAAAAAGCCAGTTTTGCATCCCTATTTTCAATAATCTTTAAAATTGCTTTTGGAAGTATTATTAAGTTGTTTTGGGAAATATTCGTATTTCCAGATTTTTTTCTCTTTGGGCAGTTAAAATGGTATTCGAGAAAACAGCCAGATAAGATTCAGATGCCCTTTTATCTTGAGTTTTGTCTTATTCTATGAGTTTTAAAAAATGATATTGGTAACGCCTTCCTTCCCTTCATTTAGAACAATGAGACAGCACAGAGACCTTACGTGGTTAAAACTATCTTCTATTTTTTTTCTTTTTTCTTTCTTTCTCTTTCTCTCTTTCTTTTTTGAGATGGAGTTTCGCTCTTGTTGCCCAGGCTGGAGTGCAGTGGTGCAATCCCGGCTCACTGCAACCTCCACCTCCCGGGTTCAAGCGATTCTCCTGCCTCAGCCTCCTGAGTAGCTGGGATTACAGGCATGCGCCACCACGTCTGGCTAATTTTGTATTTTTGTAGACACAGGGTTTTTCCATGTTGGTCAGGCTGGTCTTGAACTCCTAACCTCAGGTGATCCGCTCCCCTCTCGGCCTCCCAAAGTGCTGGGATTACAGGCCCTGAGCCACCGCGCCTGACCTTTTTCTTTTCTTTTCTTTTTTTTTTTTGAGACAGAGTCCTACTTCATTGTCCAGGCTGGAGTGCAGTGGTGTGATCGGCTCACTGCAGCCTCTGCCTCTCAGGTTCAAGTGATTCTCGTGCCTCAGCCACCTGACTAGCTGGGATTACAGATGCATGCCACCATGCCCCACTAATTTTTGTGTTTTTAGTAGAGATGGCATTTCACCATGTTTCCCAGGCTGGTCCCAAATTCCTGGCCTCAAGTGATCCACCTGCCTTGGCCTCCCAAACTGCTGGGATTACAGATGTGAGCCACTGAGCCCAGCCATTTCTTTATTCAGACTGTATAGCTGCCACTCTGATACTGGAGACTAAGCAATCTTAGACTGAGTGTTAAGAATTTTAGTATTGGCTGGGCACGGTGGCTCACGCCTGTAATTCCAGCACCTTGGGAGGCCGAGGTGGGCGGATCATGAGGTCAGGAGATCAACACCATCCTGGCTAACACGGTAAAACCCCATCTCTACTAAAAATACAAAAAAATTAGCCTGGCGTGGGGGCGTGCGCCTGTTGTCCCAGCTGCTGGCGAGGCTGAGGCAGGAGAATGGTGTGAACCCGGGCGGCAGAGCTTGCAGTGAGCCAAGATCACACCACTGCACTACAGCCTGGGTGACAGAGCAAGACTTTGTCTCTGAAGGAAAAAAAAACAAAAAACCAAAAACAGAATTTTAGTATTGCTAGTCATAATTGACTTTTCCTCCTATTTCCCACCTCTTTTAGGTGGAGGTTCCAGTTTACTAAATTGAAACATTTCTTCTGAGAGGATCTGTTCCCTGGATCTACTTAAAAAGCTCAGTGTTCAATGAGAAGGACCTAACCCTTCTCATATAGCCCACCAAGACTTGTATCGAGAACATTAGATTACTTCCATGATCCCTTTTAATTCTGACAGTCCGTGAAATGGTAATAAGGTATGGGTTGATAAGGACATGGTTCTCTAGTATTATAGTTTGCCCTAATATGTTTTAAATTCTCATTTCTAAGGTTAAGTACTCACCAATCTGCTAATTTCCTCTTGTCTATCTGGTGCAGATCTTGCTGTTGCCTTGATCATAGTGGAAGTCTGATTGTCTGTTAGCTTCTTGATACATCGTTGCCCTGCCACAATATTACAGACCTACAAATGGAAAAAAGTTTTGTACTAGATGTATATGTCTTTTTTTTTTAGCTTTTACTTAGTGTCAATTAAATGTAAAATAAAAATTTAAAATCTACTTCATTAAACCACTTATTTTCAATATGTTAAGTAAAAAAGTAGTAAACAAGATGGCTCTACAGTATGATTATAATTAAGTAAAATGTACACCAGAGGAAGACTGAAAGAAGTATAGTATATCAAAATGTTAACAGTGGTTACACTAGACTTGTAGGACTATGGATGAACTTGTTTCGTGTTATTTCATTACAGAAAATTTAGAATAAATTAAAACTTAAAAACAGTTCATATTCCAAAACAAATGTTCTGTATGAGGTAAGTTATCGGCCATAAAAGACCCCAAAAGAATGATGAACAGGGTATGAATTAGCAGTGGGAAGGCATTACTTCTAGCGGCAGGTAGGTGTGTTTCTGCTCCTGCCCGACTTGCAGGCAGGGAAGGTGCGGGTACTTCAGCTGAAGAGTATACTTTTCTCTGAAATACTGCGCTACTGTTCTCTCCACAGTTTGGCCATTTTCCAACTGTAAAGGAAAGCTGAGGAAAAAAAAAAGTACACATGAACAATTATTTCCCAGTAAGAGTCAGAAAAACTCCCAACCCCACTAACTAGGGCAAGCTGCCTCACACCATCGCTGCTCTGACAAACTTTTCTTACGTTTGATGACTGGCAGGCCTCCTTGTTACATTACAAACACGGTATTTCCGTCTCATTGTTCCACAATGAGTCACTTCAACCTTCAAACCTGTTCCCAACAAGAAAAATGGAGGTTACAGAACTGTCACATGTAAAATATTTATACTTATAAAGCCTGTTCATACTATAAAAACTCAATTCTGAACAGACAAAAAATTCTGTGATACAGGCAATATGATATAAACACCAGATTTTACATATAACATTGCTAATAATGGTCACAATCATGACAGACCTAATGGCAAAATTTTTCCTTACCCCATCAAGCCTATACATTAAAAAATAAAATCGTAAAATTTGCAAAGCCCATAGATCAAGGGCCAAAATCTTCCATTAATAAAAAACACTGTTTACAATAAATTCAGGTATTTATGCTGGGAGAGGGAAGGTGGAATGAAAGAGGAATTCCAATAATTCTCAAGGTATTCCATAATTTCAAATTATGTGATATTTACCTAGCCCAGTCATCACATACTGATTGAAGATCAGAATTTCATAAAGCTCAAGAAAGAAGCCCTTTAAAGATTTATAAAGCAGGAGAAAAAAATACCAGGCATTTTTAACAGAAGTGACAATTTTATAGAAGTATAATATAGTGACACAGCTCTTTTCCAATACTATTAAAAATCAAATGCAACCAAAATAATTCCTAAAGTAGGCGATCCCTATCCTCTTACGGAGTCAAGACCCCTTTGAGAATCTGACGTAAGCAATAAACTCTCAGCAAAATGCACATATACATTATTTAGCACGTGATTTTAGGAGTTATTGGATCCCTGCAGTCCATCTGTGGACTCTAGGAGTTCAAGGATCCCAGGCCTGCTCTAGCATGTGAAGAAATGGGCTTTAAGCCATTGACTGAAGTTCTTCGAGATGAATTTTCTGAAGCAGTGCTGTCAAAGAGAATTTTCTTGAGATGATGGAATGTTCTACATCTATGCTAATATGGTAATCACTAATAACATGTTACTAAGCATAGGAAATGTAGCTGGTGTACCTAAGAAACTGAAAATCTAATTTTATTTCTTTACATATAGATTTTTTTTTTTTTTTTTTTTTTTTTTTGCTCTTGTTGCCCAGGTCAGAGTGCAATGACGCGATCTTGGCTCACTGCAACCTCTGTCTCCAGGGTTCAAGCGATTCTCCTGCCTCAGCCGCCCGATTAGCTGGGATTACAGGCACCCGCCATTACGCCCAGTTAATTTTTGTATTTTTAGCAGAGATGGGGTTTCACCATGTTGGTCAGGCTGGTCTCAAACTCCTGACCTCAGTTGATCCACCCACCTCGGCCTCCCAAAGTGTTGAGATTACAGACGTGAGCCACCACACCTGGCCTTAATTTTAATTAATTTAAATTTAAGTGTCTACATGTAGTCAGGGCAGTCTTGGCCTAAAGAAGAGTTAACAGGTACACAGAGGTCACAGATAAGCATCTCCTTTCTAAAGTTTGGCCTAGACTCCAAAGGATAAAGTACAAAATGGCGTAGATGGAGAACAACTTTTAGTTCCCTGATAATATTTATGGTTATTATTCTTTGTCATATTTCTCTTTTATATTTGTGATTCCTATACTGCAGTGGTTCTTAGCCAGAGGCCAATCTGTCCCCCAGGGGACATTTGGCAATGTCTGGAGATATTTTTGATTGGCATGACTGGGGATGTTACTACTTTCTATTGAGTAGAGGCCAGGGATAGTATGAAATATCCTGTAATGCACAGAACAGCCCTACCCCCAATCCCAACAAAGAATTATCCAGCCCAAAATGTCAATGCTGCTGAGGTTGAGAATGCCTGCTGTGGTAAAATGTATTTTCTTACCTAACTGCTACCTGCAATTAGGTAAGAAAATTAGTACCAAACACAAAGATCAATCATATAAATGATATTTTCTTCTGATAGATCAGAACAAATTAAGACGTTAAATGGACATGGTATCCATCCCTGTACCAGATTGGTATGGGTTTGTTTTTCTTCAGAAGTGCTCCTCCTTGAATCAGTGAGTAGTAGTTTTTCATTAAAACTACCTTTATAAGACAAAAATGTCAGATCAACTAGAGAATTACTGTGTCTTTATATTATAAAGGAGACTAGAAAATAAAATACTATCAAAGGAGGATCTTAAAAGAAGGAAATACTGGCCGGGCGCGGTGGCTCAAGCCTGTAATTCCAGCACTTTGGGAGGCCAAGACGGGCGGATCACGAGGTCAGGAGATCGAGACCATCCTGGCTAACACGGTGAAACCCCGTCTTTACTAAAAAATACAAAAAACTAGCTGGGCGAGGTGGCGGGCGCCTGTAGTCCCAGCTACTCGGGAGGCTGAGGCAGGAGAATGGCGTAAACTCGGGAGGCGGAGCTTGCAGTGAGCTGAGATTCGGCCACTGCACTCCAGCCTGGGCCACAGAGCAAGACTCCGTCTCAAAAAAAAAAAAAAAAAAAGAAGGAAATACTAATAATATGAAGTAAACAAGATGTAAAAATACTATGTTCAGGGGAGAACACAATAGAAAAGTCTAAAACAAATTTCTGTTATTTGCACCACTTAGCAATTTATTTTCAACTCTTCAAATTAAAAAAAAAATTAATAAGGTTCTCCGAGCCTATAAAGTAAACTTTTACTAAAAATAAGATGGCACTAATATATATATATATGGTACTTTTACCATACATTTTCCCCAATATTTCTGCTGTTTAACTATCATGAGTTACTGGATAAAGAAACCACTTCAAAGTTATTATTAAATATTTTGGTACAAGTTCAACTGGAATAAGATGAATATACTAAGAAAATCAATTCTTTATTGTATACTTTGCGTCAATATTTAACAGCTAGCATCAAATTCTTCATACCAGCTAAAAAACCCATAGATACAGGACAGAACATAAAACTCTTATTCTCTTGGGTTACTGTAGTAGGAATACATGATATACTTTAAAGAGCCTTTTTAAAATTTTTTTTTAAAAAAGCACTATTTTACTTGGAACGAAGAAAAAATAATCAGTTTGTCAACTGGATCCAACCCAGATTTTTCCATCCCCAAACTAGGATCATAGGTACCTAAGAATTAGACCAAAAATCTAGGGGCTAGCAAAAAGCTGAAATTTTTAAAAAGTGGACTAGATAATTCTCTGCCCAGGTCCCTCCCCAAACCCTCCATCCAACCAAAAAAACACTTTTGGCTTTAATAAATATTTAACCTATAAACTTGGCTTTACCTTCACTATAACATCAACTTTATTATGCTTTCTAGTCATTTTTTCAGTCATTTCTTTGGGCCCCTGAGCAGTTGAAGTTAAGATCGAGTCCATGCTCTTCGGGCAGCAGTTGAATCCTTGTTCTGTACATCTTGTATTTTCTGTGATAGAGTGGTGATATGAGTTGATTGCATAGTTACCGCAAAATAATGTAAGTGACTTCATGATATCAGAGGTGGTAACTAAGCAGCAACTCCACTGGAAACCATGGCATTTAGATGATCACATATTAATGGTAGGTAATGCACTAACCTCCTGACAATGCCAGCTGTGCAGTTAATACAAATTATGAAAGGACAATGGTATGGTTGCAAAACAGTTACATAAACAGTTTCTTATTTTGGCATTTAAATAACTTGAGATAAATGGATGTTTATTTTTGAAGCAGGGTGGATCTTCCTTTTAATGTTTTATTACAATGACTATCTCTCTCTTGGTTACTGAATGGCAAAGAATGAATGATTACTGGTGCAAGCAGAATGTGTTAAACTACTCCAATTGATCTAGGGGAACTGAAAGATGTTCAGTGAACAAACTTAAATGCTTCATTCAAACCACAAGCTGAAAATTATCTGCAATAAATAGGTAAAATCTTAAAATAAAAACAACATTATTATTTCTGGCTATTTAAGATCTAACAATATAAATACAATTTATCCTACTCATTCTGATTAGAGAGTATCAGACTAAATACATATAAAATATAGATTTCAGTACACTATTAAAATTATTTTTTGTTTTTATTTTTGGGCAGCCATGTAGAGATGAATTTATCTGAATTAAATGTACATATGATGCAACAGCACTCTACAAATTTTAGCTACTAAGCATAACAGATAAGATCAACAGTCAACTCTATAACTTATATTAAATAACTATAATTCTAGAATAACACATGAAACAGGCTAGCCCCACATTAATACATTTTCAAAGGACTGAAATAAATATCATTTCAGAAAAATAAGGAAGTAATTATATTAGAATATGTTCAAAGAATGATTCTAGTTCTAAAATAACAAATATTTTTGGAGTCAGCTTCCTACTTTTAACAGTATTACTAAAGCATTTTCCCACGAGACATTCTTATCCCTTCAGCTAGTAAGGGAAAGTATTAACAAAAAATTAGCTGGCAGTGATACTAACTCCATTACTTGGCATTTCTTTCAAATACCACCTAAGATGTTATAGTAATGAATTTAATGTAATATTTTATTTTATAATTGATGTATAGTTTTACTGGTTATGTTACATAAATAGATTTTAATTATACAAAAAAACATTTTAATAAAAGGTTGTTATATCCATGCATTTTATAGTTAAGTTGTGCTAAATGCTAATTAATTCACCTTTTATCTCTTTGGTGAATTTTACCCGATGAGAATCAGTCAGAGGTCTTGGTTGCTCATCAATATTATGAATATCAAGAACTTCACACATGAACTGAATTACAGGTTGTGCTTTGTAGAAGGCAGTGGCAGAAACTAAGAAGAAAAACACAAATAATACAAATTAATGTTTCCCTAAAAAATTCAGAAATTTCATCTTAGGCTCCATGATAACTATCTATTTAAAATGATCCCTTATGCACACTTATGTACACACAAATTTCCAAAATTAAGCAGTTTTAATTTGACCTCTGAGGCACAAATACAGAATGGCCAGATACTACAGTTTTTATTACCTATCACTTTCATCAAAGTAACTGATTCATTCCATTGTCTATAGAGAAGTGTTCTGGGTGAGACAAGGCTTGTAAGAGACAAAGAAGGCTGGTGAGATGGTTAGGTATTATTTCTTTTTAAATAGAAGCAAGGTCTCACTATATTGTTCAGGCTGGTTTCCATCTCCTGAGCTCAAGTAATCCTCCTACCTCAGCCTCCCAAAGTGGTAGGATTACAGGTGTTAGCCACCACACTTGGCCAGTATTATTTCTTAAACAAGGCTTTCTATGCCACCCTAGACTGTCTATTCTAATGAGAGTTTTCCCTGTCTTGTAATGATTTGAAAAAACAGTGGTATTAGTCGTTGGTGCTAATCTAAGCTACAGATAATAATATACATATACATATATATACACACACACACATATATATATACATAAAATATTTTATATATATAAAATTTTTTTTTTTTTGAGACAGAGTCTCACTCTGTGGCCCAGGCTGGAGTGCAATGGCGCGATCTTGGCTCACTGCAATCTCCCCCTCCCAGGTTCAAGCAATTCTCCTGCCTCAGCCTCCCGAGTAGAGTAGCTGGGATTACAGGCACCCACCACCATGTCCAGCTAATTTTTGCATTTTTAGTAGAGACGAGGTTTTACCATGTTGGCCAGGTTGGTGGCTCATGCCTGTAATCCCAGAATTTTGGGAGGCCGAGGCGGGCAGATCATGAGGTCAGGAGTGTAAACTTGTTATGTGGGGATCCTTCTCTTGCTTTCCTTGGTTTAACATTAAATGTCCTCCATAAAATGTCCCTTACCTCTGGGAAGATATTTTCAAAGCTTTAACAGTAGTTATCTCTGGATAAATGTGGGTGGTGAGGCTACTGTGGGTATTTTATTTTCTTTAAAATATTTTTGGCCGGGCATGGTGGCTCACACCTATAATCCCAGCACTTTGGGAGGCCGAAAGAGACGGACTGCCTGAGCTCAGGAGTTCAAAACCAGCCTAAGCAACATGGTGAAACCCCATCTCTACTGAAATTACAAAAAAATTAGCCGGGTGTGGTGGCGTGCGCCTGTAATCCCAGCTACTCAGGAGACCGAGGCTTGAGAATGGCTTGAACCTGGGAGGCCAAGGTTGCAGTGAGCGGAGATCATGCCACTGCACTCTAGTCTGGGTGACAGAGTGAGGCTCTGTCTCAAAAAAAAAAAAAAGTTATCTTGTCTGGGTACAGTGGCTCACGCCTGTAATCCCAGCACTTTGGGAGTCCAAGGTGCACGGATCATTTGAAATTAGGAGTTCAAGATCAGCCTGGCCAACATGGTGAAACCCCATCTCTACTAAAAAATACAAAAATTAGCTGGGTGTGGTGGCAGACGCCTGTAATCCCAGCTACTCAGGAGGCTAAGGCCAGAAAATCACTTGAACCCATGAGGCAACGGTTGCAGTGAGCTGAGATTGTGCCACTGCACTCCAGCCTGGGTGACAGAGCAAGACGTTTCATCTCAAAAAAAAATTTTTTTTTAAATACATTTTTTACTATGAAAAAACACTTTTATCTTTATAACTTCACTTTTTGGTACTGAGTGCATACTGTTTTTTACTTCTTTATTACACAATACATGAATAAAGGTTCATCATAAAAACTCAAACAATACAGAGATACACAAAGTAAAGATCCTCTCCAGTCTGAACCTCCCACCTCCAAATATCTCTAATAAGTAACCATTGTTAGTACTTAGGTATGTACACAACCTCTCCTTTTAATATGCACTTAGATTTGTCAGAAAGGTGATTAAAAAATAAAAATTAATACTAATTTACAAAGATAAAAATGTAGGAATAACTTTTTAGATGAAATCAGATGATAAACATTCTATGACTCATTTTATCATTATTTTAAAAATTAACAATACATCTTAGAGATCTTTTCATGTTAGTACACTCTTTTAATTGCTGCACACTATATTACAGTATGGGTGCATGATAATTAAGTAAATAGGTACTCCCTTTCCCTCTTAATAAAAAATAACACAAATGGTAAAACATTAGAAACACTATACTGTGCCTTGTATGTACTAATATGAAACTATACCATTCTCTCTCATAGCTGCAAGATATCCCATTGTATGGATGTACTTCATATCCCCTAAGGGAGAGTTATGGGTTATTTTTTACTATTACAAACAATATTCCAGTGAATGTTCCTGTGTATGTGTGTGTGTGTGTGTGTTTGTGTACGTATGTGTGTGTATTTATTTTTTTGGTATACATCCATGAGTACTTATTTTTCATTTTTATTTATTTATTCATCTATTTTTGAGACAGAGTCTCCCTCTGTCATCCAGGCTGGAGTGTGGTGGCGTGATCTCGGCTTACTGCAACCTCTGCCTCCCAGGTTCAGGCAATTCTTGTGCCTCAGCTTCCCAAGAGCTGGAATTACAGGTGCATGCCACCACACCCAGTTAATTTTTGTATTTTTAGTGGAGACGGGGTTTCACCATGTTGGCCAGGCTTGTCTCAAACTCCTAGCCTCAAATGATCCACCCGCCTCGGCCTCCCAAAGTGCTGGGATTACAGGCGTGAGCCACCGCACCCGGCCCATGAGTACTTCTGTGAAAAAGATAAGAGAAATCAATACTCACTGCTAAACTTCCATCCAAATAAACTTTAGAAACATTTCCCGTTTCTAACTAATTAAAAAAAAAAAAGAGAGAGACTGTTAAGATTGTAACAGTATTCTGGGTATCTTATTCAAATCCATAATAGTTTTAAATATATATACATTATATTCTTCTACTGAAAAATGTTAGAATATTATAGTGCACAAAAAGGAAGGCTGACAGGACACATACCAAATATAAGTTATATGTTTATAATGTTTAAGTTCTTGGCACATATTGATCTGGGTTAATTTTTAAAAAGTAAATAAAGAAAAATAAATATATAGTGAATAACATGCTTAATTTGCCTTTCTTTTAATCCTACAGGTAAAATTCATTCATTGGATTGCTATAAAACACCAGCATTCACAACTAATATTTCAGATACCATAAAGCTGTAATTACTTGTAACTACTAAACAAACATGCTAGAATTATTTCTCCTGTTTAACCCTCTTCTACTATCTTCCCTGTTTATTCCACTACACTCTGAATCATTTTACTATTGACCATCTTCTCTACAGGAAGGTGGGCATTTGAGGTAAAAATTAAATTTAGTAATAAAAAACTCATAAAGAATGGGTTGAAATCAGCAAATATAGTTTTGAATTAGGAATAAATTTTAATGATCAAATATTTGCTTTTCTGTCTCTCGGATGAATTATTAATATTTAATAAACCTACATATATATGTATTTTATTCTTTCCCTTTCACAAATTAGCTAATTATTACTGAAAAATGTTTACATTTAACATTTAAAACATCTATCAATAAAATATACTACATTAACATGTTACAGGAAATAAGCATATAATCATTTCCATAGATGGCAGTCCCCAAAAAGCAAGCATTTGATAAAATTCAGTACTGAAGTAAATACTCTTATTGTACCAGGACGAGAAGGGAACTTCCCTAATCTGGTAAAAGTTATTTACCAAAACTCTATGGTATTACAACCTGGCAGATACATAAAAAAGAAAAAAAAAAAAACTCTATGGTAAATTCAACTTCATCTTATAGGAAGTTCCAGCTAGCATAGCAAAGCAAATTAGGAGAATAAAAAGTGAAAAGGATGGAAAGAGAGAAACAAAACTATTACCCTTCACAACATTAATTGTGTGCATAGAAAACCCAATAAAATCTATGGACAAATTACAGAATTAATAATTCAGCAATGTTGCTAGATTTAAGGTCTACATATAAAAATAAATTATATTATTATACACTAGCACCCTACTTAAAACGTAATTTAAAAATATATCACTTATGATCACAACAAAAAACATAAGGCATTTGAGATGAAATCTAAACAAAAGGTATGTAAGACCTATGGAAGCAATAAGTATCTCTATTACTGAAAGATACTATAGAAGATCAAATAAATGGAGTAATACACCCTATTCATGTAAATTATCCCCGAATTAATCTTCAAATTCAAAGCACTTTCAGTCAAAATATCAACAGAATGTAATCCTCTCTCCCTCTAGAACTTAAGATACTATAATTAACAAGAAAGCACAATGAAACAAGAATAGCCGTAACAATTCTTTTATTTATTTTTGGACGGAGTCTTGCTCTGTTGCCCAGGCTGCTGGAGTGTAGTGGCGTAATCTCGGCTAACTGCAACCTCTGTCTCCCTGGTTTCAAGCTATTCTCCTGCCTCAGCCTCCCGAGTAGTTGGGATTATAGGTATGCGCCACCACGCCAGCTAATTTTTTTGTATTTTTAGTAGAGACGGAGTGCACCATGTTGGCCAGGCTGGTCTTGAACTCCTGACCTAAACTGATCTGCCTGTCTAGGCCTCCCAAAGTGCTGAGACTACAGGCGTGAGCCACTGCGTCCGGCCGCCGAACTATTTTTCAAAGTAGTTGTACCATTTTACACTCCTCCCATTTCTAGTTGCTCCAAATCTGTCAACATTTATTTTCAGTCTTTTAAATTTAGTCAATCTAATACTTATGGGTGGGATCTCCCTGTGGTTCTTTCTGAATTTCCTGAATGGCCAACGATGTTCTGCATCTTCTCAAGGGCTTAATGACCATTCACATATACTCTTTTAAAATTTTTTTTTTTTTTTGACACGGAGTTTTGCTCGTCGCCCAGGCTAGAGTGCAATGGTGCAATCTTGGCTCACTGCAACCTCTGCTGCCTGGGTTCAAGCAATTCTCCTGCCTCGGCCTCCTGAGTAGCTGGGACTACAGGTGACTGCCACCATGCCTGGCTAATTTTTGTACTTTTAGTAGAGATAGGGTTTCACCATGTTGGTTGGGCTGGGCTGGTCTCCTGACGTCAGGTGATCTGCCCGCCTCAGCCTCTGAAAGTGCTGGGATCACAGGCGTGAGCTACCGCACCCAACCACACATATTCTTTTAAGTATGTGATTTTTATTGCTACTTTTTTTCTATTTCTTACTGAGTTATGTACATTTTTCATATATTCTGGATATAAGTATTGTTCTGTTATGTTTTGCAAATGTGTTCTCTCAGTTGTAGCTTTTTTTTTTTTTTTAAAGAGTCAAAGTCTTGCTCTGTTGCCCTGGAGGGAGTGCACTGGTGATAATTATTACCACAACCTCTAACTCCTGGGCTCAAGTAATCTTCTCATCCTCTTAAGAAGCTGGGACTAGAGGCATGCACCACCACGCTCAACTAATCAAAAAAAATTTTTTTTTGCTATGTTGGCCAGGCTGGTCTCAAACTCCTGGCCTCAAGCAATTCTCTTGCCTAGGCCTCCCAAAGTGTTGGGATTATAGGTGTGAGCCAGTGCCCCTGGCTGCCTTGTCATTTTCTTAATGGTGTTCTCAAAAGGAGAAGCTTTTAATTGCAATGGTTTTCGATTTATTAAGAAATCCTGGCCGGGTGCAGTGGTTTATGCCTGTAATCCCAGCACTTTGAGAGGCCTAGGTGGGTGCATCACTTGAGATCAGGGAGTTCGAGACCAGCCTGGCCAACATGGTAAAACCTCGTCTCTACTAAAAATTCAAAAATTACCCAGGCGTGGTGGCATGCACCTGTGGTCCCAGCTACTCAGGAGGCTGAGTTGGGAGAGCCGCTTGAACTAGGGAGGCAGAGGTTGCAATGAGCCAAGATCACCCACTGCACTTCAGTCCAGGTGATAAGGAGATCCTGTCTTGAAAGAAGAAAAATATCCTTGCCTCGTCCAAGATCATGAATATTTTCCCCATTTTCTCTTGGAAATTTCCCAGTTTTAATGTCTTATCCTGGGATAAACTCTGAATTAAATTTTCTGTGTGGTGTTAAGGTTAATTTTTTTATACAAATATCCAGTTGTTACATCATTTATTGAGAAGACTAACCTTTTTGGCATTCTATTATGTTGGGCCCTTTGTCAAAAATCAACCAGCCACATTAATGGGTCTATTCTCGTAGCTGTTCTGTAACCTGACAGTCTTTACCCCAGTATCACTGTTTTTGATTTCAGTAGTTTTACAGCACGTCTTGAAACCAGGTAGTATAAATCCACCAACTTTGTTCTTCTTTAAAAGAGTTTTTGGCTCTTCAAAATAGAAATGCTAGGTTCTTCGTACCAGCATATAAATCTTAGAATCAGCTTGACAATTTTATATATATATATATAAACTATATATATATAAAAATTCACGAAGGATGATAGACTTAAATATAAAACCTAAAACTATGAAAACTCTGGAAGATAACCTAGGAAACAC
>NW_012103621.1:296474-297554 GCF_000951045.1 Mandrillus leucophaeus | reverse complement strand
AGGACAGTCTCGATCTCCTGACCTCGTGATCCACCCGCCTCGGCCTCCCAAAGTGCTGGGATTACAGGCTTGAGCCACCGTGCCCGGCCCTGAAAATTTTTTAAAAAGAGAAAAAAAGAAACAAGATTATACGAGAAAGACAAAAGGAATTCCCAGGGCAACAGTGAAGTGTGATCTCAAGAAGACAGCTGTGCACCAAACAGAAAGGGCATAACTCAACCACACTGAAAACAGTGAGAATCAAGAGACAGATCTCATGAAGACTGTCACTGAAATTCCTGCAGCCATTACTGTTTTTGTTTTTGGAGACGGAGTCTCGCTCTGTCGCCCAGGCTGGAGTGCAGTGGTGCGACCTTGGCTCACTGCAACCTCTGCCTCCTGGGTTCAAGCAATTCTCCTGCCTCAGCCTCCCGAGTAGCTGAGACTACAGGTGCACACTGCCAAGCCCGGATAATTTTTTGTATTTTAGTAGAGACGGGGTTTCACTGTGTTGGCCAGGCTGGTCTTGAATTCCTGAGCTCAGGCAATCTGCCCACCTCGGCTTCCCAAAGTGCTAGAATTACAGGCGTGAGCCACTGTGCCCGGCCTTATACTGCTTTTCTAATGTGAAGATAGCCCACCTGGGTAAGCCTGATCCAGATATCTTTAGCTGGCCTTGTTTGACCTCATGTTGCTAAAATTCTTACCCAGATGCCTGAATTAGCTGATAACTCTCATTCCACCCCAAAGAAAAGTTCTGCTTTGATCTACTTCTGAAAGGACTAATTTGAATATTGTAAAATCAAATTATTTCTCAATCTTAGCAATCTTACACCTGAACTCAAGACAAATACATGAAGTAAGCAACACTAATACTGTGATTAATAAATTATTTACTAGAAATCTGTTTTCCTTGCAAAAGCAGCATATTACAGTGTGAACTTCTAACTACTCTGCAGAAATAAAATTATTAAATTCTACAACCATTTACATATTCCAACTACTTTTTACTAAAAGCAAAATGGAATAGTGAATGTTTTTGAAAAGCTACATTTTACTGAAAAGTAACAGTAAACAAAAATAATTTTTTTTTTTTTTTTT
>NW_012103621.1:291973-294499 GCF_000951045.1 Mandrillus leucophaeus | reverse complement strand
ACTGCACTCCAGCCTGGGCGACAGAACGAGACTCCGTCTCAAAAAAAAAAAAAAAAAATTCTGAGTGTGGTGGCTTACACATGTAATCCCAGCACTTTGGGAGATTGAGGAAGGTGGGTCATGAAGTCAGGAGTTTGAGACATGATGGCCAATATGGTGAAACCCTGTCTTTACTAAAAACACAAAAATTAGCTGGGTGTGGTGGTGCATGCCTGTAGTCCCAGCTACTTGTGAGGCTGAGGCAGGACAATGCTTGAACCTGGGAGGTTGCAATGAGCAGAGATCTCGCCATTGCACTCCAGCCTGGGCAACAGAGTGAGACTCCACCTCAAAAAAAAAAAAAAAAAAAAAAAAAAATGCAGGGGGCGGGAGTGGGGGAAACCTTTTCTATTTTCTGAAAGAATTTGTGAAAGATTGATGTTATATTCCCTTATATGTTAGAAAAAACTCACTAGTGAAATCATTTGGGACTGCAGTTTTGTGAGGAGGAATTGTGAATTCAATTTCTTTGATACAGGGCTATTCAGACTTCTTTTTTGAGTCAATTTTGGTAAAGCTGTAGCTTGTCAAGGAATTTGTTTCATCTAAGTTATCAAATTAATTGGCATAAAGTTGTTCATACCATTCCCTTATTAATCTTTCAATTCTGACGCTTCATTCCTGATACTGGTAATCTGCTTTTTCCTAACTTCCTGATTAATCTTGCTAGGAGTTTATTAATTCTACTAATTTTTTTAAACAACCAACAGTTGGCTTCATTGATACTCTGTAGTTTTTAAATTAAATTTTGCTCTAATCTTTATTATTTCTTACTTTCTGCTTACTTTGGATTTAATATGCTCTTTTATTTCTAGCTTAAGTCAGAAACTGTGGTAGCCAGCCATTGAGATGGTCCCCAATGAGTCTTGACATATGGAATTCACAGCTTTGTACAGTCCCTTCCCATACTGAATATCAAGTAATCTGAGTAACCAATAGGATATTATAAAAATAAAATGTAACTTTCAATGCTAGGTCTTAATGTTATTACATCTTCTGCCCTGCTCTCTCATTAATCCCTGCTCTGGAGGAAGCCAGCCACAATGTTGTGAGGATACTTACCCAGCCTTATAGAGAGGTCCACATGGCAAGGAACTGAGGCCTCCAGAACTAAGTTGTTATCAATTAAGTGAGTCATACTGGAAGTGAATCCCCCAGGCCCTGCACGGACTTGAGATGAATGCAGCCTCATCAACTAGAACCACTGAAGTCACTCCTAACTCATGGAAACTGTGTGAGATAGTTTATTGTTTTGAGTCACTATGTTTTGGAATAATTTGATATGCAGTGGTAGATAACTAATACAGGTACAAAATACGACTTAACCATCCAAACATTTATTAAGTATATACTATGTCACAGATTCCTTTATGGGTTGAAATTTAGAGATAAACCAGACAAAGCCCCTGCCCTTTAAGAATAGATTCTGGGTTAAGATGGCAGATTAACAATGAGCATCTCTTATCCTTCTTCATTTCATTCCTTTCTCAAACTCCACTGTAACCAGGAATTTAAAAACAAAATTAAAGGTACAAACCTAGAAGGGAGAACAGAACAGGGGATATATCAACATTCCGAAAGATGAAAAGCAAGTGAGGAAGTTGGTGATAAAAGGATGGGAGTGACGCAGAAAAATAAAGAGAAAAGCAGTCTGAGAAGCAGGTAGAGTCCTATATCCTGTGTCTAGCTCACATTGATGAACAGCTGCCTCTTGTTCATCCTTGCATAAATCTGGAGGCATACTAACTAGAAAAGATAAAACAGAGGCTCCCTGGAAGGAAGATGCCAGACACAGTTGAGAGCACAAGATTGTACCAAAAACAAAGGATTAAATGACTGTAACATATTAAATGCTGAATACAGAAGTTCCCCCAGCTAGAACTCCCAGCGAGGCTTCCAGAATGCAGGCAACCACACTGCTATCCTTTAGGCAGGAGTTTGGAAGACTCACCTTTGGGCAACCTGACCAGCCAAGAGAAGAGACCTAAGGATCCTAACATTGTAGATTCCCCAACCTAAGCCCACTGAAATCACCCTATGGTGAGGATCAGAGTCAACAAACCCTATCCATGCCTTCAGAGCATCCAGTGTTTTTAGATTCCCACTGAATAGACAGTAATCAAGAATACTAGATATTGGATGAAAGCCTCCAAAGTGGAAGACAGAGATCAAAACAAACAAAAAGGAGTTTGGGGGAAGCATAAGCACGTACAGGAAGAACTCCAAAATAAATTATGCTCAGAAAGCTAGGAGAGGATACTGCATCTGTGAAACAAGAACAGCATGCTACGAAAGATAATACTTAGGAAATAAAACGTGTGAATTTTATGGTATGTAAATTAAACGTCAATACAGCTATTTTAAAAATGGAGTGATGCTTTTGAATTTCTGAAGAAAAATTATTTCCACCATAGAAAGAACTGAACTATCATTTTAAGTTTGTTGATACATTTTCTAATATAAACATATATATATATATATATTTTT
>NW_012103621.1:288262-289483 GCF_000951045.1 Mandrillus leucophaeus | reverse complement strand
GCTAATTTTTTTTGTATTTTAGTAGAGATGGGGTTTCACCATGTTGCCTAGGCTGGTTGCAAACTCCTGAGCTCAGGCAATCCACCCACCTCAGCCTCCCAAAGTAAGCCTGATGGGATTTCTATTGTATTGAGTTTATAGATCAATTTGGGGAGAATAAAATTCTTAACAATTTGAGACTTCTGGTCCAAGAACACCTCTTTACCTTCCTTGTCTTTCTCAGTAATGCTTTGTAGCTTTCAGCGTAAGGGCCATGCACATCTTTACATTTATTCCTAAAAATTATGTTTTATGTTATGAATGGCACTTAAATTGTTTTCCAATTGTTGAATGCTGGTATTATTTGTTATAGTGCTAGTATTCATTTTTGTATATGCAGTTAGCATCCTGTGGCCTCACTAAATTGATGTATTAATTCTAATAATTTTAATGGGGCTTGTTTTGGTAGATTCTTTAGAATTTTTTTATTAAGAGTATTATGTCTTCTACGTAATAATAGAGATAGTTTTATTTCTTCCTTTACAAATTAGCCTTTTATTTCCTTTTCTTGCTTTGCCACTGCCTGGGACCTCCAGTATGACTACTAAATAGAAATAATGAGAGCAAGCATCCTTGCCTTCTTCTTGAATTTAGGGCAAAAGCGTTCAATCTCTTCACCACAGAAGTATGATGATGCCTGTATGTTTTTCTACTTGTTTTTAATTAGCTGAAGAAATTTCCTTTTATTACTAGTTTGTTATAAATATTTATCACGAGAATGTTTAAAATGAGTCAAATAATTTTCCTGTTGAGAGGATTATATTGTCTTTGTCAGGTGTTAGTACCAGGTATACCAGCCTCAGAAAATAAACTGGGGCCGGGCATGTTGGCTTATGCCTATAATTCCAGCGTTTTGGGAGGCCCAGATGGGAGAATTGCTTGAGCACAGGAGTTCGAGACCAGCCTGAGCAGCACAGCCCAGGAGGTTGAGGCTGCAGTGAGCTGTGATCACACTATTGCATTCCAGCCTAGGTGACACAGCCTGTCTCAAAAAAAAAAAAAAAATTTAGAAAACAATCTGGGCCGGGCGCGGTGGCTCTAGGTCGGGCGCGGTGGCTCAAGCCTGTAGTCCTAGCACTTTGGGAGGCCAAGATGGGCGGATCACGAGGTCAGGAGATCGAGACCATCCTGGCTAACACGGTGAAACCCCGTCTCTACTAAAAAATACAAAAAACTAGCCGG
>NW_012103621.1:285951-288212 GCF_000951045.1 Mandrillus leucophaeus | reverse complement strand
GCCTCAGCCTCCCGAGTAGCTGGGACTACAGGTGCCTGCCACCATGCCCAGCTAATTTTTGTATTTTTAGTAGAGATGGGGTTTCAACGTGTCAGCCAGGATGGTCTTGATCTCCTGACCCTGTGATCCGCCCCGCTAGGCCTCCCAAAGCGCTGGGATTACAGGAGTGAGCCACCGCGCCTGGCCACAAAAATAAATTTTTTAACTGATGTGTCTAAGATCTCAGATTCGTCTGCCAGGAATCTTGCTTCTTAAGGGATGCAGTACAGAGCTATGTTAAAGGTATAAGCACTGGAGTCAGAAGAGTTGAACTTCTCCCCTTTAAATATAAACTATGTGACTTTCTGTCTCTAAACTTCAGTTGATGATACTACCTTATACAATTGTGGTGGAATTTACATGCAATGCTGTAATAATAATTAATACAAAATGCTTAGTATTCTATCTGGTACATCAGAGGTAAATAACATCTTAAGGGAGATATAACTAACAAACATCAGATTCACTAGGTCTTTTTATTTTTTTGAGACAGGGTCTTGTTCTGTCACCCAGGCTGGAGTACAGTGGTGAGATCATGGCTCACTGGAATCTCCAGAACCTCCACCTCCCGGCTCAAGTGATTCTCCTACCTCAACCTCTCGAGTAGCCAGGATTACAAGCTCACTCTATCACACCTGGCTAATTTTTGTGTTTTTTGTAGAGACAGGGTTTCACCATGTTGCCCAGGCTGGTCTCAAACTTCTGGACTCAAGCAATCCACCCACCTCAACCTGCCAAAAATGCTGGAATTGCCACTATAATGGTCTTAAAATCTGTGAATTACAATAATACAATGCAAGTTGCAAATGGGCTGGCCTCAAAACAAGCTAAAGAAATATTCTGCATTTCATCAAATCTAAGACGCCATTGATGGTAAGGTGCACCAGCATTTTATGTATTCTTTAAAAAGAAACCTGCCAAGTGAACTGTGACAAACCATCAATTGTAAGATATCTCCCAACTTCAGAGATGTTGAAATGTAAACAAACAATTTTGAGTCTTAGATTGGTAAAATACAGTAAGTTTAATTCCACAGTTGAAAGTTAGGTTATTAAAAGCCAATAGAACAATAATTCTCAAGACCAATCACACAATAAGAGAGAATTGCGCTTATTTCCATCACCAAGGTCACCTAGCTCCCATCTGTCATTTCCTGAGGGAAACATCCCTCCCTTTTATGCTTCCATTGCACTTGGTATTTTCCTTTACAGTACTTACTATAGTGCTCAATACCAGTCTTCTCCAGCTGATTTCAAGTTCAATAAAGGTTGTTTAGTTCAGTGCAGTATACCACGTACAAGGCTTCCAAAATCAAAATCAAGCAAAAGCAAAAAAGGAAATGTAACCAAGTAACATCGTCAGTGCAATATTTCTCATTATTTTTCACAGCAGCATTTTATTGGCAATTAATAAACCCTTGTTGCAGCCTTTACAGAAAACAGTATGGAGGTTCCTCAAAACATTAAAAATAGAACTACTATATGATCTAGCAATCCCACTTCAGGGACTACATGCAAAGTAAATAAAATCACTATCTCAAGGAGATATCTGCACTCCCACGTTCACTGCAGCATTATTCGCAATAGCCAAGATATGGAAACAACCTAAGTGACCACTGACAGACAAATGGATAAAAAGAACGTGGTACATACATAAAATGGAATATTATTTAGCCTTTAAAAGAAGGAAGTCTTGTCATCTGTGACAACATGGATGAACCTGGAGGATATTATGTTAAATGAAATAAGCAAGACACAGAAAGACAAATACTGTATGATCTCACATGTGGAATCTAAGAAAGCTCAACTCACAGAAACAGAGGCTAGAATGGTAGTTACCCAGGGCTGAGGGCTGAGGCAAATGGTGAGATACTGGTCAAAGGGTATAAACTTTCAGTTACAAGATGAGTAAGTTCTGGAGACCTAATGTACTGCTTGGTGACTATAATTATTATGTATACTTGAAATACGCTGAGAGTAAATCTCATGTTCTTATGTCTCTCACATACCTATGAGGTGATTGTTATATTAATTAGCTTGATTGCTGTAATCATTTCACAATGCATATGTATTATCAAAAATCACATTGTATACCTCAAATACATGTAATTTTTACTTGTTAATCATACCTGAATAAAGCTGGGGAAAAAATAAACCAACTTCAAATGTTAGGCTTTATTTCCATTTCATTAAGCTACCATAGGTTTTTTTTTTTTTTTTTTT
>NW_012103621.1:263942-284811 GCF_000951045.1 Mandrillus leucophaeus | reverse complement strand
TGATCCACCCGCCTTGACCTCCCAAAGTGCTGGGATTACAGGTCTGAGCCACCAGGCCCAGCCCATTTCTTTTTCTTTTTTCTTTTTTGAGGCAGAGTCTCACTCTGTTGCCTAGGCTGGAGTACAGAGGTGTGATCTTAGCTCACTGCAACCTCCACCTCCTGGGTTCAGGCGATTCTCATGCCTCAATTCCAGTAGCTGGGATTACAGACGTGCACTACCATAACTGACCAATTTTTGTGTTTTTCATAGAGATGGGGTTTTGCCATGCAGGCCAGGCTAGTTTCAAATGCCTGGTCTCATATGATCTAAAGGCCTCTGCCTCCCAAAATGCTGGGATTACAGACATGAGCCACGATGTCTGGGTATAACATTGTTTTAATAATTCACATTGATACATATAGATCTGGTTCATTCATTTAACTGTTATGTAGTACACCACAGTATTATATAACTATTTATGTGCTGTTTATTCATTCTACTACTGACAGGAATTTAGACTATTTCCAATTTTCTGCTATTACATATAATGTTTCAAGCACACATGCAAGATACCTCTTTATGGGTTTTAAGTTATGCAATTTCATCTTTACTTCATCTCTTCTAGTTGAGAACTGCTCTCCCGGGTAGTTGTGCTAAATGGTACTTCTACAAACAATGTGTGAGAGTTCCTTTTACTTCATCCTCACCAACATTTGGGATTTCATAACATTTTTCTTTTCACCTTGCACTTTTGGCAAATAATAAGGCTTTTTTTACAAATCTGATGGGTACAAAATGGTAACACTGATTTCACTTGTAAGTTCTTGATTATAAATGAATGGGAATCTTTTCACATGTTTACTGGCTATATGGGTTTCCTATTTTGAGAACTACCTATTTTTCAATTCATCTGTCCTTATATTTTGTAAAGTTTTCAGTTATACGAGCTACAAATTTTCTAATATTTTAAACTTTGTTTCTTTTGCATTACACAAGTTTTAAATTTTGGTCAAGTTTATCAGTATTTTCCTTTGCAGTTTATACTTTTTACTTTGTTTGGTGTTAGGAATATTCTCTCATTTTTATCCTAAAACAATTTGGAAGATTTGCTTTTCATATTTGGGATTATAATTCACCTAGAAATAAATTTTGTGTCTAATGTTAGATGGATCTAATTTTTTAAACAGTTAACTGTGTAAACACAATTTATTAAATATTCTACTCTTTCCCTACCGATCTGAAACACTACGTCAGATATTTACAGTTTCCATAAACACATATATGGCTTGTTTCTAGACTCTGCTTCATTAATCTGCCTGTCTCTGCACTTGAAGCCATGTGGTATAACTGTTACAGTTTTATAGGAAGTAGGACAATTCCTGCTTTATTTTTCTTTAAAATTCTATTGGTTTTTCTTAGTCACTTATTCTTCCATATAAATCTTAATAATACTATACCCTACTGGAATTTTATTTTATGTTTTTTGAGACAGGGTCTCATTCTGTTGCCCAGGCTGGAGTACAGTGGTGAGAGCACAGTTCACTGCAGCCTCGACTTCTGGGCTCAAGCGATTCTCCCATCTGAGCCTCTTGAGTAGCTGGGACTATAGTCACACACCTCCACACCTGGCTAATTTTTTTGTCTTTTTTTTTTTTTTTTTTTTTGAGACAGAGTCTCGCTCTGTCGCCCAGGCTAGAGTACAGTGGCCGGATCTCTGCTCACTGCAAGCTCCGCCTCCCAGGTTTACGTCATTCTCCTGCCTCAGCTTCCCGTGTAGCTGGGACTACAGGCCCCGCCACCTCGCCCGGCTAGTTTTTTGTATTTTTTAGTAGAGATGGGGTTTCACCGGGTTAGCCAGGATGGTCTCGATCTCCTGACCTCGTGATCCGCCCATCTCGGCCTCCCAAAGTGCTGGGATTACAGGCTTGAGCCACCGCGCCTGGCCTTTTTTGTCTTTTTTAGCAATGAGGTTTCACCATGTTGGTCAGAACTCCCAGGCTCAAGCAATCCTCCCACCTTGGCCTCCCAATGTCCTGGAAATACCGGCATACCCACTGTACCTGGCCCCCAATTGGAATTTTAATTAAAACTACATTTATAGATTGATTTGTGGAGAACTGACATTTTATAAAATTGAGTCTTCTCCATAAGGATAATGCGTTTCACTAAATTTTCTCTTAGATATTTCAATAAGGTTTTATAATATCTTAGAGACCTCAGAAATCATTTATTCTCGAGTACCTCATTTTCAATCCAAACTCTTGATCTCATTATACTTGTTAAAGCTCAGCTAAGATATCACATACTACTACAAATATTTCTCTGATTTTTGAGGCTCATTTGGATGCTCCTCCTCCTATGATCTTGGATTTATTTATTCATTCTTTGTTTAATATGACCAAAAGTTGTGCTGGGCATGGATGGTACACTGGTGAATAAAATGACAATCCCTTTATGGAGCTTTCATTCTAATAGGAGAGACAGAACAATAAACACTCATAATTCAAGGTGATACATGCTATTATAGGGGAATTACACTGTGCTATGGGAATACAGAAGAGAAATACCTAACTCAGACTTGGGGGATGGCTGGATGGGGGGAGAAGGGTGTCAAACACTGCTTCTCAAGGAAGTAACATGTAGACTGAAACCTGTAAGAAGAACAGAAGTTAGCAAACACAATAGTGACTAAAACCCATAGTACTGATATCCTCGTCTCTTGATTTTATTGAAAAAGCTCTCATTGTTTAACTGTGAAATCATCTACTTTTTGTTTCCTTTTTCAGAGACAGGGGTCTCACTCTGTTGCCCAGGCTGGAGTACAGTGGCTCAATTACTGCTCACTGCAGCCTCCAACTCCTGGGGCTCAGACTATCCTCCTGCCTTAGCCTCCCAAGTAGTTGGGATTACAGGCATGAGCCCCTCTGCCCAGTTCATTTATTTTTTGGATATGTTTCCCCTCTTGGCTTCTTTGACATCATGTTTGGTGTCTCATATTGCCTTGTAATTATCATTACTTGCTCACTAGTTCTTTCTTTCTTAAATGCTAGTATTCCTCAATGGCTTTATCCTTCTCTTTCCTGTTTCAATCTAAATAATATTCCTAAAGAGTTTTTCCACTTCTATAGTTTCAAATATGGATTTACATACTGAAGAGTCCCAACATTCTTACTTTCAGCTCCCACATTATAGATTTTCATACCTAAATTTCTAACTATATACTAGATATGTCTGCCTATATGTTCCATAGAATCCTCAAGCTTCGGACCTGTTAACATTGATACATGGTGTATACTGCCAACTAATCAGCAATAGTAGATCTACTTCCATGTTCAGTTGACATGACCACCATTCATACCTGCTAGAAAACTCAGAGTCACTACTCTGAGTGTACACTGGAGAGTACGCCCTTCTTGGGAGACAGTTTATAATATGGCAGTCACTGTACCTTAAAGTTGCTTCAAGGGCTGAATAATCACAGAAAATTTCACACCAGGTGTGGAGAGTAGTTGTTCTTTTTATTTATTTGAGATGGGGCCTTGCTTTGTCACTGCTGGAGTGCAGTGGTACAATCATGGCTCAATATAGCCTTGATCTCCTGGGCTCAAGCCTTCCTCCCATCTCAGCCTCCTTAGCAGCTGGGACTACAAGCACACACCACACCTGGCTAATTTCTTTCTTTTCTTTTTTTTTTTTTGGTAGAGATCAGGTCTCACTATGTTGTTCAGCCTAATCTCAAACTCCTGATCTCAAGTGACCCTCCAGCTTTGGTCTCCCAAAATGCTGGGATTACAGGTGTAAGTCACCATGGCAGGTGTTGTTTTTAATGTGTTAACTTGCTAGGCTACCAGCTGCCATTTGTTTAATCAAACACTAATCTAGGTGTTGCTATGAAGGTATTTTGTAGATGTAATTAAAATCCATAATCCATTGACTTTAAGTAAAACAGATTATCCTGAATAATGTTGATGGGCCTAATTCAGTTAGGTGAAAGGTCTTAAAAGTAGGGCTGAAGCTTCCCTGAGAGCAAGAAATTCCACCTATAGACAACTGCTTCAGCCCGTGCCTGAATTTCACCTGCCCTTCCTGCCAGCCTGCCCCAAAAATTTCAGACTTGCCTATCTAGCTCCTACAATTGCATAAACCCCTCTCTCTCTCTATACTTCCTACTGGTTCTGTTTCCCTAGCTGAACCTTGACTGATATGCCAGGCTTATAGTTTATTTGCAAAAACAATTCCTTCAAAAATCTAGTAAAGCTCTGGTCTATTTTTTTTCCAATCAGTTCCATGTACCAGTAACTACACCCAAAGTTTTTTTTTTTTTCTGGACATGGTTCTTAAACCTATTTTTTCAGCTTAATCCTTCCTCTCCATCCCACATTAGACCATCACCATCTCTTACCTGAACTAGTGATTGAAAAGCCTCCTAACTGGCTTCTCAGATTAGTTTTTTCTCCTCTATCTATTCTCCACACTGCTGCCAGAGGTCTCTTTCTGGAAAACAAATATGATCATGTCACTATCCTTCTTAAAAACCTTTGAAGTCTCCCTATCTAAAGGACAGAGAGAAGTTTTTTCTATTTCACTGATTGGTTTTTATCTTTTATTTCTTTCTATTCTCTTTCGCATTTAATTTTCTGTGATTTTTCTAACTTGTTGAGAATGAATGTTCATGTCACTGATGCTTTTTTCTTTTATAATAGGCATTTAAAGTTTTAAATTCTCTCTAAGCATTGCTTTAGCTGATCATACCAGTTCTATATGTATTGTATTCATTATCCTTCAGTTCAAAATTTTCTTCATGTTTTCTTTAAACAAGGGGTTATTTAGAAATTATTTCTTTATTTTTTAATAGAGATGGGGGTCTCACTATGTTGCCCAGGCTGGTCTCAAACTCCTAGGCTCAAGTGATCCTCCCACCTTGGCCTCCCAAAGTGCTAGGATTACAGGCGTGAGCTACCACACCCGGCCTAGAAATTATTTCTTAATAATTTTCAAAGCTGGACTTCAAGTTCTAGTAGGAACAGCCATTTAGTTCCAAATTTTCCCATCTTTCTCCGAGAACCGGTACAGAGCAACAAAGACAATGTTAAAAACAAAAAATACCATACGTCTTTAGTGAAACTAGGGGATAATAAAAACCTAAAAATGCCAAATTATAAGTAAATATGACCCAAAGTACTTCAGAGTAAAAGAAGCCACATCTGAGCATGGGAGAAAGACAAGAAGTATAAAGGAATCTGGTAGGGGAATAGCACATCTTTACTCCCAGAAAGAAAAGAACCTATCTCAAGTGGGAACTACAATGTTTAGAACTGAGATTAAATGGGGGATTCTCAGAAGGAGGTAAGGAAAGGAGGTGTAGAAAGTGGCAGAACAATAAGTGGTTTGGAAGTGACAGATCTCAGAAAGGACCACTCTTTTATAAGTGAGGCATGCTCTTTTGTAATTTCTTCTTTCGAAGTAGTTTCAAACTCACAAAGTTATAAGAATAGTACAAAGAACTTCTGTATATCGATCACAAATTCTTTAATTGTTAACATTTGAGGCAGGCAATTTAAAGGGTAGGAGGTGTATCCCTTGGTAGCAGAAATAGGACCCGGAAAACTCATGGCTGGTAGTTCACATTACTTAAACCCCTTAAGTTACTGAGAGGCAGAGGAGATGTGGCTGTATTTTGAAGAAAGAATCCACCAGAACAATGGAGCAGAGAGCCCTTGAATACAGAAACCTGGAAAACTATCTTGCTCCGAAGGTGTTCCTAACGTTCCTAAGACCCTTAAGTCCCTTCTAACAGATGGTTTGGGAAACTCATCTCATGCCAATATAAGCAACAAAAAAGTGGTTAAGTATCTATACAAAAATACCATAGAAAAAAATGTAAAAAGGCACTGCGACATCTCTGACAAAGAAACCTCAACAAACAATATCATCACAAAGCAGAGAAAAATTAAAACCCTACTTGTTACTCGCATTGAAAAATTCCTAATGCAGTTATGAAGAAAAAGTTCAGAGCAGAAATTTAGGAACTCAAGGAGGAGCTATCCAGTCAACGGGAGTTGCAGTGAAACAAGCATGGCAGAACTCAAAAGAGAAATGGAAGAAAAAGAATTTTAAGAATTAAAAAAATTTAAGAACTAAAGTGCAATGAGCACATGGTAAAAATATACAACATGAAAGGCACAGTAAGAAGCATGTAGGATAAAAATTTTTTAAAAGTAAATAAAATGATAGACATAAAACTGACCCAAAATGGTCAATTAAGAAAACATCTAATAATTTTATCAGATGTCACTTAATAAAATAATTTCTAAATTATTTGGTATTTGGAAGAAATACTTTCAGCAATCACACACAAAAAAGCACATCCCTTCTAAGAAAAATAAAATCAAGCTGGCATCATACTTCTCTATTGAACATTCAATGCCAGAAGACAGTGGAAAAATACCTACAAGGTACTCAAGGAAAAAGTGTGAGCCAAAAATTCCACATCTAGCCAAACAGTCCTTCAGGAATAAGGCTACAGATAACTCAGCCCTTATTCACATGAGCATTTTTTGAAGCAGCAACTTGAGGACAAACTGAAACCAACAAATGACCAGAAAAATTTCAGCAAAAGAACTGGCAGTGAGCAACAATACATTTAATTGCAGATTTAAGATTGAAAACAAATGGAATGAAACTGTTACATGGTCTAAGAATGTAGGAATTCAAATGAATGAATATATACAAATGAATGTCAAGAGTAGAATATATAAAAAGTAGAATAAGCTCAATGACTGCACCTCATGTGCAATAGATAGGAGTCAAAGTTGAAAGTCAATCAGTAAAACCTTAAGCAACAAGAAAGAATAAAATTATAAAGGGCAATAAAAGAATACTATATTGGCTAAAAGTAGTAGAAAGAAGGGAAGAGAATAAAGCTAATGTAACTTACTCAATTAAGGGAAAGAAAAGACTGCTTTAAAACAGAGGAAGACAAGTATCATATGAAAGTGTAAGTATAAAGATAACCACTGGGGGGAAAATCTTCCTAATATGAGGACTACCATTTAAAAAGCACAGAAAACACACCACTCAAAGTTTCAAAATATATACAAACATAAAAAATGGCATAATATAATTTTACAAAACCACAACCAATGGTTGTGTCTTGATAGGAGGATATGTCCTTTCTATCTACATCTGGCTTAATTCATCCACTAAACAGAAAAAAAGCTTTAAACTGACCCACAAAGCAAACCATTCTATGTTGTCATAAGATATACCTGAAAAAAAAAAAAATTAAAGGATAGGATAAAGTTCACAAAAGCATGAAGTGCAATCCTTTTATTAGATAATGTAGAATTTTGGTCAAAAAGTACAAAAAGTCACTCATCATATAAAGGTTATAATTCATAACAAAGAAAATAGATATGAATATATATGCTTCTAAATATACAGTAGCAACATTCAGAAAATGAAATTATAGGAGATAAAAGAAATAGAAAGATATTAATAATAGGAAATTTATTTCTCCTAGTCTGAGAGAACAAAAAACAAAACTAAGTAAGGAAATAAATGACATAAGCAACATAAACTGGTAGCTCTGATGGATATTTCACCCTAATCTAATATATGAATATACCTTATTTTCAAATAGCCATAGAACTATCACAAAAATTGACCATATATTGGGCTACAAAAAATACCTCTACAAACTCTAAAAGGAAAAATACAAACCACATTTTTTAACAATACAATGAAACTAGAAAATTCACAACAAATCCAGAAAACAAAACGATTTCATTCTGAAAATTTGAAAAGTCTCTCAAACAATATTTCAAGCACAGGGGAAATACAAAAGAAATTTGTGGAGTTTCTAGAATATAATATAATACCTATTTCTAGTTTCTAGAATAAAAATACTACATAGCAGCTTTGTAATACAGCTAAAACAGTGATCACCAGAAAAATAATTGTTTTAAATATTTCCACCAATAAAACGAAAGTACATGTTACTAATCTAGCTTAAAAAGACAGAAAAATAACTTTAAGAATAATTCCCATTGTTGGCTGGGCGTGGTGGCTCACGCCTGTAATCCCAGCACTTTGGGAGGCTGAGGTGGGTGGATTGTGAGGTCAGGAGATCGAGACTATCCTGGCTAACGTGGTGAAACCCCATCTCTACTAAAAATACAAAAAATTAGCTGGGTGTGGTGGTGGGCACCTGTAGTCCCAGCTACTCAGGAGGCTGAAGCAGGAGAATGGTGTGAACCTGGGAGGTGGAGCTTGCAGTGAGCCGAGATCGCGCCACTGCACTCCAGTCTGGGCGACAGAGCCAGACTCCGTCTCAAAGGAAAAAAAGAAAAAAAAAGAATAATTCCTATTGTCGGAAAGGCCTTACTTTCCTCAACATCAGTATTGTGTCCTGATCACTGACCAGAGAACTGAGCCTCCAGAATCCCCAGGAAGCTGCTCTATCCTTAAAGAACAGTAAGACGGTTGTAACTTGCTCTGCCTGTAAACACACTTCAGGAAGGAAGGGGAAGTTGGCAGATATATTTTCAAATGATCTGCAACACAATTCTTGAGAGTTTTCTAGTGAGCTTAATGTTAATAAAAATTGTTTTCAGGCCGGGTGCGTTGGCTCACGCCTGTAATTCCAGCACTTCGGGAGGCTGAGGCAGGCAGATCACCTGAGGTCAGGAGTTTGAGACCAGCCTGACCAACATGGTGAGACCCCATCTCTACTAAAAATGCAAAAAAATTAGCCGGGCATCATGGCGCGCACCTGTAATCCCAGTTACTTGGGAGGCTGAGGCCGGACAATCGCTTGAACTGGGGAGGCGGAGGTTGCAGTGAGCTGAGATCGAGCCACTACACTCCGACCTGGACACCAGAGCAAAACTCAAAAAAAAAAAAAAAATTGTTTCAATAAATTTGGGTACCTTACTTCTCTAGAAAGAGTTCATCAAGATTTTATTTCATTGATCCAAGAATTTAAGTTGAAGTACTAAATATACACCTGAGCTAGAATAATAGAAAAGATTCTCTATTATAGGTTTCAGTAATTCATTAACTGGGAAGAATATGTTACCAAAAAAGAAATCAGGCCATAGGAAAAAAGGCTAAGGATAAAAGTATTTAATTAAACAATCAGATAGCATTCATTAACTATATTTTGTTCTTAATCAGAAAGCACTCAATACATTTTGTTTTCTAAAATACATATTTATTTTTGTATTCTAAAATAAATATTTATGATTCCATAACTTTTTAAAATTTTTTGATAAAAAGTAATAGATGCTTATTGTTGAAAGCTTGAAAAAGATGGAGAAAAACAAATACCACCCAATTTCACTACCTGAAAAAAAAAAGTGAAAAGAACAAAGCATAGATATGCAAAATAATAAACTGGGAAAACCACAGATATACACAGAATTTCAAAAACTAATAGAAACTGGCTGGGCACGGTGGCACATGCTTGTAATCCCAGCACTTTGGGAAGTCAAGGCAGGCAGATCTCTTGAGCCTAGGAGTTCGAGACCAGCCTGGGCAACATGGTAAAATCCTGTCTCTACAAAAAAATACAAAAATTAGCCAGGTGTGGTGACATGTGTCTGTAGTCCCAGCTGCTCAGGAGGCTGTAGTGGGAAGGTCACTTGACCCTAGGGGGCAGAGGTTGCAGTGAGTCAAGATTACACTACTGCACTCCAGCCTGGGTGACACAGCAAGACCCTGTCTCAAAAAAATAATAATAATAATAATAATAACAATAACAACAATAGAAACTACTTTGTAAAACTCTGTATAATTAAATTACATATGAATAAAATAAATAATTTTCCAGTAAAATGTGAGCTACCAAAAGTGAACCTAAACACCCTGAAGAGACTTTTTTTTTTAATTAAAAAAAATTTTTATGGGTACATAGTAGGTGTATATATCTATGGGTTACATGAGCTTTTGATACAGGCATATAATGCATAACAGTCAGATCAGCGTAAATGGGGTATCCATTACCTCAAGCATTTATCCTTTCTTTGTGTTACAATCCAATTATACTTTTAGTCATTTTTAAATGTATGATAAATTATTAGACTGATTTTCACAAAATAAATGAGGGAAGTTTTAAAACAGCTACCTAGCAAACCAAACCAAACGAAACAAAAAACACTAGGTCACAAGGTTTTATAGGGGAATTCTACAAAATCATAAAAGAGCTGATAATATCAATACTATTTTAAAACTGTTATACATTTTAGAAAATTGAAAACTTCTGAATTTTTTAGGAAATAATACCAAAACTTGACAAAGACTGTACAAAATGGGAAGGCTGCAGATTAATCAGACTTTTGCATTTTAATTTATAAAAGTAAAGTGTTAGCAAACAGAATCCAGCATCAATTAAAAGACTCTAGGACTGCTGGTTTGGTTCAATGTTTGTTAAAAAGAAGAGAAATATCACATCTTCAGCTCCATAGATGCTGAAAAGGCATCGGACAAAATTTACACATACTCTTGATAAACATACTTAATAAAACAAGAAACAGATATTCCTTAATATGACAATATATACAAACATACAATACTTAATGCTTCTAGAGCAAGAAAGAAAAAGGATGCACATTAATCACTACTATTTAATCCTACCTTGTCTGATTAGTCTATATAATGTGGTAAAAAAATTAGAGGTATAAAAATCCAAAGGAAGAGGTAAACTTATCACTAGTTGCAAGTGATGATTATAACCTAGAAACCCCAATAAAATCACCTGAAAAAATACCACAAACAATAATGGACTTCAATAACACAGAAAGAGAGAAAGTATACAGAAAGCAAAAGCCTGAATACATATAAGCAATAACAAGTTAGTATCTATAAACCCATTTAATAGCAACAAAAAGGAGAAAATATCCTGGAATAACAAGAAATGGCCTGGGTGTGGTGGCTCATGCCTGTAATCCCAGCACTCTGGGAGGCTGAGGTGGGTGGATCACCTGAGGTCAGGAGTTTTGAGACCAGCCTGACCAACATGGTGAAACTCCGTCTCTACTAAAAATACAAAATTAGCTGAGTGTGGTGGTGCATGCTGTAATCACAGCTGCTTGGGAGGCTGAGGCATGAGAATTGCTTGAACCTGGGAGGCAGAGGTTGCTGTGAGCCGAGATCACTCCATTGTACTCCAGAGTGAAACTCGGTCTCAAAAAAAAAGAAAGAAAAGAAAAAAAGAAATGTGAAAAATTTACGTGAAGAAAGCTGTAAGATCTCTTGAAGAAAACAAAAGTAACCTTGAACATATAGAAAGACATAGTATATTCTTTGACAGAAAAGATAACATCTTAAAGATGCCAATTTGTCCTAACTTAATTTATAAATCTAATAGGATCTCAATAAAAATAACAATCTGTCCTCTCCCACTCACTGGATCTAAACAAGGAATTTCTAAAGCTTATACATAAGAATGGCCTGGAAAACCCTGAAAAGAGAAAATGGGACTAGTCCTATCAGATATTAAAAGTCATAAAAGAAATGACTGACCAATACATATGTATGTGTGTACATACCAACATACAAACAAACTTCTGCATGGCAAAAAAAAAAAAAAAAAACTCCACCATACCAAAAGTCAAAAGACAAATAGCAACCTAGGTAAAATATCTGCAACTCATAACAGATGAAGGGCTAACTTCCTTAATTTATAAAGCTTTATCAGTAAATGAGAAGACTAAAAATCCAATAGAAAAAAAAGGGCAAAAGATATAAACTAACAGTTCATTAAAAAAGAAACACAAGTGGCCCTTATATTTGTGAAAAGGTAGTCAAATACAAATTAAGAGGACACAAGAAAACTATTTCTTGCAAATTGATTGATGAAAATCTAAGAGTTTGACAATTCTAGTGGCAAAGATATAAGGTAACTGGTACTCTCATTCATTGATGAAAAATATTTACAATCTCTATGGAGTGCAATCTGGTAATAATGATATAAATTACAAATATTAATACATTTGCCCTTAACTCATCAGTCTAACCTCCAAGAATTTATCTTACAGACATATCTTAATATACATAAAATAATGTGAAATAGAAAATAGTAAAAAATAACTCTAGTATACATCTAAAGAAAACTAGTTAAATATATCCCCTCCTCAATCACATATTACACAATGGTAGGTGCAGCTGAAAAAGTGAGGAAACTATGCCCTGATCTGGAAGGATCCAGGGATCCTTGGAGGAATGTCTAATTTCAGGTACCGGGCAAGAAATATAAGATGAGAAAGGAATATCCTGCTGTGTCTGAAAGCAAGAAAGCTTTCAAACATTTACGAATTATCAACAGGACATGAAGCTTTTCCACAGAAAAATTCCATGCAAATTTTAATGCAAATCCTAATGCAAAAAGAGTAACAGAAAATTTACCAGT
The DNA here is from genome assembly GCF_000951045.1 of Mandrillus leucophaeus. Lineage (NCBI taxonomy): Eukaryota > Metazoa > Chordata > Mammalia > Primates > Cercopithecidae > Mandrillus > Mandrillus leucophaeus. The sequence continues at coordinate 272,420 of NW_012103621.1, read as the reverse complement.
TCGTAATCCCTAGTGAAATAAATAATTTGGGTCACAATGATCAGTGAACAGAACATTAGCAATTCAAAAGTTAATTAAGAAATTTACAATGGAAGATCTCTGCATCTACTGATTAATCTCTGAACCTAGAGACTGATTTTTGCATCACTAAAATCGGGACCACTAGATACTGTGTTTCCTAATATGACACAACACAAAGCACTTATAAGCATTTTGAACCAGAATGGAATGAAACTTCTAAGCTTTTATTTTCAGAAAATATAGGGGATAGAGGAACAAGGTAATAACACAAGAAAACAAAAAGACAAAATCAGATTTGAACATATTCTACAGAACAAGTGACCAAGTTTTTGTAAAACGTCAATGGCATAAAGAAACAAGAAAACAAGGAAGGAAGTGGGACTACTAGATCGAAAAAGGCATAATAATCAAATGTGATGTGTGGATCTTGTTTTGCTTCTGATTAGAACCAGCTAACTAGAAAAAGGCATATTTCAGACAATCAGGGAAATCTGATTATGGACAGATATTAGAGGGTACAAATAAATGCTTGTTTACAATCTTCCTACATATAATAATGACATTGCTGCTATAAGAAAATATCCATAGTTTTAGAGGTACACATTGAAGTAGTAGGGACAAAATAACATGCCGTCTGGGATTTGATTTAAAAACACTACCGTAGAGGAAGAAATGTACTTGGATTACGCAAAGGTAGAAAAATTCTGACAATCTGAGTAATGGCTACCTATGCAGTAGTTCATCATACTGTTCTCTCTGCTTTTATATAAGTTTGAAAATATGTTGTAAGAAAACACCTAAAAACAAGAATGCAATTAGCATCACATTAAGACCAGCAGTAGGTATAACATCTGGAGGTCACCATGCTCAACAGAATTATCTTTCTTAATATATATATTTCATAATAAAATGTTGGCTTAGAGTTAAAAGGGCAAAAGTGAGTTATAATAGAAGATTGCTCAGATAATTGTCAGGGCTTTTAAATCTGTCTTCATGTGCTTGCTTCATGTTTGGCAGCATTCCAAGGTAAGTTCTACAGGCTTTCTAAATGAAATGTAATAAAAATATAAAGGTTTTCCTAGTAGATCATAATACATGTCCAAATATTACTTCGAGATACCGGTATGTATAATTATATACAAAATTCATGTACACACATCATATAGAAATCTACCACCCAATACAGAATATGGCTTTAGTTCCCTTACCATCAATATTAAGCATCATTTTCCACATGGCAGGCCGAACAGACTGATGGAATCCAAACCACACTTCCCTGCCTCCTCCCAGAGGGTGGTCATATCCTTCTGGAGCAGAGAAAAATGAACGCCCCACAGGCGTGTATCTACAAAAATTAAAATGGCATGTTCAATCCTTTCCTTCTCATACGAGTATTTAAATCTGCAGAAAAGGGGAGACTAGAGCACAATTAACTTATCATAATGATGCTCATCATTATGAATGTATGAAACTAAACATGTTCCAAATTTGAGAAAGCAAAAAGTACCCACTCTAAACGGAAAAAAATCTACTTAAATTTTCCTTTATCAAACCTATTGGTTGAAATAAGAATGAATTTTATCTAAAATAATTTCTTAAAAATAGGCTTTAAAAAGTTAACAGTTCCAACCCTAAAAATGTTAACAAGTAAACAATTATTGAACAAAAAGCTATTTCTATAAATGTGTTTGCAAGACATACTATTTTTCTTTAAAAAAAACATACTGAGTCAGGTGTGGGGGCTCACACCTGTAATCCAAGCACTTTGGGAGGCTAAGGTGAGAGGATCACTTGAGTCCAGGAGTTTGAAACCAACCTGGGCAACATAGGGAGATTCCATCTCTACAAGAAAAAAAAAATTTTAAATTAGCCAGGCGTGATGGTGCATGCCTGTGGTCCCAGCTACTCAGAAGGCTGAGGTAGGAGGATTGCTTAGGCCTGGGAGGTTGAGGCTGCAGTGAGCCATGATTGTACCACTGCACTACAGCCTGGACGCCAGTGTGAGACCATGTCTCAAAATAAACCCAACCAAACAATAAAAAATACATGGGTACACATGCGGTCACACACAGGAGCATACCCTACACATGTGAGGTCCTAGGATTATTAAGAGAAGCAATTCAAGCCGGGCGCGGTGGCTCAAGCCTGGAATCCCAGCACTTTGGGAGGCCGAGGTGGGTGGATCACGAGGTCAGGAGATCGAGACCATCCTGGCTAACATGGTGAAACCCCGTCTCTACTAAAAATACAAAAAACTAGCCGGGCGAGGTGGCGGGTGCCTGTAGTCCCAGCTACTCGGGAGGCTGAGGCAGAAGAATGGCGTGAACCCGGGAGGCGGAGCTTGCAGTGAGCTGAGATCCGGCCACTGCACTCCAGCCTGGGCGATAGAGCGAGACTCCGTCTCAAAAAAAAAAAAAAAAAGAAAAAGAAAAGCAATTCAACACAATTTGATATTGTCGTATACACAGTGAAATTACTTTTAAAGCAAGATAATATAACGAAAGAAATACATCTGAAAATAGATCTGTTAAGACTTTTAGATCCTAAGAGAAAGGGTGAGATATTTTTCTATAAAATTATTCATAAGATTAGCTAAGCTAATGATGTATAGTTACTTGCAAAAGCCAGATAATTTTCTGTAACGTACTCCTGTCAATGAATTTGTATTGATGCTATTCTTGTTCAACATTTCAGTTGAACAATCAAAATATACGGCAAATAAAGGTTTAACCAAGAGAAGCCTGCACAAGTCATTCTTGGGAGTTTAAAATCTCAAGAGAAAAAAAGCAGAAGCACCCACTTCATGGAGGGCAGATGTCGTAGCACCACATCAACGGCATGGACAGGGTTAGTGCTGATTGGCTTGTCTAATTCCAGTGGCTCAGGCAAGGTCCGTCCTGTCAGTACTTCATGCAGTAGATGCCAACTCACCCGAGAGACAAATTTGATTGACACCTTAAAAGGTCGATCTTTTCCACCTTCCCCAGGTAGAGTAACGTCTAAATCTACCTGTTGATGGGAAAAGAGTCAACTGGTAAATGTTGAAAATGATAAATACAATTATTTTAGATTTAACTTATAAAAATATCTAAGAGAAAACATGGCAAAAATAAAAAAGTCAATAGACTAAAATATACCATTTATTTTATTTTTTTGTCGATAAAATTTAAATAACACAGTTACTCACACCAGCATTATGTGTCATTGCAAAATACTGGAAACTACCCTAAATGCTCTAACATTTATGCAGCTATGAAAAAAGAATGAGGAAAACCTCTTGAAACTGCCATGGAATAAATTTCCAAGCTATACTATTAAGTGAAAAAAGCAAAGTACAAAAGATTACAAATACTATGACAACTTTTGTGTGAGAAAGGAGGAAATATTCACATGTCTGCTTACTTCTGCAAAAAGAAACATAGGAAGTGTGAACCAGAAACAAAGACACTAGTTACTTTCAAAGGATGGGAGGGAATGGATTGGAAAAATAAGGACAGAACAATTCTGAGTACACATTTTGGTATAATTTTGACATTTGGAAGCATATTAAAATTCTACATATTAAAAAAAAAAAAAAAAGGCCAGGTGTAGTGGCTCACGCATGTAATCCCAGCACTTTGGGAGGCCGAGGCAGGCGGATCACTTGAGGTCAGGAGTTCGAGACCAGCTTGGCCAACATGGTGAAACCCCGCCTCCACTAAAAATACAGAATTAGCAGGGCGTGGTGGCACGTCCGTAATCCCAGCTACTTGGGAGGCTGAGGCACAAGAATCATTTGAACTCAGGAGGCAGAGGGTGCGGTGAGCCAAGATTGCATCACCGCACTCCAGCCTGGGCAACAGAGTGAGACTCCGTCTCAAAAAAAAAAAAAAAAATTTACGCCTGTAATCCCAGCACCTTGGGATGCTAAGGCAGGAGGACTGCTTGAGCCAGGGAATTTTAAACCAACCTAGGCAACAGAGCAAGACCTAGTCTCTACAAAAAATTAAATTAGCCAGGTGTGGTGGTGCACACCAGCTGCTTGGGAGGCTGAGGCAGTAGGATCGTTTGAGCCTAAGAGGTTGAGGCTGCAGTGAGCCGTGAGTGTGCCAATGAACTCCAGCCTGGGTTACAGAGCGAGACCCTGTCTAAATAAATAAATAATAAAAACGGAGGGAAAAAATTAAACAGAATATCATAAACAGAATAAAATGAACCCAAATAAATTTCATATAAATAACATAACCACACTGAAAGAAAAGAAAAAGGAAGCACCAATTCAAGTAACTCTTGAACACAGTATGTATACTGACGACAGTCTTCATTCCAGGGGTAGAGAAAGGGTGGATTTAGAAGAATTGCATGCAAAATAAAGCCTTGAATTCATTAGCAGGTTTCTGTTCTGTAGTGGTCTGAGTATAGTAATTCACAAACTATTTTATATGTACTGTAGGACTGAGCAAATGAGAAGGAGTGGTGATGCTTTGAGGAGCCAGGAATCTAACTAAAGAAGAAAGATACAAATATGGAATGGAGTGAGGAAAGGAAGAATCCCATGGAGTATAGACTGGAATTGGAAGAATCAGGTGTGAACTCATGATTTCCTCTATATATATGTGTGTGTGTTAGATTTACCATATAAAGTGTAATATGTTTTTGTTGTCCGTTTTATTTATATATCTACTTTTTATATATTTCCTACCTCTATCCATTGAAAGGGCTTAGAAGCACATATACCCCAGCAGCAGTGAACATACCAATACCCAGATTTTCATTTCAAAATTGCATTTGCCAACTAAAAGAAACCAGAGATCCTCAGAGAAATGGTTAGTTGCAGGACTGCAGCAGAGAAAACATAAAATAAACCAGGAACATCTTGTGTCAGAAAGTAATGAAGTAGGGTCATGCACCACATAATGATTTTTGGTCAACAATGGACCACACCATACATGGTGGTCCCATTAGATTATAATGAAGCTGCCTTATACAGGTGTACCATTTAAACAATCTTTTACAATGTATTTTTACTGCACCTTTTTATATTTAGATACGTTTAGATACACAAATATTTACCACTGTCTTACAAGTGCCTACAGCATTCAGTATAGTAACATCCTATATAGGTTTATAGTGACAATGAGCCATATTATATGGTGTAGGTATGTAGTAAGCTATACCACTTATGTTTGTGTAAGTATATGCTGTGATGATAGCACAATGACAAAATTGCCCAAGGACACATTTCTCAGAGCATATCCTCATTGTTTTAGGTGATGCAGGACTGTATTCCCCAAAAAATGTCATTTCAAAAGGACACAGGAGTCAGCTTAAAAGAGTTCCCACCGGCCAAATCTGGGACAATCTGGGCAGTGAAATCAATAAACAGAGTGAAAAAAAATAATTCTCCCTTACAGCAGATTAATGAATATATGCAGAAGGAATGACAGAATTAGAAAATCATCACTTCTACATAGTAATAATCCTTTCAAGCAAGAATAATCAGTTGCCAAGCAAGAATAATCAGAATCTAATGAACAACAGGATCCTTAAAAGTATTTCCCATTCAAAATTAAAAACTTCTGTGTATCAACAGATACAATCAACAGAGTGAAAAGGCAACCTGTGAAATGTAAGAAAAGGTTTGCAAATTATATATCTGATAAGTTAATGTCCAGAATATAAATAGTTAATATCCAGAATACAGAAGTTAATATCCAGAATATATATAAAGAACTCCTACAATGGTATTCATCAGTTTAGCTAAAAAAATTAAAAATCTAAAAGTAAAGAACTCCTACAACTCACTACCCAAAACTCCAAACAAACAACTCAGTTCAAAAAATGGGCAAAGGACTTGACTACACATTTCTCCAAAGAAGATATACAAATGGCCAATAAGCCTACAAAGTTATACTCAACATCACTAATTGTTGGGGGACATGCAAATCAAAACCACAATGAGATATCATCTCACACCCATTAGGATGGCTACTATTAGAAAACAAAACAAAACAAAAAACAGAAAACAAGTGTTGGCATGGAAGTGAGAGTTTGGAACTCTTTGTGTTGGTGGGAATGTAAAATGATGCAGCCATTCTGGAAAACAATATAGCAGATTCTCAAAAAAATTAATAATTATCACATGACCTGGCAATTTACTTCTGGGTATATATCTAAAGAACTGAAAGCAGAGTTCAACATTTTTACATCTATGTTCACAGCAGGATTATTTGCAATAGCCAAAAGGGATCCATTGATGCATGAAAGGATAAACCAAATGTGTTATATATATACAATGGAATATTATTCAGCCTTGAAAAGGAGATTCTAATACATGCAAAAATGTGGATAAACTGTGAAACAAGCTAGTCATAAAAAGACAAACAATCTATGATTTCACTTACATGAGGAACCTAGAATAGTCAAATTCAGAGACAGAAAGTACTATGGTGGTTGCCAAGGCTGAGGGGAGGGAGCAATGGATACTGTTTAATGGATATTGAGTTTCAGTTTTGTAAGATAAAGACAATTCTGGGGATGGATGGTGATAATAATTATACAACAATGTAAATGTGCTTAATACCACTGAAATGTACCTTAAAATGGTTAAGATGGTAAATTTTATGTTACATATGTTTTATCACAATTACAAAAAGAATCTCCCTACAAGATGCTTATTAACTACAAGGAGAAAAAGAATACCCCAATAGGAGAAAACTGGCAGACACCAATTTAATCAACTGACCAAGTTAACATCACCAATAATTACCAATAATGGAACAAATACATACTGTGTACTTCCTGATATGATAAGGAAAGAATGGTTATATAACATTCCTGCCAATAACGCATAACCAGAATGTAATCAAGGGGAAGTATCAGACAAACCCAGACTGGGGGACATTCTACAAAATAACTTGCCTATATCTTCAACAATGTTACTGTCATGAAAGGAAAAAAAAAGGCTGGGGAAAGAAAGACATGGTATTTGTAACATGATCTTGGACTGGATTCTGTAACAGAGGGGGAAAAAAATGCTAAAGGGCATCATTGGAAAAATTGGTAAAACCGGAATTTGTATTGTTGATTAAATAAAAGTATCATATCAATGTTAAATTTAATGAACCTGATAACTGTACAAGGGTTTTTATCATTGTTCTTAGGAATATACATTCAAGTATTAAATACTGGCCAAACATGGTGGCGCTCCCAAAATCCCAGAACTTTGGGAGGCTGAGCTGGGTGGATTACTTGAGGTCAAGTTTGAGACCAGTCTGGCCAACATGGCAAAACCCGTCTCTACTAGAAATACAAAAAATTAGCCAGGAGAGGTATCACGTGCCTGTAATCCCAGCTACTCAGGAGGCTGAGGCACAAGAATCGCTTGAATCTGGGAGGCGGAGGTTGCAGTGAGCCGAAATCACACCACTGCACTCCAACCTAGGTGACAAAGCGAGACCCTGTCTCAAAATAAATAAATAAAATAAAATAAATATTAATGGGGCACGGTATATGCAACCTACTTGTGAATGGTTCAGGAAAAAATAAGTATATATGTATAAGAGAGAAAGAAAAATAAATAAAACAAACGTGGAAATGTTCAGAACTTCAGTGAATCTAGGTAAAGGGTGTATGAGAGTTCTCTGCATGATTACTGCAACTTTTCTGTAAGTCTGAAATTATTTCAAAACAAAAAGTTAAAAACAATCAGTGATAAATACTCACATACATATGGATTGTAATAAAAATGGTAATAAATGCGTGCAAAAGGAGACACTTCAAAAATATACCTTTCCAATACAGGAATGCATATCTTACCCCTGTAGTTGCCACAGGAAGTGGATTGGCGGTGTAAAGACTTCTTTTTCCATCATAAACTGGTCTACGGTCTCCAAATATAGTTACTTTAAAATGCTGAACCATTGAGTCAACCACCTCCCTAAAGAAGGGAAACAATACATTCACATAATCCTCTGCAAGATGAAATACAAAAATATTAACAGAAGTAATTTCTGCCACTGTTTAAGGCTGTCAAAATTCTAAAAGACACTCAAATATGATAAAGATTTTGCTTTTAGAACCCTGGCTTAAGACACCAAAAAGATTGATTATTGCCAAAAGATGGCATACATTTCACTAGACAGAGAAGAATGAAGCGAGCATATTACTTAATTCCAGGACACATTTGACCTGCAAAATATTCTTACAAACGGATTCAAAATCTCTTTCACCATCTCTAAGCACTCCCTAACATATTCACTTCTTTCTCCAAGAGTAGATACTCTTTCCTCTGTACTAAAAAAGCACCTAGTACATATCTCTATTAGAACACCTTTTCTATTATAATGATAATATATCTCAATTCTTCTGTGAGCCTCTTGAGAGCAGCAAACATACCTGTATTCCTTTCTCCTCCCATCCTCATAGTACCTAGCTAGTAAGGATATTATAAAACCTCCATTTTTATCCAGCAAACAT
>NW_012103621.1:247274-263882 GCF_000951045.1 Mandrillus leucophaeus | reverse complement strand
TGCAGTGGCCAGATCTCAGCTCACTGCAAGCTCCGCCTCCCGGGTTTACGCCATTCTCCTGCCTCAGCCTCCCGAGTAGCTGGGACTACAGGCACCTGCCACCGAGCCCGGCTAGTTTTTTGCATTTTTTAGTAGAAACGGGGTTTCACCAGGTTAGCCAGGATGGTCTCGATCTTCTGACCTCGTTATCCGCCCGTCTCGGCCTCCCAAAGTGCTGGGATTCCAGGCTTGAGCCACCGCGCCCGGCCAAGACTTATATATTTAAAGCTTACAGACTATATAGGGAATACCAAATTTTCACAAATCAACATTTATTTTTTGTACACACATTTGTAAAAGCAAAGTAAAGATCTCTGAAAGGATATATTCCAAATGGTGGTTACCTCTAGAGAGGGAAGGGACAGGATCACAGGGTCGCTTTTATTTTGTTTATAAAATCTAAATATATTACAATGAGAATGTACTGACATAGTATTGATATAATGTAAAACTAATTTAAAAGATTCAAGGCCAGGCACAGTGGTTCATGCCTGCAATCCCAGCACTTTGGGAGGCCAAGGTGGGTGGATCATCTGAGGTCGGGAGTTCCAGACCAGCCTGACCAACATGGAGAAACCCTGTCTCTACCAAAAATTCAAAATTAGCCGCGCACGGTGGCGCACGCCTGTAGTCCCAGCTACTTGGGAGGCTGAGGCAGGAGAATCGCTTGAACCCAGGAGGCAGAGGTTGTTGTGAGCCAAGATCATGCCATTGAACTCCTGCCTGGGCAACAAGAGCGAAACTCTGTCTCAAAAAAAAAAAAAAAAAATTCAAATCTAACTCAGTTAAGTGGGGCAGGAACCCAGTATTTTCTGGAACAACAAAAACATCAAGCTGACTTGATACCCAGAGTGATTTTCTACATGGCACAAAGTTTCTATTTTTTTCCCCCCTTTTCAATTTTGTTTTACTAGAACTACTGAAAACAGTATCAAGTCTCTTCTAGAGTAAATTTTACAACAAATACTTGATTCACCTATTCATTTTTTAGTTCAAAGCAAATTTCAATGATTTTCTGCCATTTTAAGTTTTCCTTTGTGGCCATTATTACTAAATCTGGTTTCTTACTTTTCTTTTCTTTCCTTTTTTTTTTTTTGAGACAGTGTCTTGCTCTGTCACCCAGGATGGAGTGCAGTGGTGTGATCTCGGCTCACTGGAACCTCCGCCTCTTGGGTTCAAGCAATTCTCCTGCCTCAGCCACCCAAGTAGCTGGGATTACAGGCGCACGCCATCACGTTCAGCTAATTTTTGTACTTTTAGTAGAGACAGGGTTTCACCATATTGGCCAGGCTGGTCTTGAACTCCTGACCTGGTGATCCGCCCGCCTTAGCCCGTCTTAGCCTCTTAAAGTGCTGGTTTCTTAGGTGAAATTTTACAGATCTAATTTTTTGGGATGTTTTAACCATTTTGTCATTTTTTTTTTTTTTTACTCAACAGTAAACTGGTATAATTTCAACCTTACCAATTCTAGGAAACCCAACCAAATCACTCCAAGGACCAAAATGGAGGAGACTGAAATAGTAGGGCCAAAACATGTTAGGAATAAAAAATATCCTGCTTTAACTTAAACAGATTTACAAGAAAAAAAAAACATCAAAAAGACAGCAAAGGACATGAACAGACACTTCAAAAGAAGACATACATGCAGCCAACAAGCATATGAAAAAATGCTCAACATTACTGATCATTAGAGAAATATGAATCAAAACCACAATAAGATACAATCTCATGCCAGTGAGAATGGCTACTATTAAAAAGTCAAAAAATAAGAGATGTTGGCAAGGTTGTGGAGAAAATGGAACGTTTATACACTGTTGGTGAGAGTGTAAATTAGTTCAACCATTGTGGAAAGCAATGTGGCAATTCGTCAAAGACGTAAAAACAGAACTACCATTTAACCCAGCAATCCCGTTACTAGGTATATACCCAAAGAAATATAAATTTTTCTATCATAAAGATATATGCATATGTATGCTAATTGCAGCACTATTCAGAATAGCAAAGACATGGAATCAACCTAAATGCCCATCAATGGTACACTGGATTAAGAAAATGTGGTACATACACACCATGGAATACTATGCAGTCACAAAAAAAAGAATAAGATCATGTACTCTGCAGAACATGTATAGAGCTAGAGGCCGTTATCCTTAGCAAACTATTGCAGGAATAGAAACCCAAATACCGCATGCTCTAACTTAATAAGTGGGAGCTAAATGATGAGAACATATAGACCCACAGAGGAGAACTATAGACACTGGGGTCTACCAGAGGGTGGAGGGTGGGAGGAGGGAGAGTATCAGGAAAAATAACTAACGGGTACTAGGCTTAATACCTGGGTGACAATAAACCCCTGTGACACAAATTTACCTATATAACAAACCTGTACATATACCTCTGAACTTAAAATAAGTTAAATATACATACATATATTCATACATAAATGTATACTTATATATCAAAGCAGGATATATACATACACATATACAATTTTTTGCTACAATTTTGGCCAAAAAACCCCATATATATATATCCTGCTTTGATGCCTAACACACAGTATATCCTCAATAAATGCTCTATCAGTGAATAACCTACCTCAATGAAATGCTGGAACCTCCAATGGAATATATCTTAAGCTGAATTCAACACATCTCGTCAGAGTTAAATGTGGTTATCTTCTGTTTGCTACTCCTCTTTAACTAATAGTATCTCCATCTTCCCAGTTACCCAGATTCAAAACTTGGCTCATCTCTGCACCCAACTGGTTGTGGACACCACGTCTTTGCAGTATTTCTTATACCAGTCCTTTACTTTCCATTCCCAATTTCCACAATCCTAAAGAAAAGCCTCATGTCCTCGTACCTAGATTATTTTAAGTTTCTTTTTTATGTTCTTAGTCTTTTTTTTTTAAACTCCAACCCCATTTACATTCACTGTTAAATAAGTTCCCAAGTCCCACTTTTATTCCTCAGGTACAAAATATTTAATCATACTCCTCAGTTCACAGTGTGTTATCATCATCTGTATAATACCTCTCTTCTAACTGATTCATTTCTTTCCATTTCCATATCCTATCCCCCTTCCCCTTACCAAGAAGTTATTCTTCTAATTTGTTTGACAAACATTCTTCTATTTCTATGTTTTCCTCCTTTTACCCTCTGCATTAGATGTTTTAAAACCTATTGATGTTGCTGTGGTATATTTATTACAGTATATCTATTTTTATTATTTTTAAAGATTTAATCTGTAAAAAACTGGTTGTATACAATTTCAGTGACTTGGTTCATTGTTTCTGATTGATGCAAAGTACTCCACATGTTGTCTATCCACTCCCGCAGCATTGCAGATTCACGGTATCTTTAATCGCCAGTCATCAAAAACAATGTTGAAATGAATTATCTCCTTACATGTCCCCTTACGAACCCATGTGAGAATTAATCTCTGCTTATAGACCCAGAAACAGACTGTTAGGTCAAAGTGAATCTTATCAAGAAAATGATGAACTGTCAAATTGTTCTCAAGACTGACTACACTAATCGGCACTCCTTGAGGCTCCTATTTCCCTGTGTCCAGCCAGTATGTAGCATTATCTAGCTTTGCTTTCTAATTTTTGTTAGCCTAATCGGTATAAACTAAAAGAATGTTATAATTTAGATTTCTCTTATTACTAATGAATTTGAGAACTTCATCAAATTAAATTTCCCTTATGACTTCAAGCTTTTGAGGTATTAAGAAATACTTTCCTAATACTATGTCAGAAAGATAAATCATGTTTTATTAACTTTATAGTTTTGTCTACATTATTTTGGTCCTTCTTTATAAACAGCAAGGACCCAATTTTATTTATCTCCATCTAGTGAGCAGGTTTCTTCATGCCACCTACTAAATCAAGCTTGTACTTAACTAATCAATTTGTAATGGCATTTTTATCTCATTCACTTCTCATATATAAATCAATCTGAGTTCTCTATACTGTCCCAGTGTTCTGCTTGTCTGTTCTTGTGCCAGTACCATATGTTTTCTTTTTTTTTTTTGAGACGGAGTCTTGCTCTGTTACCCAGGCTGGAGTGCAGTGGCGCGATCTCGTATCACTGCAGCTCCGCCTCCTGGGTTCACACCATTCCCCTGCCTCAGCCTCCCGAGTAGCCTGTCTCTTATACACATCTAGATGTGTATAAGAGACAGGTGTTAGCCAGGATGGTCTCAATCTCCTGACCTTGTGATCCACCCGCCTCGGCCTCCCAAAGTGCTGGGATCACAGGCGTGAGCCAACACGCCTGGCCAGTACCATATGTTTTCACTATTACTAGAGTGTTTATTATGGGGCGGGGTAAGTTTCCTACTTTTTCTAAGTATACTTGAACACTGGAATAATTTTCTACCTTAGAAAACTATCAATACCATACAGAAAGGAAGCATATCTAGTGCCCTACATACAGTAAGTAATTAATAAATACCTGTTGGCTAAGAAACCTCCAACAACACATACTTGGAGGACATGACTAGCATGTTAAAAACATAAATTAGTATGTTAAAAGCTACTAACTACAACAATGAACAAAATGAAGAAGAAACATAATAAGGGTAACTGTAATACCTAAACACTTATGTCTGAACACTTCAATTGTAGTAAGAACAAACCAGAAAATCTCAACTTACCCACTGCTGCTGTGGAAAAGGGTTCTAAATGACTACAAGCCCCAAATGAGCTAACAGTATGATGTGGCTTCCTCAAAAGTAAAAAAACTGAGGTTGCATATATTTAAGTATAACCCACTTAATAAGGCAGGTAACTATCCCACCATATATTAAAACAGATCATTTTACATCTTGGAGTACTCTGTTGAATTTGTGAAAAATGTAAGACCCTAAAAAATTCAAATATAACGAGAAGGAGGCAATCCTGATAGAAAATCATGTAATATGAGTAAAAATAAATCAAACCAAGGATTTTTAGTCTGGAACAGGAAAGACTCAAAAGAAAATTACAGAATAAGTCTTTGGCTATTTTGATAGATTGTCATGTGAAAAACTGAGTAGAAAGAACTAGGAAAAATAGTTGGAACATTAGACAGATTTTGGAGCAAAATTTTCACGATTTTCTAACCACCAGTTATTCAAAAGTACATTACACTACCTTATAAAGTACCTGAGTTCGTCTTTGCTAGAACTGTTCAAAGAGCTGCTATATGACCAACTGTTAGGGAAGATACAAATTTAAGATTAAAATGAAATATCCGCGATACCCTCTTATAGTAAAATTTAATTTTAAAAATACCAAATAATGAAATGTTGTAAATTTTATCATGGTAAATCGTATCATGGCATTAGATATTACTCTTATGAATAATTACACTTACATTTGACAATTTAATTCAGAGTCCTAAGGAAAAAGTATTGGAATTCTATAGTATACTGGTCAATTTTTTCACTCGACAGTTTTTTAAGTTCATAACTGACAAAACCTATGCTACAAAGAGACTCATCTTTCATGAGGGCCACGAGTTATTATTTTTTTAACCTCTCACTAATATGATGCAATTAATTCATATATTTAGAATTTTTTTTTAAAGAGATGGGGTCTCACTATGTTGTCCATGCTAGTCTCGCACTCCTGGGTTCAAGCAATCCTCCTGTCTCAGCCTCCCAGAGTGTTGAGATTACAGTTGTGAGCCACCGTGCCTGGCCAGATTCATATATTTAGACTTTTAGCGAAAAAAAAAATTTTTTTTTGAGACCACGTCTTGCTCTGTTGCCCAGTCTCGACTGCAGTGATGTGATCATAGCTCACTGTAACCTAGAACTCTTGGGCTCAAGTGATCCTCCTGCCTTGGCCTTCTGAGTAACTGGGAATATAGGCATCCAGCATATTTTAGTGTGCAAGCTAACAAAATGACAAACCTAGGGAGAGGAAATTCTCATTTCTTATCTTAAAGGACATTATGGAAAAGCGTAGTTTATTAGAATCTTTAACAGGTAAGCATGTGGAACTAGAGAAAACAACTCTTTAAAATAGTAATTTATCTAGTGTCCTAAGCCATCTAGTCAGCTACAGTAGCAAAGGTACTATTGTATTACAATGAAACTTGGAATTGGGAAACTACCAAACTGAGAAACTTTTAAAGTATATGATAATATAAGTACTGAAAAAAGCAGGCATGAGTTTTTAGTCCCATTCTGTCACTAAGTTGTTAAGAAAGTTATTTAACCTCTCTGATTTGAGTTTCTTTATCAATAAAAATGAGATAACAGTCTCGGGAACCAAATAGGATATTAATGAAAATAATTTGGAGATTAAAAAAGCAAACATGTATAATATTTTTCTATTAAAATTTAAGCATAATTATCTCACAAATATATTTTAAGAATTATACTGAAGTCTTCCAAATAACAAATGAATACACTACAATGTTTTAGCATCAAATATAGTAAATTAACACAAAAAATGAATAATTCTGATAATCATAAACATAAACTGATAACTGGGTTTCCTCTATATTTTATGACATTAGTCTTTTATTATAACAACAGGGTTAGGAGTGGAATCTTTTGTTCAAATATAGTACTTTTAGCAAACTATTTAAGTATATATTGTTAAACCAGTTCTTAGTTTACCATAAGTAGTAAAACTAGACTAATAAAAATACATAAAATATTTTAACTTCTAAAACAGTGATTGGGAAAGTAATTTGGGAAACAAAATCTGAGTAAACACGGGTAACAACGTCTAACCAATCTTCAGTGGCTTCCTTTCAATAATAACCTTAGTCTGAGAAGAAAAGAATACTTGCAGAATTACACTGTGGTGCGTTTTTTAGAACATCAAGCTAGAATTTAAGAATCCTTAAGAATAACTGGTAATTACTCCAAAAATGAAATCTACCTGCATATATTAGATCTTCTAAAGGGGTACAGCCTATCCTACTACCCTTTCCTCAATCACTACTTCCTACATTCTGATACCAACTCTTTTGACTCCATCATGCTCTGGTGCACAGACTATAAAGTAAAATTTAATACTAATTTCATTAAGTCCCATTTTATCACCTGACTTATACAGCAGAAAAATGCTAGGAGAGAGAAACTTTAATGTAAAAAAGAGGACAGCAAATTATTTTCCTATGAGTTGTAATTACTATAAGCTTACAGAGATCCACCTCCATCTCGCTTTATTAGGTACCTCTTAATTCTCTGCTCTCAAAAGACAGAATGAAAAATATTATTCTAGTCTACAGAAGATAACATGAAAGAATATTTTCCCCAAAAGTTGACTGACATTATCCATGGCTACAATAAACGAATGTGTCACTACTGTATAGACAGAAAGAAGATTGCTAAAGTATAACAAAATGTCAAAATCATCCACAGGTTTACAAAACACAACAAAAACAGCTAGCAGTCTCTCTTTGAATCCTTCCAATCTCTAACTTATCTTTGTAACTCTGTGGTTATTAGCAGAGAAGGTAGCCAATAAATACTTGGCAACAAGATAAACTTTAAGGTATGCAAAATAGAGGAGAGGGATTATATTTTAGATCTTTTTTCTTTTTTCTTTTTCTTGAGACAAGGTCTGGCTCTGACGCCCAGGCTGGAGTGCAGTGGTGCAATCTCAGCTCACAGCAACCTCTGCCTCCTGGGCTCAAGCCATCCTCCTGTCTCAACCCCCTGAGTAATTGGGACTACAGGAGTGTGCCACCATGCCCAGCTAATTTTTGTATTTCTCGTAGAGATGGGGTTTCATCACGTTGCCCAGGCTGGTCTTGAACTCCTGAGTTCAAGTGATCTGTCTGCTCACCTCGGCCTCCCAAAGTGCTGGGTAGAACAGATTTTTTTTTTTTGACGTGGAGTCTTATTCTGTCACCTAGACTGGAGTGCACTGGCGTGATCTTGGCTCACTGCAACCTCTACCTCTCGGGTTCAAGCAATTCTTCTGACTCAGCCTCCTGGGTAGCTGGGATTACAAACATGCACCACCATGCCTGGTTAATCTTTTTATTTTTAGTAGAAACAGGATTTCACCATGTTGGCCAGGCTGGTCTCGAATTCCAGACCTCATGATCTGCCCGCCTTGGCCTCCCAAAGGGCTGGGATTACAGGCGTGAGCCACCGCACCCAGTCAGGATAAATTTTTAATACTCTTCTCTTTTTTTAAAGATACAGATCTTGTTCTATCACCCAGAGGATGGAGTGCAGTGGTTCAATCATGGCTCACTGCAGCCTCTACCTCCTGAAGTGAGCAATCCTCTCACCTCAGCCTCCTGAGTAGCTAGGACTATAGGTGTACACCATTATATCTGGCTAATTTTTACATTTTTCATACAGAAGGGGTCTCCCTATGTTGCCCAGGCTGGCCTCGAAATCCTGGCCTCAAGCACTCCTCCTGCCTTGGCCTCCCAAAGTGCTGGAATTATAGGCCTCACATGTGCCACTACACTTGGCCAAAATTTTAACACTTTATAATATAAAATCTATACTGAGCATTTTTGCTTTTTTGAGATGGAGTTGCACTCTGTTGCCCAGGCTGGAGTGCAGTGGTGCAATCTCTGCTCACTGCAACCTTCACCTCCCAGGTTCAAGCAATTCTCGTGCCTCAGCATCCCCAGTAGCTGGGATTACAAGAGCGTGCCACCACACCCAGCTAATTTTTGCACTTTTAGTAGAGACAGGGTGTCACCATGTTAGCCAGGTTGGTCTCGAACTCCTGACCTCAAGTGATCTGCCTGCCTCAGCCTCACAAAGTACTGGGATTACAGGCATGAGTCACTGCGCCCAGCTCATATAGAGCATTTTACTACACACCATCTTGGTAGTCATTTCATATGTGAATTCTTTTTATCAGGCCACTGACTTCTTTTTTTTGTTTTTGAGACGGTCTCGCTCTGTCGCCCAGGCTGGTGTGCAGCGGTATGATCTCCGCTTACTGCAACCTTCACCTTCTGGGTTCAAACAATCCTCAGCCTCCCAAGTAATCCAAGCTGGGATTACAGGCGTGCACCACCATGCATGGCTAATTTTTGTATTTTTAGTAGAGATGGGGTTTCACCATGTTGGCCAGGCTGGTCTCAAACTCCTGGGTTCAAGTTATCTGCTGACCTTGGCCTCCCAAAGGGCTGGGATTACAAGCGTGAGCCACTGCGCCAGGCTGGGCCACCAACTTCTTAGCCATGTGTAATGGTGAATTTTCAGTGTTTACACGCCTGGCTTTGTTTAGCATTGGCCACTGTACTCAAATTTTGTTCCTTGAAAATCATGATCCTTAAGGCCAGGTGCAGGGGCTCACGCCCGTAATCCTAGCACTTTGGGAGGCTGAGGTGTGCAGACTGCCTGAGCTCAGGAGTTTGAGACCAGCCTGGGCATCACAGTGAAATCCCATCTCTGCTAAAAATACAAAAAAATTAGCCAGGCATAGTGGCGTGCACCTGTAGTCCCAGCTACTCAGGAAGCTGAGACAGGAGAATTGCTTGACCCCAGAAGATGGACGTTACAGAGAGTCAAGATCACGTGATCATGCCACTGAACTCCAGCCTGGGCGACAGAGCAAGACTCCATCTCCAAAAGAGAAAAAAACAAAAAGAAAGAAAATCATGATCTTTACCTTGCCTTTTCTGAAATAGCTTCTACTCTGTCCTGGTTCTCCTATCTTTCTAATCTCTTGTGTCTTCACTGGCAAACCTGAAATAATAGTATCTCAGAGATCTAGTCTCAGTTGTTTTATGTTTATATACTTCTCCAGTTTTTAACTATCACCTACATGCTGATTAATCACAATCTCCATTTTGACTTATCACCTGACACTTAGACACTTATTTCCAATAACCTACTGAACTTCTGCCATTTTGATGTTTCTTATGCAATTCATCCTCTAAATATTCAAACTAGTATATAAAAACGTGGTCCCTTCAGAATCTGTATTTCTGTTAAAACCATTACTAATGCACAAGCTAGGAACTATGAAGCCATTCTTATTACTATCCTTTCCTTACATACCTAAATTGTTCATTATTTTTCTAAATCTTCCATCTCTGCCCTCCATCATCATTATTGCCACTGTGTCTTTGAACATATTATCTATAATCCAGAAAAATATGTACCAGAAGTGCCAAGGGGTATGCTGAAGTATGAAGAAAAATTAGATGTATTTATATTTAATTTTCATCGAACAATTAGGAATTAAGATTTACTAGTATTCATGAATATGGATTGATACTGGTGCCTTCACTTACTCCATATTAGATGGTCAGGTGCAACACACAGTACACCAGGAATCCTAGAAGAATAACGGGAGTTCTGCAACACATAAGAGTTAAGGTCAGACACAGTGGCTCACGCCTGTAATTCCAACACTTTGGGAAGCTGAGGTGTGCAGATCACTTGAGACCAGGAGTTCAAGGTCAGCCTGGGCAACATGGCGA
Organism: Mandrillus leucophaeus; assembly: GCF_000951045.1. Taxonomy (NCBI): domain Eukaryota; kingdom Metazoa; phylum Chordata; class Mammalia; order Primates; family Cercopithecidae; genus Mandrillus; species Mandrillus leucophaeus. Next base: position 253,431 of record NW_012103621.1, on the reverse strand, counting down.
AATCCTGTTTCTACAAAAAATACAAAAATTAGCCAGGCATGGTGGTATGTGCCTGTAGCCCCAGCTACCATGGAGGCTGAGGTGGGAGGATTGCTTGGGCCCAGGAAATCGAGGCTGTAAGCCCTGTTCACGCCACTGCACTCCAGCCTCGGTGACAGAGTGAGACTCTGTCTCAATTTAAACAAACAAACAAACAAAAAAAGAGTTAACAGTGGACTTCTCGTTTTTTCATTTTCTGCATGCTGCAACTTTTTGTAGTTCAAGTGTGTGACACATATTCAGTCAGGGTTTTTTGTACCATTAATCTGAAAAGTTCAAGTTATTTAAATATATTTTTAAATAGTTCATTTCAAAATTTTCTTTCTCATGTTTAATTTTTCCATAGTTAAATATTAAAACAGTAGTACCCATCAATAAATTATAGTTTTTGAAATATGTGAGCATTTATATTTATATGTATTTTTTTAGTACATGGTCAAACAAATTTTAATTAATGGGGATGTGTGATCAATGGTTTGAAGACCACTGACCTAGACTACTACAACAGCCTTCCAAATGTTCTCCAGGACTCGAGTCTTTCTCATCTCTCATTCACCACACTGTCATCAAGTATGGTCCTAAATACAGATGTTCTTCATTTGCTTAAAAGGTTCCACTGGCTCTCTACTATTTCTGAATTCACAAGCCTTAGAATGGATTTAAGATTCTTGATAACCTACTCCCGAGCTAACTTTTCAGACTCATCTCTAGTTACTCTATTTATACTGGCCTGTTTCTGTTACACTAATATGTCATACCTTCGCTCATGCTCTCTATATGGATTATTCTTTCTCCCTGTACACTGGAGAACTTCATGTTGTAGCATATATCAGTACAGGCAGGTGCTGCATAACTTTTCAGTCAATTACAGACCATATACATGATGGTGGTCCCATAAGATTATATATTTTTACTGTACCTTTTGTGATACAACTATTTTGCTCAAATGTCATGTAATATACCACATCCTCCTCCTTGCCCAAAGGCAGGGATCATTATTCTTTCATCACAGTACATAATGTGCATATCACAGAAACTGTCACTCCACATGGAATTTAAAATCTTTAAAGAGATCATGTTTTATCTATCTTGTTATTGCTATAACCTAGCACAGTGCCTGACACAAAACAGGAGTAAACAGTTAATGAAAACATAGAGAAGATCCAAAAATGATCTTTAAATTTCCATATATCCTGTAAATCTAGTACCAGTAGCATAGTACCTTGGAATAAACATGTGGTAAGTTCAGATAAATGGTTTAAGTAGATTTAAGCTAACTTAACAAAAAAACTGGAGCAGGTTAAAGTAAACAAATCAAGGTACATTCATACAATAGAACACTATACAGCTATTATAATTTATATCTACACAGATAGATGTTGGTAAAAATACCTATGTAGTAGTCCCTTGTGTATAAATATTTGTTAATTTATGAAAGTATCTTCAAATTTCAAATATATTATCGGAATGTTAGTCAAAAGGCTAATTTCTACTTAGTATTGTATTTAGACGCCACTCTCAAAGAATTTCGAGATGTGAAATAATTACCATCTGTTAGCTTTCCTATCTTCCAAGTGATTAAAAGGAAAATAAAACTTGTTTATTAGCTGACATATTTTGTATAATAGTTTCCCCAAGACCACTAAACACTCAAAACTACACCATTTGGTTTTTACTGGTAGTGTTTTCTGAAGTATGTCGTCTAAATCATTTTAATCAGAAGTATGACCTTCTATAGATATGAAAACAAAATCACAAGCGACAAAAGAAAAAATAAGTTAGACATCATCAAAATTTAAAAAGTTTGTGCTTCAAAGGCCACCATCAAGACAGTGAACACACAACATGTATAAACAGAAAAATTTTGCAAATCATAAATCTAATAAGGGACTTTTATCTAGAACACATAATGAACTTCTATAACTCAATAACAAAAAGACAAATAACCCAATTTTAAAATGGGCAGCCAGGCACAGTGGCTTATGCCTGTAATTCCAGCACTTTGGGAGGGTGAGGCAGTTGAATCACCTGAGGTCAGAGGTTCGAGACCAGCCTGGCCAATACAGTGAAACCCCATCTCTACTAAAAACTACAAAACTTAGCCAGGCTTGGTGGTGTTCACCTGTAGTCTCTGCTACTTGGGAGGCTGAGGCAGGAGAATTGCTTGAACCTGGGAGGTGGAGGTTGCAGTGAGCTGAGATTCTGCCACTGCACTCCAGCCTGGGCAATAGAGTAAGACTCTGTCTCAAAAAAAAAAATTAGCAAAGGACCTAAACAGACATTTCTCCAAAGAAAATATACAAATGGCCAATAAGTGTAGGAAAAAATGCTCAATATCAGTCATTAGGAAAATGCAAGTCAAAACGACAATGAGATACACCTTCACATCCACTAGGATGGCTATAATTTTTAAAAAGACAAATAATAACAAATATTGGTGAGAATGTGGGAAAACTTATCTTCACACACTGCTAGTCGGAACGTAAAATGGTGCAGACACTTTCTTCTTCTTTTTTTGTTTTTTTTTCTTTTTAATAGAAATGGTGTCTCACTACATTGCTCAGGCTGGTCTCAAATTCCTGGGCTCAAGTGATCCTTTTGCCTCAGCCTCCCAAAGTGTTGGGATTACAGGCGTGAGTCACCGTGTCTGGCTGGTGCAGCCACTTTGGAAAAGAGTCTGGCAGTTTCTCAAAAGGTTAAACATAGAGTTATCATATGATATCACTCTTAGGTATATATCCAAAATAAATGAAAATGTATGTCCACACAAAATCCTGCATATGACTGTTTATCGCAGCATTATTTGTAGTAGCCAAAAACGGCAACAACCCAAATGTTCATCAAATGATGGATAAACAAAATGTATTATATCCATACAATGGAATATTACTGAGCAACAAAAAGGAACAAAGTACAATTATGCATCACTTAACAATGGGGATATGTTCTGGGAAATGCATTATCATTTTGTTGTGTGAACACCACAGAGTGTGCTTACACATACCTAGACAGTAGAGCCTACTAAACAACTAAGCTACATGGTATGGCTTATTACTCCTGGGCTACAAACCTGTACAGCACATTACTATACTGAATACTGTAGGCAACTGCAACACAGCGGTATTTGTGTATCTAAACATAAAAAGGTACAATAAAAATACGATATTATAATCTTATGGGACCACCATCAAATATGTGGTCTGTAATTGAAACGTTATGCAGTGCCTGAATATACTGATACATGCTACAACATGAATGAACCTTGAAATCATTATGCAAAAAGAAGCCAGTCACAAAAGGCCACATGGTATATGATTCCATTTATAAGAACTATCCGGAAGGACGCAGTGGCTCACACCTGTAATCCTAGCACTTTGGGAGGCCAAGGTAGGTGGATCATTTGAAGTCACAAGTTTGAGCCCAGGCGGGTCAACATGGTGAAATCCCGCCTCTACTAAAAATACAAAAATTAACCAGGCTTGGTGGCAGGTGTCTGCAGTCCCAGCTACTCAGGAGGCTGAGGCAGGAGAACTGCTTGAACTCAGGAGGTGGAGGTTGCAGTGAGCCGTGATCGAGCCACTGCATTGTAGCCTAGGTGACAGAGCGAGACTCTGTCTTGAAAGAAGAAAGAAAAGAAAAAAGAAAAGAAAAGAAAAGAAAAGAAAAGAAAAGAAAAGAAAAGAAAAGAAAAGAAAGAAAGGAAGGAAGGAAGGAAGGAAGGAAGGAAGGAAGGAAGGAAGGAAGGAAGGAAGGAGGGAGGGAAGGAGGGAGGGAGGGAGGGAGGGAGGAAAAGAAAGAAGGAAGGAAGGAAGGAAAAGAAAAAGAAAGAGAAAGAAAGAAAGAAAGAAAAGAAAGGAAGGAAGGAAAGAGAAAGAAAAGGAAGGAAGGAAAGAAAGGAAAGGAAGTAAAGAAAAGAAAGAAAAAGAAAAAGAAAAGAAAGGAAAGAAGGAAACAAAGAAAGAAAGACCCAGAACAGGCAAATCTACAGAGAAAGAAAGTAGATTAGTGGTTGGCAAGGACTGTGGGGAGGGAGTAATGGGCAGTGACTGCTAATGAGTATGGGGTTTCTTTTTGAGAGGATGAAATGTTCTAAAATTAGATTGAAGTAATGCCTGTACATCTTCTCTGGAAATATACTAAAAACCACTGAGGTGTACATTTTAAATGGGTGAATTATGGCATGTAAATTATACATCCATCAAGTTATTTAAAAGGAAATATGCCTGCCCCCTCTTGGCATAGTATCCAACTATAACACTATAAAAATGACATTCCTAACAGCAGAAAAGGAGTTTCTTTAAACACATTGCTGCTCTGAGATTTCCATTTGAAAAGTCAAAATTGGATCAATATAGATTTACTTTTTTCTTTCTAAAATTCAATCATCTGCCTGGGTGCAGTGGCTCAGGCCTATAATCCCAGCACTTTGAAAGGCCAAGGTGGGTGGATGTCTTGAGCCCATCAGTTTGAGACCAGCCTGGGCAACATGGCAAAACTCTGTGTCTACAAAAAGTAGAAAAATTAGCCAGGCATGCTCCTGGTCTCAGCTACCTAGGAGGCTGAGGTGGGAGGATTGCTTGAGCCCGGGGAGGTCAAGGCTGCAGTGAACTGTGATCGTGCCACTACACTCCAGCCTGGGTGACAGAGCGGGACCCTGTTCCAAAATACATAAATAAAATAAAACTCAATCAACAATATTAAACATTATATCAATAAAAAAATATGCAGAAATATTTAGCATGTTATTAATCATCATAGAATATTAACAGTAACAGTACTAAAAATGATGTTGAATTTGTAAAAGAAAGCTGAGCCAAAAAAATGCAACCATGGCTGGGTACAGTGACTCATGCCTGTGATCCCAGCATTTTGGGAGGCCGAGGCGGGTGGATCACCTGAGGTCAGGAGTTTGAGACCAGCCTGATCAACACGGCGAAACCCCGTCTCTATTAAAAATACAAACACTAGGCTGGGCATGGTGGCTCATGCCTGTAACCCCAGTGCTTTGGGAGGCCGAGGCGGGCGGATCACGAGGTCAGGAGATCAAGACCATCCTGGCTAACACGATGAAACCCCGTCTCTACCAAAAATACAAAAAAATTAGCTGGGCGTGGTGGCGGGCGCCTGTAGTCCCAGCTACTTGGGAGGCCAAGGCAGGAGACTGGTGTGAACCCGGGAGGTGGAGCTTGCAGTGAACCGAGATGGTGCCACTGAACTCCAGTCTGGGTGACAGAGAGAGACTTCGTCTCAAAACAAACAAACAAACAAACAAACAAAAAAACCACTAGCTGGGCACAGGCGCCTGTAATCCCAACTACTCAGGAGGCTGAGGCAGGAGAATCACTTGAACCTGGGAGGCGGAGGTTGCAGTGAGCTGAGAACACGCCATTGCACTCCAGCCTGGGCGACAGAGTGAGACTCTGTCTAAAAATAAATAAATAAAATAAAAATGCAATCACAATCTACTACTATTTTAAGATTCCTTCAAATTTTTATTCAGTAGTTATAATCATGCTGTATATATAATTTTTAACATGTATCTATTCCATTATTTAATGGTTTTGAATAAATACATATACTATCTATTCAAGGTATATTTAGAGGTTAGACAAACTAGCATAAAGTCTCAAGTTACAGAATTTATACTCTGGGTCATAATGTTTCTAAAAATACAGAAACCATTCACCTATTAGAAACTAGTAACATCTGAAATACACTTAACATACATACTCTTTTACCAAAAGCTTACTTTCAATCAAAATCATTTAATAGGGGGAAAAGAAGGAAGGAAAGAATCTCCTTCCCCTACTTGTCCCCCAACACAAAACGGAGTGAGGAAAGGACAAAAAAAGCAATGGACAGAAAATCTAAAGAATAAATTTGTAGAAAGGTTGACCCACAAAATGATTCACCAGCATTTCCTGAATATTGTGCCTAAGAGGACTCCAACTAAAGGGGCAATTGTTTGGCTATGTCTTTCTACTATGATGATTAATGCCTTAGTGCCAAATATTTGTTCATGTGGCATGTGGACAAGAAAAACTTCATGCATGTTAATTAAAAAATTTAAGTCACTAAGAAGAGAATAACTATGACTTTATAGAAGGCAACAATATAT
>NW_012103621.1:242060-245919 GCF_000951045.1 Mandrillus leucophaeus | reverse complement strand
AAAACAAAACAAAACAAAACAACCACAACAACAAAAAAACTCAAAAACATGATAAAATGATTAAAATTTTAATGAGAAAAATTTAAAAACTTCCCACTTGGAGACATTTAAATTACAAATCTAAATTACTGGTACCGGCAAAAAAATGTAAGATAAAGCAACCTAAAGACGGAATGTAATTAAGGGATGTCAAAAGAATCGTTAAAACCAGAATGTACCACACCAATTTATGATATCTATTTTTCTCACAAACTTAATACATTGAGCACATACATATGAAATTCTATGCTATACAACTTTATATACACATATATAATACACAAATTCTCCTTTACCCACCCCTCCACCAAAAAAAAAACCCAAAAATGTTAGGCAGGAGAAAGAATAAATGTAATAAACAATTCTGCTCCGGCAGGGCACAGTGGCTCACACCTGTAATCCCAGCACTTTGGGAGGCTGAGGAGGGCGGATCACAAGGTCAGGAGTTCAGGACCAGCCTGGCCAACATAGTGAAACCCATCTCCATTAAAAGTACAAAAAATCAGCTGGTCGTGGTGGCAGGCGCCTGTAATCCCAGCTACTCGGGAGGCTGAGGCAGGAGAACTGCTTGAACCTGAGAGGCGGAAGCTGCAGTGAGCGGAGATCGCGCCACTGCACTCCAGGCTGGGCAACGGCGCGAGACTCCATCTCAAAAAAAAAAATTCTATTCCTTTTACTTAATATTTTTACCACAACATCATTTCCTTGTAACTCATCTGGCATACTAAAAAAACTTGAATTGACCTTCCTCAAGCTCCAGATCTTTACTTAGATTAACTAATGCCTTTTTATTTTTATTTATTTTTTAGATACATGGTCTCACCATGTTGCCCCGGCTGGAGTGCAGTGGCTATTCACAGGCACAAATACAACACACTGCAATCTTAACTGCTGGGCTTAAGTAATCCTCCCGCCTCAGCCTTCAGAGTAGCTGGGACTACAGGCCCATGGCCCAGCTTAATAAATGCCTTTTTAAAATGTAAATATCTACCAGAAGGGTCAGCATTACCCTTCACTCAAATCTACACATTAATGACCCAGTTTTGAGAAAAAAGAAAAAGGGAATCTCCATGAGAGTACAGCATGAGTCAGTTAAGTCCCCATAAGTGGATGACGGCTCACAGAAAGATATAAAAGACAGTGAAGGGAGACCAAGACCAAGACTAGCCTAAGATCCTAGGAGATAAGAGTAGGGCACTGAAAAACCCATGTTCCAGTATAACAGCCCTCTAGAACATCCAGTTTTCTTTCCTGTCCCCTATCATCACACTCATGCCATTTTATAAGCATTTCATTCACTTTACTGAGTATTATGTGCCAATCACTGAGCTGACATGGGGTGACAAAGATGATAAAAAACACTACTTTTCATGAAGGGGTTATACTGGGGAAAGGGAGAAAAATAACCACAATGCACTAAAAACGCCATAATGGAAGCATACACCAAGTACCACTAGGTCACAGAAGAGTAGGGCACTACTCTTTTGACTTGCGTTGTTCACTTTAGGAACATTCGCGTGTCAATCTGAAGTTTAGGAAAGAGGTAGAGGCAAGGGCAAGATTAGGAGTCATCTATCTATTCACAGATAGTATCTTAAAGTAGTATCTGATAACATGTTAAAATAAAAACCAACAACACCTATAGGAATCTTGTAATTAACATGTAATGCAGAGAATCTTCCCCTTAAGCCTGGTTCACACTCAATACACCTGGTTCTTCTCAACCATTATGCTTTTGTTACTGCTATCCTTCCTTCAAAAATAAATAAATAAACAAATAAAAAAATAAATAAAATTATATGTATGTTATTTTTACTACAGCTAACCAAAATTTTACCAATTGTTTTAGATTAACTTCTCCTTTTACAAAATACTTCCTAATGACTACCAAGTCAGGATTCTGGAGTTCTGATTTCACCTTTCCTACTTGAAACGTGTGTTCTTGACTAAATCCCTTAACCTTTCTGGATTTCAGCTATAAATAAAAAGGGTATTGGATTAGTTAACTTCCTAAGAGGTTCCTTGCAACTGTAATACTCTAGGAGTCTTCCTGACCTCACAAAGAACTCTGCATTACATGTTAATTACAACATTCCTATAGGTATTGTTGTTTTTTAACATGTTACCACAAAGTCTTTTAGTGCTCATTCATTTTCAGGTATAGCAGAAATATTAACAATTAGCATGACAAGCCCAAGAAAAAGACCTTCATATTTCTTAGGTATCTTATCTCCTCTACCAAATTACAAATTTCTTGAGAGAAACAACATTCTTTTTCTTAAATGTCTTAAATGAAGACTCTTAATAACATTTATTGAATAAGAAAAGGTTGGGATCATAGAAACCAAAATGCTAAACTGAATATCACATTGTTTTTTTTAAATGTGCTGTCTTTCCTTTTAAAAACAAAATCCAAACAGACATAGTATATACCCAATCATAAATTCCTCTTATATTTCCTGTATTACCTAAACCACATCCAGTAATATAAATGGCATTTTGGGGAGGCGAGAGGAAGCTTACTGAAAGCAGGCTGATAAATCTTTATATACCATCTGTACTTATTCCTATATAATAGTAAGAAACAGTCGGGAATTGGGAAAGGAGAAAAGAAAACATGAAACCACTATTTCTAGTCCCCACTGCTATCATCACCACCATCATCTTAAAGGGAACATTATGAAAGTGGTGCATAAGGTAGGTGAGGAGAAAAAAGCAAGCACGGACATATTACCTAACAGCAAGGAAAATGATGTGCTCATGATGTACAGCCTGATTTCAGGAGCATGTAAAAATAACTTGGATCTTTTCTATTATCACAGGGAAAATGTGAGCTCATGTTATAATAAAATAATTTCAAAGATTTTTTCCCCACTATCACACCTCTCAAGTACAATCAATTTTAAAACAAATTACCAGATGTTCTTGGTCAAACTGTTACACACTGTAATTGTTATTTAGATACACAAGATAAACATGGATAATTACTAAGGAAAAAAACAGCAAAAGATCTTTGCAGTTTCATGATTCTTACCTGTTCACTCTCCTAGGACACTTGTCGGGTTTAATATCTACCTCATAGAGGTAGACATCAATCTTTGGGATTTCAACTTGAAAACAGTTAGCCAGAAGTTTAATGGGTTTGCCCATGGTGCCATAGCCAGGTCTTCTGGGCACCATGAGTAGGGGCTGGGCCCCAGCGGGTCCTGCCAGGGGAAGGGGAAAAACAAGAGTCACAGTTATAAGCTGTATTCCAAAGCCTTGTCGACTAGAGTATATTAGAATTTTAAGTACAGCTGATAATGGCTAAAACTTAGTTCTGCAAGATGACATCATTCCTAACACTTCAACTTCTATCACCCCAGATTTCCTCTCTTCATTAAAAATAAACACACAGAAAACTGTATGCCTCTGAAAAACTGTTCTGCAAAGGGCACAAACCAAGGTGACCATGAGCAAGCACAAGTCAGACCTAAAGAGTGTGAGACCAACAGCAAAGTAAAGTTAAAGAAAGTAGAAGAAAGGGCAGGGCATGGTGGCTCATGCCTGGAATCCTAGCGCTTTGGGAGGCCGAGGTAGAAGGATCACTTGAGCCCAGGTGTTTGAGGCTACAGTGAGCTCATTTGGCGGAGATGAAACATCATTTCTACCAAAAAAATACAAAAAAAAATTACCTAGGTGTGGTTGTGCGAACCTGTAGCCACCAGCTACTTGGGAGGCTGAGGCAGGAGAATCACTTGAACTCGGGAGGTGGAGGCTGCAGTGAGCTGAGATCACACCACTGCACTCCAGCCTGGGCAACAGGGCGAGACTCCGTCTC
>NW_012103621.1:199667-241630 GCF_000951045.1 Mandrillus leucophaeus | reverse complement strand
CAGGAGAATGGCGTGAACCCGGGAGGCGGGGCTTGCAGTGAGCTGAGATCCGGCCACTGCACTCCAGCCTGGGCAACAGAGCCAGACTCTGTCTCAAAAAAAAAAAAAAATAGTTAAGATGGTAAATTTAATGGTATGTGTATTTTACATTTTTTATCAAAAAATTTTAAAGAAAACCTAAGTGATATCCAGCATTAAATTTTTGAAGCTCAAAATACAGCTTTGTTAATCAAAATTCAAACAATAAATTAATAAATGACTATTATCTGAATAAACTAAAAATTACATTAAAAAAAATCTTAAAAGTACTCCAAATAAATTAAATCCACAATTTAAAATACTTCCACACACATACAAAAAGATTCCAGATCCAGATGGCTTCACTAGAGAATTATACCAAACATTTAAGGAAAAAAATAACACCAATATTATACAAACATTTCCAGAGAACAGAAAAAAAGTAAACATACCTCAATACAATTTATGATGCCAGAAAAATTCTGGTACTAAAACCTGACAAACACACTATAAAAAAGGAAAATCATAAGCTAATCTAATTTATGAATATACATGCAAAAATCCTAACAAAATGTTAAATTAAATCCAACAATATATCAAAAGAATGAGTTTGTATCAGGAATAAAAAATTGCTCTAACTTTTTATTCAGTGTAGACAAAAATAGACTAAAATGCTGCCTGAATCATTTGTTTTTAAATTTTGCTTTGTGTTTTTTAAAAAAATCTCTTCAGAGGGCATAATCTTTCCTATCCTAGCCTGAGGTAAGTAATACTGTACAAATTCTGTACTAGCCCTTAGTACTGGCTCTGCCAATTATCTAATCATTTGACCATCACCAAATACTCTCCCTGAATTTGTTTCCTGATCTAAAAAATGAAAATACTTGACCTGCCTCCTTCTTATGAAACTTGTCAAGATCAAATTAGAAAAAGCACAAATTCTAAAATTTATCAAGTTCTAACTATGTCTCGGGCAATGTGCTAAATGCTTTTATTTTCCACCATGCCCGGCTAAGTTTTTGTATTTCTGACAGAGATAGGGTTTCACCACGTTGCCCAGGATGGTTTTGAACTCCTGAGAACAAGTGATCTGCCCACCTCGGCCTCCCAAAATGCTGGAATTACAGGCACGAGCCACCACGCCTGGCCTGCTAAATGCGTTTACATGCATTATCTCATTTAATCTTCATACCAACCCTATAAAGGAAGGAATCATTTTACAGACGAGGAAAACTGAAATAATTTGCCTAAAATTTTTACAGCTAATAAGAAGAATTGGGATTGTGACCTGCCATGCTGGACTCTCTGTTCTGTTCCATTAGTCATTTCTTTCACCAATACCACACTATCTTGATTACAGCAGCTTTAGAGTAAGCCTTGAAGTTAGATAGTGTCAGCTCTCTGAGTTCTGAGTGAAAAAGTGTTATGATCTGATTTTAAAATGTTTTTTAAGTATCATTCCAGCTGCTGTATGAAAAATTATATGTAAGGGTACAAGCAGGGAGATCAGTCAGCAGGCTATGTGGCTGTCTAGGTGAAAGATAATGTTGGCTAGGATTACAGTAGTACAGTTAGGGGAGTGATATGGATGTGGAAAACATTCAGAAGGTAGGCCTGACAGGAATTGTTAAATGGACTAGATATGGGGTATGAGGAAAAACATTCTCAGGGATTTCTGGTCTGTACAACTGAAAGAACAGAAGAGTCATTTACTGAGACAGGAAAGACTCAGTGATAGTAGCAAGTTTAGAGAGGAAACCAAGAGGATTTTAAGGACATGCTAAATTTGAGGTGTCTACAAGTAGATGAATAGTAATCAGTTAGATGAGTGTGGAGTTCAGGGGAGAGGTCCAGGCTGGAGGTGTAAATGTGGGTGTCCTCAGCATATAAATGTTATTTAAAACCACTGGATTAGAGATCAGTCTCTAACATGGATACAGAATACTAACCCCTAGGATACTTCCAATATTTAGAAATTAGGGAAATGAAAACAGCAAAGGAACTGGAAAAGTAACAGCCAACAAGGTTAGAGAAGGACCTGGAGAGAGTGGTATCCTGAAAACCAAACGGGGAAAATTGTGTTTCAAGAAGAAAATGTCATTAGATGTGGATGAAATAAAATGAAGATTTGGGAACTACTCGGTTTAGCTAAGTCTTTGTTGACCTTGATAAAAACAATTCCAGTGAAGTGCTTGGGACAAAAAACCAACTGTAGTAAGTTCAAAAAGAACAGCCTGAATTTGATCAAGCCCTTGGATCCACTAGCAGTTTATAGGAAATTCAAAGGATTATGTTACATTACATTGTAAAGATGGAACTAGCAAAATCCAGATTGTGAAAAATTCTAAAAGGACAAACAACCCATACATTGCAGAGGAGAAAAACAAGGAGAGAAAACTTGCTGATTAAGATACTTAAAAGACATATCGATCAATCACAATGTGTAGAACTTACTTGGATTTTGAATCAAAAAATTTTTTTAGGCCGGGCGTGGTGGCTCATGCCTGTAATCCCTGCACTTTGGGAGGCTGACGCGGCTGGATCACCTGAGGTCAGGAGTTCAAGACCAGCCTTGCCAACATGGTGAAACCCTGTCTCTACTAAAAATACAAAACTTAGCTGCGTGTCATGGCGCGTGCCTGTAATCCCAGCTACTCAGAAGGCTGAGGCAGAAGAATCGCTTGAACCTGGGAGGAGAAGGTTGTAGTGAGTCAAGATCATGCCACTGAACTCTAGCCTGGGCAACAGAGGGAGACTCCATCTCAAAAAAAAAAAAATTTTTTTTTTAAAGGCAAACAGTTTAAAAAATAATATGTGAGACAAGTAAAAATTTGAACAATGATTAGAACATTTTATGAGTGATTATTCTCATTTTGCTGTGATAATGGTACTGTATATTTTAAGAGTCCATAACTTATATAGTTACTACTAAATATGAATAAAATCATATGTCTAGAATATACTTCAAAAATATAAAGGAGGGAAAAATAGAAGAGATGTGATTGGACATGGGTTGATGACTGGGTTTGGGTGGTGGGTACAATAGAGTTTATTATACAGTTCTGCCTATTTGTATACATCCTAAAATCTCTATAGTAAAATATCATTAAAAAAAAGAGAGAAATGGCCATTTCCTTTGCATGTGTCATCTCTTTTCACTATCCTATTGTACAGATAAGAAAATTAAGGTTAAGGAAGATTAAATGCACTGCCCAAAGTAGCAGTTAACTTTTTCTGATAGACTTTATTTTTTAGAGAGGTTTTAGGTTCACAGCAAAATTGAACAGAAGGTAGAAATTACCCATATGTCCCAGGCCTCCTGCCCCCACACAGGCACAGACTTCCCACTATCAATATCCTCTACAAGAGGAGTACATTTGTACTCAAACCTACACCGACACATCATTAATAAATTTCAGTTAATTTAAGAGCCAGAATCTGTCTCTAAAACCCATGCTTTTCACACTATATCACACTGTCAATTTTTCCTCCACTGTCATTATTTTACCTTGTGTTTTTTAAATAATTTGGCACAAAGGGAAATTCTGTTGCATAATAAGCAATGAACAGAACTCTATAGATACTAATCAAGTTTAGTATCCAGAAGATATTTTAATGTAAATTAGCAGATGAAACAATTCTGTCAATATAATGAATTATACTTCCAATGAAGCATATTTTAGTTATTTAACAAATACATGTACTGCCCACTAGAGTTGAAAATATAGCTACACAGAAATATAAAGCACTATGTGGACTTGCTCTCTATATCAAACTTTTCTTTCAGCAGCTATTGTATGTACTGGATAATAACTAACCAAACTAAATTTCAAACACAAAACCATACATTTTCAAAGCATGTGTCCATGTTGTTCACTCTTCTAGTAATCCAATATGTATCAGCTGGAAAGTCTAAAGCTAAACAATAGCCTACAGCAAATGTGACTGATGAAAAACAAGCAGTGAATAAATCAAAATCAACTATAACATATACTATAGCCAATTACCAAATTATAGCTATTCACTGGGAATGTTTTCTTTAATATTCATGGAATACCTATTTCAACAATTCTACTTCTAAGAATTTATCCAAAAGCAAGCACTGGACCAGTATACAAAGACATATGTACTAGAATACTTACAAAGTTTTAGTCATAATAACAACAAACTGGAAAAAATCTAAACCACTATCAATGAGACTGATCAATATACAGATAAAATTAAATGCTATGTACTCAGTATAAATAATTATACTGTTATACAGATGTAAGTAATGATATGGATAAGATGACGCATTACTAAGTGGAAAAAGTAGGTTAAAAACAATTCGTATGATAAATAGACAGACAGATGGATCTCTGGGAAGATATATAAGAAAGAGTTAACTATGGTTTTATCTGGAGGATAGGATCATATTTTCATCTTCTATTTGAGACATTCTTATTTTGTTTGTTTTTTAAAGTAATAAACATGTGGTTATTATTTTATAATCAGAAAAAAAAAATGCATTTTTGGGCTGGGCGCGGTGGCTCACATTTGTAATCCCAGCACTCTGGGAGGCCAAGGAGGGTGGATCACCTGAGGTCAGATCTGGTTCAAGACCAGCCTGACTAACACGGTGAAACCCCATCTCCACTAAAAATACAAAAATTAGCTGGACGTGGTGGCGGGCACCTGTAATCCCAGCTACTAGGGAGGCTGAGGCAGGAGAATCGCTTGAGCCCCAGAGGCGGAGGTTGCAGTGAGCCGAGATCATGTCACTGCACTCCAGCCTGGGTGACAGAGCAAGACTCCGTCTCAGAAAAAAAAAAAAAAAGAATACATTTTTGTTTTGGAAAAAGAAATATACTCTGTTGATCTCAAAATATAACTTAATGAATTCTCTCTGATTTTATACGTGTTAAGTCTGCAAAGCTAAGTAGTAAACAGCATGGAACTTCAGGAACCTCCTACCTGCTAATTCCACTTTTTCATTCAATGAATCTGTCCAAACATACTGCACTTATTACTAGGCTCACTACAATTAAATAATCACTTATAGAACATTCAGCCAGTTGAAGGTTAAGCTTATCAGATGGCAGCAGGGAAACAATTTATTTCTTTTTTTGAGATGGAATCTCACAATCTCGCACTGTCGCCCAGGCTGGAGTGCAGTGACGCGATCTCGGCTCACCGCAACCTCCGCCTCCCAGGTTCAAGCACTTCTCCTGTCTCAGTCTCCCAAGTAGCTGGGATTACAGGTGCATGCCACCATGCCCGGCTAATTTTTGTATTTTTAGTAGAGACAAGGTTTCACAATGTTGGTTAGGCTCCTGGTCTCGAACTCCTGACCTCGTGATCTGCCTGCTTCGGCCTCCCAAAGTGCTGGGATTACAGGTGTCAGCCACTGCACTCGGCCGGGAAACAATTTTTTTTTGAGATGGAATTTCACTCTTGTTGCCCAGACTGGAGTGCAATGCTGCAACCTCAGCTCACTGCAATGTCCGCCTCCTGAGTTCAAAGGATTCGCCTGCCTCAGCCTCCTGAGTAGCTGGGATTACAGATGCCTGCCACCATGCCCAGCTAATTTTTTTGTATTTTTAGTAGAGACGAGGTTTCAACATTTTGGTCAGGCTGGTCTCGAACTCCTGACCTCAGCTGATCCACCCGCCTCAGCCTCCCAAAGCGCTGAGATTATAGGAGTGAGAAACAATTTTTAAAAGGCATTTCCTTCCTTGAAAATAAAAGGGGACATTTCCCTTGTTATTAGCAAGAACCCATTTTGCAATCTATTCTTTCACCATTTTTAAAGTTCACAGAAACACTATGTCTCTCTCATATTGTTAGAAGATTCAGAAATCAGTTAAAATTAC
Source organism: Mandrillus leucophaeus (assembly GCF_000951045.1). Lineage (NCBI taxonomy): Eukaryota > Metazoa > Chordata > Mammalia > Primates > Cercopithecidae > Mandrillus > Mandrillus leucophaeus. Next base: position 235,760 of record NW_012103621.1, on the reverse strand, counting down.
CAAGTATTAGTAATGACTCAAAAGTAGTATTATGTAAGCCTACAACTGAGAACATATTCTCGTAAAATTTCTTCCACAAATGAAAAACCTAAAAATATGGGTGGGCATAGTGGCTCACTCCTGTTATCCCAGCATTCTGGGAGGCTGAGGCAGGAGGATCACTTGAGCCTAGGAGTTCACGACCAGCCTGTGCAACATAGTAAGACCCCGTGTCTACAAAAAACATTTTTTTAATCTAAAAATATCTCACATCAAAAGACTGTAGATACCACGTTCTGATTTCCCAAGAACTTGACAATTTGGAAATGATGTATAAAATAACTGGCTGACGTAAAACAAGGAATTCTAGGCCAGGTGCAGTGGCTCATGCCTGTAATCCCAGCACTTTGGGAGGCCGAGGCGAGTGGATTACCTGAGGTCAGGAGTTCGAGACCAGCCTGGCCAACACGGTGAAATCCCGTCTCTATTAAAAATACTAAGCCGAGATCCTGCCATTGCACTCTAGCCTGGGCGACAAGAGCAAAACTCTGTCTCAAAAAAAAAAAAAAACAAAAAACAAAAAACAAAGAATTCTTCATTTCCTTAAACTGACATTTCAGACTAATGCACACAATTTTTTATTGTAACCAAACCACAAAATGCCCACATTTTAATGTATAAGAGAATGCATCAGTTGTGTGACAAGGTTTTGCTGAATCTCAATAGTTTTTTTTTTTTTTTTTTTTAAGCAGTGGCTAGCCAAAGAAAGTCATTAATATTAACACAGATAATGGCAGAAAACCACAGAAACTCCAAATACAGAAAGGCTGTTCATGTATCCTAACAGCATAACCATTATGGCTGAAAAACCACACAATATTCTTTCTCACATCTGTTTTGTTAATGAGCCAAGAATGAGGGTCTATTCAGTATCCAAGACAACTGAATTAGAAGGTAGGAATGTCTGGTAAATGCTGTTCATCTCAACAGTCTGAGAATAAACAGGTCTGGAAAGGATACTGATCTTAAATAATCTTTTTAGTTTTACCTTCCTGAAAACAGAATTATCACTTTGGTATTTTTTTCCCTACCCATTAGCAACAACAAAAACTTATAAATTACTTTTTAAGATTCTACCTCTAATTACTGTAAGATAATATGTTTTGATAGATTAATATTTTAATTCATCTTTCAGGTAGACCCTCAAGTATTTTAAGAATATAGAAACCAGTGTGAAACTAGATGGCTATATTATAAAGCAAAATGGTATTCAACTAGAATCCATCAGCTTAGACAATTTGGCAAGAATTCTACTCTGAGCCAGGGTTTTTCCATATACAACAGAGAATTCTTCCAGGAAATGTCCCCTTTACAGGGCCCCAGGCCTCTTTGCATACTGTCAGGCCAGGCAGTAACTAAAAAACGCAATGTTCCCATTGGAAGATATAAACTAACATAAATTAATTCTAAATTACCAACTTATTATATACATTTCTCCAAAAAAGCAAAATGAGGTAGCATCTAGATATCTTTTCATTCATTCTAATGGCTTTCCTAAATAACTTAATTCCTTAATTTTTAAAAAACTAAACAGATTAGTTTAGAATTTGGTTTAAAAATGTAAAGAATGGTTATATGAGGCTGACAGAATCATGGGTAATTTTTAAAATGTCTTCATGTTAACTCAATTACATTTGAAGGTTATCTATGTTTTCTCCCTTAAGTCTTTGTTTAGAAGAAAAAAAAGTTATTTTATGTCTCATTTTCTGTTTTTCCTCGGAGTCTCTTTCAATGACAGAGAAGAAAAATTCTAAACCAAATATCAAAACAATCTTGCACATTTTTATAAGTCCCACTGCCAGTCAAGTTCAATAAATATATTTTTTTTAAGTCATAATGGTCATTCCAGGGCAGCACAAGCCAAAATTTAAGTGACAACCCAGTAGAAAAACCTTTATCATTTTCAAAATTCATGCCCACAGACAGAGCAGTAATTTGATTTTTTTTCTCCAAGGCAAAGAACTACAAGTGAGAAAATTTATATAATGACAAAAACATTTCCCAAAGTTATTAAAGAAGATTGTTTTCTGGGAGGCCGAGGCAGGCAGATCACCTGAGGTTAGGAGTTCAAGACCAGCCTGGTCAACATGACGAAACCCCGTCTCTACTAAAAATACAAAAAATTAGCCGGGCACGGTGGTGTGCACCTGTAATCCCAGCTACTCGGGAGGATGCGACAGGAGAATCACTTGAATCCAGGAGGCAGAGGTTGCAGTGAGCTGATATTACGTCACTGCACTCCAGCCTGGGCGACAGAGCGAGCGAGACTCCATCTCAAAAAAATAAATAAATAAAAAGAAGATTGTTTTAAATAGTAAATTTGGACCCTGATGGCATTATATATTTTAGTAGGTATTTTTAACCCATAATTTTTATCTACATCATTCATATCCCAATCTTGAATTAATTCTAGCTTCCCATATATGCAACTTTTATTCCTTTGGAACTTGGTTCCAAATAACTTTTTAAAAACTTTTATTATTAAATAAGCACAGAACTCTAAAACAACTATTTTCAGACACGAATTTAAAAGTACAAATAAGAAAGAAACAGTCTATTCACTTTTGCAAGACTGTATAAAACTTCCACCAAACATCAATTTGCATGTCATTAATTTAAGGTAAAAGTAAATGTTTTTCTTCCATTATAAAGTGTAGTTCCTCTGTCCCAAACGCTAGTCTAACATTATCTGAAAACACAGACTAGAATAGTATGGACCTAAAAAATGAGTACTCAGGAGAAGTAATATCATCAAGCATCTCTGCCGCTCCCTATTTCCATCTTATTTAGAACTGAAACACAACCTATACTCTTAGTTCAGCAGTAATTAGACCACAGAAAATGGTGTTTCATCAGATGTTCTCCTAACTAGTCACAGACACAGACGTTAAACTGTTGATTAATTTTTAACTAATTGAGCCTTTTCTTGTTAAATCAAAGTTCTGATGGTACTAAATCAGTAGACTGCACAAGATATCCTTAAAAAGCATTCAAAATATTTCATATGAAAGAACGAATACTAACTTATATGGTATTTGTATTCGAGGTTCCCTAATGTAAATAAATTTAACAGTTTTCTATGTATCCACCGAACAACTAGAATTTAAAATATCCTATCACAAGATGATTCCTGAGAATCTCCACACAAAAGAAAAACTTATGATAGAACTGGAGAGCCAAGATTCAATATTGACTCAATAGACTTTTTGAGAACATTTATACTAAAATTTTAAAATCAAAATATATGCCAAATTATGAATTTTTTTTTTTTTTTTTTTTTTTTGAGACAGGGTCTTGCTCTGTCACCTAGGCTGGAGTGCAGTGGTGCGATCATAGCTCACCGCAATCTCTGCCTCCTGGGCTCAATCCATTCTGCCTCAGCCTCTCAAGTAGCTGGGACTACAGGCATGTGCCACAATTCTCAGCTAATTTTTCTGCTTTTTGGAGAGGCAGGTCTCACTGTGTTACCTAGGCTGGTCTCCAACTGCTGGGCTCAAGGGATCATCCTTCCTCAGCCTCCCAAAGTACAGGCATGAACCACCACGCCCAGCCTAAATTATGGATTTAAAATTTAGTTGCACAGCTATGCTTTCAACTTTACACTAAGCATACCAATTATATATAAGTCTCAGGAATAAAGAAAATTTTGTTTTTGATAACGTCAATCTTGAGCCAAAGTATAGCTTATCTTCATTAGGCTACCTTCAATCACGTATAAACTGTACTGAAGAAAAAACTTTACTTTTCAAGAGACCCAAGCATACAGTTGATAATCTAACTACACACTTGCCCAAATGTGAAGACAGCTAAATGGGTATCTATTTCAGCAACGGGACGCCCAAAAAAGAAGAGGTAAAATGTATTTTCTGAGCCTTACTTGGCTAGTTGTACCAGTTGACTAGGTGGTTTGATGTTAACAAATGTTTTCTAAGACAACGTCCATATATATGGGCACAATATCATATGAAAAACCCTAAGGAGATAAAGCAAAAACTTTAAAACTTTTTTGAAATATCTTTAAAAGTTTTAGGATGATTAATAAAGGGTCTGACTTTCATGATTTGTTTTCCAGACTTGACAACAGGACAGTTATGTACAAAGATCACCTATGGTCCCAAATAATCACATTTCCTGTGCAGTAAAACAGCAGTATGGTAAGTTTTAAAAAAGGGCAGGACAGTTTCAGAAATACACAAATCAAAACTGAATAAGAATCTAAATCTTTTCACAACCCAGACAGACTTTCTGTTTTTAAGACGATATGGGGCAAGGCGAAACAATGGAGCATGAAAAAGAGATATAGTAGAAATTGATTAGAGAAACTTCCATGTAACAAAATTTGTTTAAAAAAATTTTTTTAACTCTCCCCATCTCACCTCCCCAGTCTGAGTGCTTTTTTGCATCCATTTGACACTTAATACTCAATCTATTCAACAAAGTTCTTAGCTATCATTATGTCACTGGTTTCTTTTACATAAGTTTTTCTTATATCAAATTGGCAAAAAGAGATATGGAATTCAGGAACTTGTAACACCATTAGTAACAAGACAGTCCTGCAAATATTTTGAAAATTAATTTACGAACTTGTGATCGTCTGAAGCATACTTTCAAATTTAAAATGCCAAGCATGATCACTTGTTAGGCAAACCGTTATGCAACACCTTTCTGTCCCTGAATTAATTACTTTAGAACCATAAAGAGTACTTTTCCTTTTTTAAGGACAAGTACTAACCATGTTGCAATTTTCTCTTACGACTGCAAGACTGCTTTCTTCCCCGCGAAGATAAAGCAGTTTTCTTAAATTCCAAATTTCCAGGAATATGACAACTACTTCTCTAGGGAATAGAGAATGAAACAAAAAATGCTGTCAGCAATTTTAAGATCCACCTCCTCGTATAAGCAGTGATCCAGGCTGCTATGACATTTCCAAGCTCCTCAGAAACTATCTACCATGCTGCCACAAACAACAGAAAAGAACTCGAGGGTGGGAGCAATGCCGTGTTGAATTTAACATTGCACCAATACCTCCTTCGAACTTAATTTGAAGTTATCCGTTATCTCAGTGTATCTTCACAACTACCCTAAGAGGTAGGTAAGGGAGCTGGCTGGCTGCCCAGCCTCTACGGAGCACACAAACTGGCTAAAGGACAAGAACTCCAACTAGACAATGGCAAACCATTCTAAAGTCTAGAAAAAGGGTACTCCAGCAAAGAGTAATACCGCTTAGATAACCCCAAACTTAAATCCTCCAAGCGTTTCCCCGCCTCGCAGTTTCGCCGACTCAGGGGCCCCCGGGGAACTGCGGCTGGGCTGCGCGGAGATCGCAGGGGAGCAGGGCGAGGGGCGGGAGACCAGGGGATGCCCGCCCGACGCTCACCTCGCGCACCTGGGCCGGGCGGGAGGAGCAGTGAGACTCAGAGGACAGTAGCTTGGTGACATCCCCTACCTGGCCCAGAGACTCTGACTCACCTGCGGAGCCGATTTCCATTCATGGAGCTGGGGGGAGTGCTTCGAGGGAGAACGGAGCCCGCCACTGGGGGCAAGGAGGCGGCCCGGGGGGCGATGCCGCGCGACGGACACTCTCACTCGGCCCCGAGGCGGGGGCGGCGACGGCTTCCCCTGAGCAACCGCACTCCGAAAGCTCTGGGCCGGAAGAGTCGCGGACGGAAAACGGCACGGGACTAGGCGAGAGGAAGGGGAGACGTGAGGCGCGGACACAGGGGAGTCCCGTCCGGAAGTTGCATCGCCCGCGGCCGCCGACGCTCCCACCGCTCCTCCACGACTGCGGGCCACCGCCGCCGACCTGCCCGGGGCCGCCCCGGAAGCCCGCCGGCGTCAGTTCCGCTGCCTGGCTTGCCCGGCGTCCTCGCCTCGCCTCTGGGCCCCGAGCCGTGTCGGAGCGACGTCGGGGCGGGAGCGGCCGGCGCGGAGGACGCCGGGGAAGCGTCCGGGAGCCGGGCCACATGCGGCGGGCTCGGCCGTCCCCCGCGGGGCAGTGCCGGCTGGAGACAACCCGAAGGGGCAGGACTCCTCATGCCGCACGAGTGGGGGCGGTGCCTGTCTGTGGCGACGTCGCGGCTGGCGGCGGGGCTGACCTGAGGAGTAGCCTACCTGGAGCTGGCGGGTGAAGGACCCAAGCCTGCCGCGGAGGCCCCGAGCCGAGACCGCTGGGGTAGGGCAACCCTCCTTCCTGAGCCCCCGCCACGCCCAGTCCGAGCCGCCCCACGCGCCGCCTCCTCACAGGCGGTCAAGTGACCACCGCAATTGACCTAACTCCTAGACTGCTTTAACGACCATTTTTAGGATTTAAAAAAATGTATTATAGTTTGGAAAAGATGACTAACGAACAGGACACTACACAAACAGATCGAGTAATTTCCATGTTTAAAACTCTTTAATAGCGCCTCGTCACACTTCGAAAACCTAAACTCCTTTCCAGGGTGAAAACGCACGGCGTAAACGGGCCCCGCCTGTGCTACAGCTGTACTGCTCGGCTTCCAATTCCCCCAACGGGCCAAGCGCTGCTTTTTTCTGACTTGGGGCTTCTCTGCTTTTGGTTCCCTTGGCCAGGAACCCTCTCTCTCCTCTCCACCCTCCCTTTACTCCCCACCCTACAGTTTCTTTTTACGTCTCAACGGAAGACATCTGAGACGCCTTTGCCGGACCACCCATGGTGGGGCACCTGTTAGTCTACTACAGTATTGCCTTGGTAGCCCTTTGCCCAGTCTGTTATTTACTACTTGTGTGCCCCCCACCCCACTTGAATGTCAGGCAAATAGTAGGTCCCTAATAAATATTTGTTGCCTTAATGAAACATGATACTATTTTATTCAGGCTGAGGAATGATTCATAATTTCTCCCCATGTCCTTATGCTTCAGTAATACGGTTTAGTTTTTTTTTTTTTTTTTTTATCAAAATAAGTTTTTAAAGAGGAAAAGGAGAAAGAATATCCTATCTTCAGTTCCCCTCACTGTGGGACTTTGGATCAGTCACTTGATCTCTTTGGGCTTCAATTTTCTTATCTGAAAAATTGAGAGAACAGTATGTACCTTACACAGTTGTAAGGTTAGGGAATGTACATAAAGCACAGAGGAAACCCTCCCCAAATTTTAGTGAATAACAGAAGTATTTACCATTTTAAAGCACTTACCATATAATATTAAACACTTAATAAATGTATGGGACTCAAAACCACATCTGACTCCAATTCTGTCTTACTTTCAGCTTCCTTCACATCCCTACCCCCGTGGCTGAAAATACCCTCCCCAATTTTAAAATATCAAATTAAATGTCACCAGATGAAACACTGCATCTTAAAAGTCATTTTTAATCCTCGACTGTACACAATCCAAATCTTGGTAGCAGCATCTGACAGGGTAAATACCAACTCTTGTGCAAGGGTCTTTTATATCCTCAACCCCTCTGATTCTGGAACTGGTTCCCTAAACAAAGGCAGACTTCTTCAGCTTCTTCCAGAATAGACAATAGACATGGTGACAGTGATGAACCCTTGAGATCGGCTAGTCTTTTTCGATATTGACGGAGCAGAATTTACACCCTCTGATTCACTCCATCTCAATAAATGTCAATGATGCCTTTCTATCTAATTCTGCTATCCAGGAACCCACCTCTTTAGAGTGAACGCATGTGAAAGGCTCATGATTTGTAATATCAAGAAGTAGGAAGACAAAGAGGTTTGAAGGATTCTGCCAAAGGCAAAGCTGTATGAGGCTCTCTCCTGACTACATGTACACCCTATTTTTGGATAACTCATCCCCAACTGAGTCTGCTCTTAAGGGTACAGAGCAGGGTCATTGGGTATTACCTTAACTCCCATTGCCCCAGTACCTAGAACAGTGCCAGTGCCTGGCACATAGCAGCATTCAGTATATTTGTTGGATTGATGGATGGATAGATAGATGAATAAATAAATAAGCTTCAAGAATGGGGCTCAGCAAACAAGCTAAAACTCTGCCCTCATACCTGGTGACACTGGTTGTTCTGAGAAGAAAGAAATACAGAAATAGTACAAAATTTCAGGTGCAGAGAAATCAGTGCCCTCTGAAAGTTGAACCTCCTCAGGAGCCATCAAATACCCAGTGCAAAATTTCCTAAAATATGACACAAAAGTATAAACTAGAAAAGAAAAAAGCAACAAATGGAGCTTTAATAAATTCACAAAATTTTAAACTTTTGCTCTTCAAAATGAAAAGGCAAGCCAGACTGGGAAAAATAGATGTAAAAGATATAACCAACAATGGACTTGTGTTTAAAATGAATAAAGAACTCTTACAACTCAATAAAACTCAATTTTGAAACAGGTAAAAGAGGCTGGGCCCAGTGGCTTATGCCTGTAATTCCGGCACTTTGGAAGGCTGAGGCGGGAAGATAGCTTGAAGCTGAGAGAGGCCAGCCTGGGCAATAATAATGAGACCGAACTGCTACCAAAAAAAATTTTTTTTTTTTTAAATTAGCTGAGCATGGTAGTGTATGCCTGTAAGCCCAGCTACTCAGAAGGCTGAGGTGGGAGGACTGCTTGAGACCAGGAGGCAGAAACTGCAGTGAGCCGTGATCGTGCCACTGCACTCCAGCCTGGGTGACAGAGTGAGACACTGTCTCAAAAACAAATACAATGGGTAAAAGATGTGAACAACAAAGATACGGGGATAGTAAGTAAGCACATGAAAAGATGATCAATATCACTGGTCACTAAGGAAAGGCATAATCAGCTACCAAATACTCAGTGCATGCAGGAAAGACAGGGTGGCCAGCTGCCACTTGAAGCGCCAAGTTCCTGCCCAGTCAGGCTCAGGGACACACAGTGCACACTTCCCTCCCTGCTGCCACTATTATTCTACTCCACTTAGGACTTTCTACTCCTAGGCTTCTTGTGTGAGACAAGAAACATCACTGGATGAGGACAGCAACTCAGTAGAATCTTCTCACATGGGCCAAGATTAGAGTCACCTGGGCACCTGAGTTCAAATCTCTTGTCCTAGACCATCAGTTTCCACAAGGTAGAAAGTAAGTTACTTTACACTGTAGCAAGATACAATATAAAACTTGGGCTTTAGGGACAGACACAGCTAAGACTGAAGGCCCTCTCTTGCTGTGAGCCTAGGAAAGTCATTCAGATTCATGTTTCTCATCTGTAAAAGTTGAAGTACCTTTGAGACCAGACGCTGCTTATCCAATAGCCCTTATCTCCTTTCTTGCTGGTAGACATGACTGGACTTTCTAGTCTACGTGACTCAAAGGATAATTCATTCATCTAAGCCACTCATGATGGATGATCTTACTTGCTTTGCCAATGACAGGAGTGAGATGACCCATTTCTAGCAAAGCCATGAGGCCGGATATGCTGGAGCTTCCAGGAAAAGACTTCCTTGCTTTAGAAGGACATGGAAAAATTTGTCTCTTTTGCCAGGCATGGTTCTGTCAGCATTTCCTTCCCAGAATTACAGTAGCCATATTGGGACCATGAGGCGAACTGGCGTGAGGATAAACAACATGGAGGATGGCAGACCAAAAAGATTTCAAGAAACTAATTCTTTGGTGTTATCACTGAGCCACTGAATTAACCAACCTTGGAGTAACATTAAATTAGGCTTTCTTGTCATATGAAATGATAGTTTTCTTATTTAAGAAAAATTTAATCAGAATTTTGTAATATGCAATTGAAGATAACTGATAAACTATTTTGCATGTAAAGATGCTGTAAGATGCAATTGTATAAGATACTGTAGAAAACACCTAGCCAAGTACTTCAAAGCACCCAAACCAACCCTTCCTCCTTTTGCAGTTCACTCTCATTAATAGCTCACAGGCCTTTTCCAAAAACCTGGCTAAAAGTTCCCACTGTCTCTTTTAAGAGGAAAGTTCCCTGCCTTTGGAAAATGGGGACAAAGGATCAAAGGCTCCCTAAAAAGGTCCCTCAATATTATACTTTGTCCAAAAAAAAAAAAAAAACCCAAAACAAAAAACCATTGCCAAGAGGATGGTGGTGAAGGTGCTACAGTCCAGAACAACAGGATAGTATGTTCCTGCAGGGTAAGCCACAAAGGCCTAAAAAACCCTGCTATGATATACTGGAGAAGGCAGTTGTGCGTAAGTGGAAAACTAAATGTGGCTAATTCCCCAGCAAATCCACTTTTCCAGCTCTTCCTTCTTGACACAGCTGCTTTGATGGAGTACTTCTGTCATGCTCTGTGTGCCTTCTAAGCCTGCCTAGGCATTTCTCAGCCTATCATCAGAGGAATAAATGTCTGCAAAGCTAGGAACAAAAAAGGTGAGCTAATTTTCCAATTCAACATTACTTCCCATTCAAGCAGTAGACAGCAGCTTAAGGATGGCCCAGACTCAGAACTTCCAACTAGTCTTTTCCTTGCACTAACTCTTTCTTTTAGCCACCAAATCCAAATTGCCATGAGATTCTGGGATCTGCTACACCAAGAGATACCAAACAAATACCCAGCCTGACTACCCGAAGGCAACTGCTAGTCCAGAATGTGCTCCGGAGTATTCTGCCAACTGACAGAGCAGAAGGAAGGGTGCTCAACTAGTAATGAAAAGGAATGCCCAGAGGTGCCAGGACAAGCCTTCACTGAAAACCTTGAGCTCCAGGACCAGACAATGCAGGCTCCCAGTCTTTTTTAACTTGAGTAGCAACCACAGGCAAATCCTGAAGGCTTTTCAGTATCAATCTTTTCTAAAACTAAAGGTTATAGCAAAATTTGCCATAATCATCATCCTCCCATTCCCCCTGCTAAGTACTTTATTTCTGCCTCACTTGGGGTCATAAATTTATGTCTTATTTCAACTGGGCAAAATCTGCTCCATGTCTAATCTGCTCTTTAAGTTCAACCAACCTCCCTAACCCTTGCTGCTGAAAAGAAGCATGGGGCTGGCTAGCTCTTTCCCAAGGGAGTCTGCCAGGTGATAGCCACAGGCCAATTCACAACACTTGGCCTCCAGAGGAATGCTAGGTCCACGTATGTACACACTGGCTACCACTGATGATTTCTCACTGGGCCCTCTGCCAGAATCCTTCTCTGAGCCTTCTTACCCCCATGCATTGAAATAATGCTCTAGCAGTACCAGGAAGAATGCCAGAATTTACATGCTTGACAATTATACCACCAGCTTAAAGTACAAAACCATAAAACCTCCAATTTGGGGCGAGTGGGAAAAGACAATGATAATCTGGTTAAGTATCTGCTTACCTAAAGATTTCAGGAATTCTGAGTTCATCCTGTGTACTCCTATCACTTCTTGATCTGCTGCCCACCCAGCCCATACTCATAAACTACAGACTACTAGCCTATTTCAATTCTATTTGCACATACTGATCCGTTGGTATATGCCATGACCCTGAGATGACAAAAATGAAGAGAATATAGCTTCTGCTCCTAGGAGTTCACAGGCTCTAAAGAAGACAAGTTATGGAAATAAATATAGTATTCTACTATTATCTAGTACACTGGAACAAAATTAGGTTTTGTTTATTCTTTTACAATTATCTCCTAATTGGTGGTAGTTGTGGGGAACTTGAAAGTCCTAGTCTTAGCCATTTTAGAATTGGTTTTTCCAATGCTCATTTTCAAGAAATACTGGAGAATAACCTAAGTAGGTCATAGAGTTATAAGATCCCCAACAGATGGGGAGCAGAAAGGTAAAACACACAGAAAAAAAAGAACTCCTTCTCTGCAGCAGTTCATGTTGTTAATCACACCCTTCATGAAACTTCCACTCTGATTTCTTCTCCTACCTCACTAAACTGGTTAAACAAAGAAACAAAAAACCCACAAGCTTTCTACCAGTGATCTGTCACCTTAAGATCTACTTCCTCGCCCCATCCTTTAAACTGAGTTTCTTAGGGGGTTGTATACTATGTTTCTCTTCTCTTTTTCTAAGCTAACTTGTTCATGCCTATGGCTTTAACTACCATCTATATGACTCCCGTATCCATAAATGCAGTTTTAGTCTTACCTGAGCACCAACCTGTGTTTACTGGACACCTTACCCTTATTGCCCCAAAAAAACCTCAAAACTCAGTCTACACAACATTGTCTTTCTTCAAAAAACTCCCCACCTTCCTTCTACAGTCTCCCCCTGCCACCCCCATCTTGACTGGCAGAATGTCCCAACACACTCCTATGCTCAAGGAGAAACCTGGGAGCTAACCTCTACTCCTGTCTTCCACCAGCCATCGAGTCCTACTAATTCTATCTCTTGTCTCTCAAATCTGTCCCTTCCTCCCTATATTCGTTGCTATAGTCTTATTCCACTCCCTCATTATCTTTCTCCTATGCCAGGGGACCAGTTGGCTAGTCATATCCCCCACCAAACTTAATTCCCTTAATGAGACAGACACTATTTTCCTCATTTTGAATTATGCCTGCCCTCCCCACAATACTGCTGGCACAGTACTTTGCATGTTTGTTGAATGAAGAATAAATGGAGGCCCTGTGAAGTATTCCTGCATAACAATCTACAGTATTATTCTCACCTAAAATCTATTAGAGATGTAATCAGTCCCAAAAGTTTGTTTTGCTGGTAGGAAAAAAAGAGAAAGACCGCACTTCAGAAATAGAAGCCACTGTTGTCTTTATAAAACACAGAATTGTGCTGCTGCTGCTGCTGCTGCTGCTGCTGCTGCTGCTGCTGCTGCTGTTGCTTGCTTCAGAAGGAACTGTACATTACAGCTGCTGGGATAGTTTCACGATGGACTGGACAAGGTACAGCTCAAAGCAGGACACAAACACAAGTCTCAAAGGGAAACAAATGCAAACAAGTACACAGCTGTGGGGATCCAGAGACATTTCCCCATCCATGCTGGACTTGAGAGGGATAAAAAGTTTAGAAACTAAAGTGAAACCCAGAGTAGTCACACATGCCCACCACATGGCTGCTAAGTGCAACATCACACACCAATTAGGCTGGACTGTGTGCACAGGAAAGTAATTTCATTTTTCCTTATTGCTACTACACCAAGGGACTCAGTGCATTTGACGAATGTCTTTACTTGCACAATTCTTGGAGGGTTTCCTATTTTCCTCTGTAGAGAAGGAAATCTCCCTTTCCCACCTCATTCTGTTTTGTTTTTAGCTCATTCCTTCCCCTCCCTTTCTTGGATGCCCAAACAGCAGCCAGAGGTTCTAAGTCAGTGTGAGTAGAGTAAGGGGAGAGCACCAACCCAGCCTCTCTCCCTGCCCAGGGAGAAGGCAAGTCCTATTAAGTTGGAGGAAAGAGAAAACCAGAAAATACCTCCTTCCCAATCTGCTTAGAAGGCCAAATAGTAAAAAGTGCCCTGCATATCCCTGCCATGATCAGATTTTAAGAAGGAAGGTATTCCAGCTACCATCCTGGATTGGCCTAGGCCCCATATATAAATAAAAATAACTTCCCCCAATGTAGTTTCCAAAACTGCCTTTTGGCTAGTTTGAGATGATTTTTCTACCCTGAAGGGGAAGAAACTTCCAACCTTGTTAGTTCACAGGATTCCAGGTCCAAAATTGTCCCACCAGCCTTACAGATATCCTATGGGCCAGCTAATAGCGTGCCCTTGTCTGCCCATCTTGAGTGCTGGCCTTATTCACAAACAGAAGAGAAGTATCCAAAAACACTGCTGCTTAGCTAAATAGGAGGCCACAGAGAAGCTATCTAGCAGGTGGGCATTAGGAGCTTTTTAGGGAAGTTTCAAAATTCTAGGTACCTTCTTCTTCGGCTTTATGTTAAGCATAAGTTCCCAGCAACAATAGCCCCAGGCTTATCCCTGGAGGCCAGTGTAGCACCTCAATCCCTAATGGATCAGGTTGGACTAGATAAACAATCAAAGAACAGGGCTCTCTCCTTTCCCACCTTTTATTCAAATTCTCTCCATTCTCTTCTCATCACTCTTTCCCTTATGTCCATCCCCTAACACTCAAGCCCAGGATACCCAAGTAGCTCAACCCTAAGACAATCTCAGAAAAGGCAGGCCCCAGGTAAAGAGAAAAAGAACCAGATTTAGTAAAAGCAATGAGAGAAACCAGCTCCAAGGAGTGGACAGGTGTGGAAAATGCCAGAAACCCTCCTGACTTCACACAAGTTGGGCAGGTCAGTTGCTCTTCTCTAGTATAAGCTTGAGGGCAGTCCAGCCCAGGTGAACATCTCTGGGCTTGGGGAACAGGTTCTTGGTCGTCTGCAGTCAAGGAGCTAAGCCTGACCTTGCCAGCTAACAGTGGGATCATTGCAGCCATGCAGAGATTTCATCATCACATAGGCAGGCAGGCAGGCAGGCAGGCAGGCCGGCCAGCAAGCAAGCAGAGTGAATAGTAGAAAAGGGAAAGGAAGCCAGGGAAAAAGAGAAGAGGAAAAGGAAGGCAAAACAGTGGTACAAAGGGAGCAAGAGACCCATCTAAGAGGATGAGGCTGGGGGTCCCCCAAGCACTTCCTTGAAGCTTGGGTAAGAAGCACCACTTAAACCAAATCCACATGAGCCAAAGCTTGCTGCCAACACCACTTCTCCATCTGCATCCACCACCTTTCAAACAAGAATAATCCTCAAGGTCAGGGTTATTTTTCAAGTCTCAAAAATTATTTTTTTACCAAAAAATCAGAGTAAGAAGTCATTTCTTGTCATTGCCCAAAGCTGATTCTCTTGCTTTTTTATTTCTTGAATGGCATATGCCATGCCAAAGGGCTAAAAATGCATTTCAAGCCCCAGCTGATAACCAACTGGAGAGAGTGAGGCAGAGAGAGAAAAGGAGAGAACACAAACTTGTTGCTGGGAGTAGAGGCTGCCACCTGCTCCCTATGGACATTTGCAAATGCTGGTGAATGACTGGACCCTCCAGGAATAGTGCCCTGATCCTAGCCCCAAAATGTACCCAAGTAGAGAACATGCAGAGCCCACTGTCCCAGAAGAGCTCCCCTCCCCAAAGGGTGACAGAACACGAAGTAGACTGTATATGAAGGCAATGGACAGGGCAGATGGAGTGTTAGCATCACTCTCTTTAGGCACTTGTGTAAGGAATGTAGGCTCTCCAGTGAGCTGCCTCCTCCCAGAGCCCTCCATTCTGTTCTTCAGCTGGGCTTGTGCCTATAGGGCACCCCATGCTGTAGCCAGCAGGAAAAAAGTAAAGGAGGAGTTACTCAACAGTCCTGATGCTTTCTCCATAATGAATGTTTGTGCTACGTTTTGTGAGTTGCTGAACAATGTAGCCAACCAGAACAGAACCTGGGACAGATTGTTTTGCATAGCAAATCCAGGTCATACAAGGGCAGCTGAGGAGAGGAAACAGTAGTTCTAACTCTATAGGCCAGGATTCAGACCCTCCTGCCTCCGGCTGGCCTCCAAGCCTGGGTTAGGTCTAAAGTAATCATGGCTTCATCACCAGATCAGATAGATCCAAACCCAGGCTCCTCAAAAAGAGGAAATTCCACACTGAAGTTGCAACTCCCCATCCCAAGTGGTGGGGCAGGAAAAAAATGAACAGTCAAGGAAAAAGGGCAGGGGGGGATGCTTGCTTCAAGGCCAGCAGAGACCAAGCTAGAACCACCACCTTCTCCAGTCCTGCAAGACAGCCAAACCCCATGTCTCAAGACAAAAAGAAAAAAAAAAGCTCATGCCACCCACTCACATGCCCTAGTGGGAAACCAGGAAAAATTCATTTGTGTAAACAGAAGCAATAGGGAGCAGCAAAATTCCCCAGCCTGTCCACAGGACACACTGGAATCTAGGATGAGCCAAAGGGTCAGAGGACAGTCCAGAGGAAGGAAAAAGATGCACTTGCAAGAAAGAGTGCAGGACAGTGCAGAGGAGGGAGGCTACAGCAAGAGAAAGGTATTATCTGCACAGAGGAAGGATGGAGCCCGGACCCCATCTTGGGGTGATAACCACCCCCTCCCTACCTAGCCAGGTCAGAGAACAAATCAGGTACACAGTTCATTCTGATGGCTCAATGTTTCCGGGATATAAACTCATCAGGCATGGGAAGGATTTCCGAATTTTGGCAATACACTCAAGTTATGGTATAAAAATAACATTTTGTTTTCTCTCTTTTTTCTCATTTTAGACCTACGAGTTTTTTGTTATAAGACACCCCAGTTAAGAAATATTGAAACACAAGAGACTTGACCATCAAGGGAGAAAAGAAGCCAAGAGTGAAAAATGCTATGAAAGTAACTCCAGACCTGGGTGGGGTGGGAGGTAGGAGGAACAAGGAGAAAAGGAGGCATAAGTGGAAAGGCCAGGGGCCAGTCATCTCAGCAGCTCGGAGACTTGTCACGTTTGAAAGTGCAAATGTCAATGGATTTTAACCATCTTGAGGTTGTGATCTTTTAAAAAGCTCAATGAATGAGGAAGTCAATTCCTTCAAATGCAAAATAGCTGGCTTTCTGGCTGGAGGTTTGTTGGGTCTGGGGTATTTCTTCCCCATCTACCTCCTCTCCCACCCCCACCCCATTCCCCAAAGAAAGGTACAAAAGGTTGCAGTTCTGCAGCATTACCGTTACAGGGAAGGCACTGGTTACCCACCAGCGGGCGGAAGGAAGACAGGGTCGTGTCACTTCAAAGCTAAGTGCCATAGTGCCTTAAGTATTACTAGGGGCTGGATGTCTGTCAGGGAGGAGAAGTAAGGTGGGGCAGAAAATGTGGACAGAGAGGAATAAGGGGAAGGGGGGGTGGCAGCTGGGGGAGGAGCAACCAAAACCATTAAAAAATCTTCCTACAAACTGGATTCTGAACCCATTAAAACATCTAGTATCCTAAAATATTGATCTGGGTCTGGTTTCATTTTTCTTCTTAAACAAATCTAGTCCTTTTCTGATTAAGGCTCCTAAAAAATCCTTCCCTCCTCCCACCCACTTTCTCAAGCCCCTCACTTTCCCATCTAAAGTATCAAACCCAAACCTAACCAGCTTTTGTCTGCAGGGCTACAGAGTTGACCTTACCAAGCTGTCAAGCATGAGTCTTTAGCACTGTGAGTCACATGAGACACCTGTGTGTATGGTGGGCACCAGTGCTGCCCCTTTTGGTCCACTGGGGTCAGGGCCAGATGTGACAAGATGGGGTGAGGGGTGGGGGACATGAGGTTGATATCAGAGATTTCTGGCTGGTGGTCTGTCTTGCTGGCCCTGTTCCCCACTCTTACACCACCTCTACAGAAGGAAACAAGGCGTCCTACACTCCTCCCTACCCCACCTCCCTCCTCCTTGCTTCCTCTGGATTTGGGTGGCACAGCTCCTGGGGCTTGGAAAGCTTTCTTCTATCCAGTGAGGTAACAGCGTTCTGCCTTCAAGCGAAGTACATGGTGCGCAGAGTATCCTGATGAACCTGCACGGCTTTGGCCAGGGCCTGGGGGTCCCGCCCATTGCTTTGCCCCGATATGTGGCTCCCCTCTCCACTGAAAAGGAAAAAATGAAAGAAGTCCTTCCTGGTGAACTGAGCTGCTGCTAATTCCCTCACCCAGCCCTGGGATGCCAATTCCCATACCAACTTAAGAGAAAACCCCAACCCAGGATTGGGCAGAGGAGCCCAATGACACCAAATTGGACAGCACTCCTTTCCTTCTACCCAAGGAAAGTTGAGAAGATCTGGCACAACAGGCTGAAGCAAAAAGGAGGCCAACCTGATCCCAGGTCTCACCTGTCATGCTCCTTGTCCACCAGGTGGTATCGTGCCCGGAAAGCCACCAGGCGGGCATAGTAGGCAGGTGCTGGGATAGAGACAGAGCGTGTGCATCGTACGTAAGTGTGGCACAGCTGGTACGTCAGGATCTGGAGCTCATCCGCTGTGAAACGGTTGTCATCCCAAAGAACATAGTAATGGGATGGTCGGCTGGTGCCCTGGGAAGATAGGAAGATGAGGGTCCCAGGCTGAGCAGAGGAGATGGCTGATAATAGGGGAACAGGATCACTATTAAGAATACGGCTGGGGCCGGGCGCGGTGGCTCAAGCCTGTAATCCCAGCACTTTGGGAGGCCGAGACGGGAGGATCACGAGGTCAGGAGATCGAGACCATCCCAACATGGGCTAACATGGTGAAACCCTGTCTCCACTAAAAAATACAAAAAAAAAACTAGCCGGGCGAGGTGGCGGGCGCCTGTAGTCCCAGCTACTCGGCAGGCTGAGGCAGGAGAATGGCGTGAACCTGGGAGGCAGAGCTTGCAGTGAGCTGAGATCCGGCCACTGCACTCCAGCCTGGGCGACAGAGCGAGACTCTTGTCTCAAAAAAAAAAAAAAAAAAAAAAATTAGCTGGGCATGGTGGCGCATGCTTGTAATCCCAGTTACTCGGGAGGCTGAGGCGGGAAGGCAGGAGGACCGCTTAAACCCAGGAGGCAGAGTTTGCAGCTAGCTGAGAGTGTGCCACTGCACTCCAGCCTGGGGGACAGAACAAGACTCCACCTCAAAACAAAATAAAACAAAACAAAACAAACGAACATAATTTGGATGTCATTCAGTGATGACTGATATATTGTAGAGGCAATGTGAATAAACAATTCATCTTTGACCCATTGGAACCCCAAGATATAGCCCAGCTACCTGGATGCCTGCATGGCTGCACAGATAGAAGTCAAACTCAAATGGGTGGGTGATGTTGGTGTCCACTGTGGTCCCAGCTGGGATGTTACCACTCTTCCCAATCTGTATAGAGACAAACACAACCAAGATCCCAAGACCTGCCTGGCCCTAACTAGGACCCTGGCTCAATTCTACTCTGACTTCACCAAAATCCCAAGAACAAAGCCAAAGTTGCTATTCCCAGAGGGTACTGAATCTTTAAATAATATGCTTCTAAAGTCACACAGACCTATGTTCAAGTCCTATTAGCTGTATGATCTTAGCAAGTCATTTAACCTTTCTGAGATTAAACTGGAGATAATAATAATACCTACCTCACAGGGTTGCTGTGAGGAAGACGCCTTGTACAGTATCTGGCACATAGGAGGAGTTCAATAAATGGTAGTTCCCTTTCCCTTCTCTGGGAGCTGGTCTATATATGGGGTCTAGGCCAGGGAGCTAGGAGGAGGGAAAGGAAGTATAAGGGAAGGAGGGGAGGAGGTGGACACTAGTGAAGGCAGTGGTAGAGGAAGGACCACAAGAGCTAGGAGGAGGGAAGGGGCCAGGGAGGATGGACAGGACAAGGACTAAATCCCCAGCCTTTATCTGAAGGGCTTCTTCTCTATTAAGATAAGGGAGACAGAAGGAGGGGACGGGAGGTCTCAGTCCCTCACTCACTCGCTCGTTCTTGTCAGCACAGAAAAGGCGGGTGTGATGGCGTTTCTGCACCACAATATAAGTGATCCCAGGCTGGTAGTCCTTTTCCAGTTTGATGCAGGCATCACGAATGGCCAGTAGCTCATAGTGGAGTATCTAGGCACAAAATGGAGAGGGAAACAAAGAAACACACAGTTCCTCTTGAGTTCACATACCCTTCTGAACTAAGGAATTGCCACTTGTAATACAGCTTTTGGCTCAGTCTCCCTTTATATGCTGATGCTCAACAATTAGAGATGATAGGCCCTTCTTGTCAAAAGCAGCCTTATACTCAGTTCACTTAACATGTTCCTATAAAACCTTGGCCAGGAGGCTTGGCATCAGAAGACAACAAACATCTGGTTCTTGTGTATAAAGAGACCTAATATCAAGACACAGAACCAAGGTTCACAGAGAAATCACTAAAATTACAATGCCCAAAGTTAGTTTCACTCAGGATCAGGCAGCTAATGAGAGTTCTCTTTTGGGCTCCAAGAGCAGACAGGTTGTGGACCACCAGAGAAGAGCAGACATATAGCTCCATAATGGGTGCAGAGAGAGTAGGTGAATTCAGTCCTACAAAGCAAGCAGGATTATTAGAAAATGGGCTAGCTAAAGGAAAAGCTAGAAGTAAATAATCATAGGCAATAGTTTCCTATGGCCATGGATGTCAGATATAGAGGGTCAAAACTGTATGGTACAGAACGATAGACTTTGGAATCAATTAGACGTAAATCCAAGCTTTAACTAGTTGTATTACATTGGGCAAGTTATTAAACTCCACTAAGTCTCATTTTCTCCACATCTGTTAATGTTACTAAGACCTGCTTCACAAAGCTGTTATGAAGACTAAGATAGACAATTAAGTAAAAGCATAGAAAACCTAGTAGGGCTTAATAACTGCTGATTGCTTTGCTAAGCAGTTTGAATTTTAACCCAAAGCTATGTGAAGCCACTAGACATTTCTGAACAGATATGTGATATGATAAATATGTCTGATATTTTAGAAAATACTGGATGACTTAGAAATTGGGCATAATGGCCAGGCACCGTGGCTCACGCCTGTATTTCCAGCACTTTGGGAGGCCAAGGCGGGTGGATCATTTGAGGTCAGGAGTTTGAGACCAGCCTGGCCAACATGGTGAAACTCCAGCTCTACTAAAAATACAAAAATAAGCTGGATGTGATGACTCATAGCTGTAGCCCCAGCTACTTGGGAGGCTGAGAAAAGAGAATCGCTTCAGCCTAGGAGGCAGAGGCTGCAGTGAGCTGAGATCATACCACTGCACTCCACCCTGGGCAAGAGTGAGACTCTGTCCCCGCCAAAAAAAAAAAAAAAAAAGAAAAAAAGAAACTGGGCCTAACAGTTAAGAGCATAAACTATGGAATCAGACCAATGTGTATGAATCCCAGTTCCACTCCTAATTAGCTTTGATGACATTAAAGAATCATGTAACATTTCCAAGCCTGTTTTCTCATCTGTTAAATGTAAATACACTATTATTCCATAGGACTATTGTAAAGCATTAAATAAAACATGTTTCCTCTCAGATTTAGGAAAAAACACACACACACACACACACACAAAACGTGAAGTGCTTAGCACAGTTCATGGCACACAAGAAGTTCACTGGAACAGTAGTTATAATACTATTAAACAGTAGTCAAGGATACCAGTTCAGGATAGAAGTTAAAAAAAAAAAAATGAAGACTGGCAGTGAGAATGAATAGGAGGAGTATTATGAAGGAAGGTCAAAACAGCATTAGTCCTCAAATGCAATCTCCAGACTATCAGCATCGCCTAAGAACTTGTCAGTATTGTAAATTCTTGGCCCTCATCCAAGACTCATTGAATCAGAAACTCTAAGGGTAGAGCCCTTAAAACTGTTTTAACAAGCCCTCCAGGTGATCTTAATGTAAGCTAGCATTTGAGAATCACTGGTCTAAACAATCAGTCTCCAACAGGAACCAACTACTTAAATAGGCACTGAGAGTCTTCTATTATGAGAAGAAAAATCTACAGATGCTTGTATACTCCATCCCTCAGTTGCCATCCTTGCCCCCAAGTCTACCCCATTTAGCAAAGTTCCCGAAGAAGTGACACACCTCCCAGTGCCAATAGCTTAGAAAAGGTAGTAGCACCTAGCTTTCCAGCCATGATGTGAAGGTTTTCTCCACCTACTGTGGGCCCTACCTGGGGTAGCTGGCCTTCAGGGACCCCATCTCGGTAGAAGATGATGCGGGTAGGCTTGAAGCGGGTGGACTTGTAGAACTGGATGAGGAGCTCACGCACCATGTAGGACAAGTCTTCAATGATCTCTTGGCGTGGTCGCTGTACCCGCACTGTAGCACAGTATCGGCTGGGGTGGGCATCCATACTGCCTACCACCTGACAGTCAGAGAAAAAGGATTAGCTCCTAGAACCTTCACCCTCACTGTCAGGCTATGGGTTTGTGGAAAGGCTTCTTAGCAAGAAAACTGCAACTGAATGAGTAGGGCTTGGGATTCAAAGAGCCCTGGTTTCAATCTCTATTCTATCACACAAGCAGAAGTTACTCAATCTCTCTGATCTTTTTTCCTCTTCTCAGATGTTGATAAGAACACCTGCTTGCAGTGCTACTGCAGTCCACATTAAGCACCTTACACAGGGCCTAGCCCACAGTAGGTACTTGATAAACTGATTTCTCTACCCTTTGCAGAGGAGCGTGTGAAGGTTTAGTACTACTAGATCAAACAATGGCCTCTTCCAGTCCCAAGTTTATCCTTTTTCCCATTCAAATGCTAATCTACCCAGGAATCATGACCATAGTAACAGTGTTCTTGTGGTTGACGGAAGAAACGCCATTTAGAAAGGAGACAGTGGCCAAAGCCTAGGAGGGATGGCCACAAGAAAAACAGGGATAAGCGTATTATAGGGTTTCCCTGCACTTACTGAGGTTAAGACCAGTGTGCCTACAGAAATGTGAGGGTTTAGGAAATACAAGTGGGAAAGAAAGTCTGATCCCTAGCAATTTGGAAGCCCCTAGGAGACAAAGAGCAGAAAAGTCAGGAGAGAGATAGGAAAAACATCTAATCTATTACACAGTGAGGATGGGCAGAGGAAAGGATAGTCCCATCAACTAAGTAACTCCCTTTAAAGGGATTTCAGAGAAGATACAGTCCCTCTCCTACATGCCAAAAGCAGGCATGGGGAGAGAGACATTCAAATGCAGAGCAAGAGTGATGCAGAATGAGTCAAGTCTCTGGCTACACTCTCACTACTCTCCCTGAAAAAAGACACCATACAGAGCTACCTTTATGACCTATCAAGGGAATGGGAATTGGGAATAGCGAGCTAAATGGAGATCTTATGAAGGGTCAAGAGCCAGAGCTGAGGGAAGGAAATCATGGGCAGTTTTGAGGACTCAGAGTGAAGAGGAGAACTTTATGAGGCAGCTGGAGAATATCACTCACTGCTGTGATAGAAGGTTTTTTCCCATCCCCTGCTGGGGGGTGTGTAACATCTGCTCCCAGGAATATCACTGGCTGTTGAAAAACGGCAGAGCTGAGCAAGGAAGAGAAAACAAAATGGTGAGGCGTTGGGTCTTCTCTAGCTGGCACCATCCAATACCCACTCTGCTCTTCTCCCCCTTGTGTCTGATTCACTCTGCCTGGCCAGGGTCCTATCTCTTCATCAATTCCCAGCATGGTACCTTGAAAAGGGCAAGTGGACAACAGAGTTCATACCGCTGGTGTGGGACTAGGATGTTGTTAATGCCACCAAGTTTGACATTGATCTTGAGGCAGAGGTTGGACAGAGTCTGAGGTGAGGTCTTGACCACATTCTTCACCTGCACACACTGTGTAGCCATTCCCAAGAGTGTATCTCCAACACGTTTCACCTCAGCTACGGGCGGGGAGAGAAATGATTAGTGCATTCAACAAACATTTACTGAATGCCTACTAGATGCCAGGCAGTGTATGAGGTGCTAGCGAACACAGTGATGACAGGAAACACGTAAGGTCCCTGCTCTCATAGTGCTTACTAAATAGGGACTAATTTTAAAAACTGTGAAAATTACAACACCGATAAATGACACGACAGAAAACTTCATGGAACAATGACAGCATAAAATAAGAAATAAAAACCTAGTCAGGAAAGGATTCTTGAGTAGGTAATGATTGAAATGAAATCTGAGGACAGCAAAGGACTTAGAGGAGAGGGAGTTTGAGAGAGAGCATTCTAGGCAGAGGGAACAACATGCAAAAATGCACCCTGCTAGAAGATAGCAAGATGTGTCTGAGAAACAGAAAGACCATAGCAGCTAAAAAGAAGAGCAAGGGGAGCATGTTGTAAGAGAAAGAATGTGGTGACTAGACTGACCTATTAGAGGATATAAGGGTAGCTTAGATTAACAAGACGGGTGAGGGCCGGGCGCAGTGGCTCATGCCTGTAATCCCAGCACTTTGGGAGGACGAGGCAGGTGGATCACGAGGTCAGGAGATCGAGACCATCCTGGCTAATACAGTGAAACCCCATCTCTACTAAAAATACAAAAAAATAGCTGGGTGTGGTGGCACGCGCCTGTAGTCCCAGCTACTTGGGAGACTGAGGCAGGAGATTCGCTTGAACTTGGGAGGCAGAGGTTGCAGTGAGACAAGATCACACCACTGCACTCCAGCCTAGGTGACAGAGTAAGATTCCGTCTTGGAAAAATAAATGAAATAAAATAAAATAAAATAAAAATAGGCCATAAATTATTTGTGACACATTTTGAGTCTGAAGTAGTTTTTTGGTCATCTCAGTAAGGATATCAACTAAGCGAATGGGTCTCGTGGTTCAATGCTCAAAAGAGTAGTCTGAAATGGAGATGCAAATTTGTGTGATAATTAGGTACAGAGAGTAGTTGAAGGCATGATCTTGAGATCACTAAGGAAGATAACATAGTAAAAAGAGAAGACAATCTAGATCTGAATCTTGAGGAACTCCCAGTATTGGCAGAACAAGAAGATGAGTCAGCAAAGGACAAAAAATCCAGAAAGTTAGAAGGGAGACCAAGATAATGTTGTATCACGACTGCCAAGGGAAGAGAGTGTTTCAAGAAGGAGCAAGTGGTCAACAAAGTGAAATGCGTCTAAGAGATGAGGTAAAATCAGGACCAGAAATATCCTCTGGAATTAGTGATATTAAGGTTAAAAAAAAAAAATTAGTGTACAGAGGCAAAAATTGTTGTGGTGATCTAAGGTATTAGGAAGAAAATGTAGGACTGACCAACAATTTGGTATGCTTTCAATGGAAGAGATTTGAGCATGTTTAAAAAGATCATATCTACTTCCAAGAGAGATGGAATAGTGGCAAGCCAGTTCTACAGATAGCACTCAGAAAAGCCAGATAAAATATAAAAATCATCTTTTTAAAGGCAGCAGAGAATGCTGAGAAAACAAGAACTAGAGGGGGTAAAATTCCAGAGAGGGAGAAAAAAAAAATCTCAGAGGTGAGCTATCTTCAGCAGTTGCTTTTACCCTGGGTACATTTGCTGAATCCAAGTGTGGGTAGGAAGCTAAGAGTCTAAGCTCTGCACCACTGCTATGGAAAAGAAAAGCAACAGTTTTTGCTCCATTTAGAGATAGATTAATTCTAAACATGAATGATTTTTTTTTAATCATTAAAAAAAAAACACTTAAAAATAGTATCTTCATGACCCCGGGATTCCTGTTCTTTTTTTTTTTTTGAGATGGATTCCAAGTTTGGTAAGGATATAAACTATCTAGAACTCTTTTTTTTTGAGATGGAGTCTCGCTCAGTCGCCCAGGCTGGAGTGTAGTGGCGCGATCTCGGTTCACTGCAAGCTCCACCTCCCGGGTTCACACCATTCTCCTGCCTCAGCCTCCCAAGTATCTGGGACTACAGGCGCCCGCTGCCACACCCAGCTAATTTTTTTGCATTTTTAGTAGAGATGGGGTTTCACCGTGTTAGCCAGGCTGGTCTCGATCTCCTGACTTCGTGATCTGCCCGCCTTGGCCTCCCAAAGTGCTGGGATTACAGGCGTGAGCCACCGCGCCCGGCATTATCTAGAACTCTTATACACTGCTGGTGAAAGGATAAATTGATATACTTAAAATCCACTCCTGGATACACTCTCAAGAAAAAATGGTTATATATGTTCAAAGGACACATAGAAGAGTGTTCACTGAAGCATTACTATTATTATCATTATTATTTTTTTGAGACAGAGTCTTCCTCTGTTGCCCAGGCTGGAGTGCAGTGGCATAATCTCAGCTCACTGCAATCTCCACCTCCCGAGTTCAAGCAATTCTCCTGCATCAGCCTCCCGAGTAGCTGGGATTACAGGCACCTGCCACCACACCCAGTTCATGTTTTGTATTTTTAGTAGAGACGGGGCTTCACCATGTTAGCCAGACTTGTATCAAACTCCTCACCTCAGGTGATTCACTTGCCTCGGCCTCCCAAAGTGCTAGGATTACAGGCATGAGTCACTGCACCCAGCCTGAAGCATTATTTTCAATAGTCAAAAACTGGAAACAATTCAAATATGTACATTAACAGAACAGATAAATAGATGGAAATTGTGTTATATTCATATGATGGAAAAACTATAACAAACCACAACTTTATGTTGCATGAAAGAAGTCAGACACAAAAAAAGTATATACTATATGATTCTATTTATATAAAGTTTAAATATAGGCAAAACTAACCTATGGTATTAGAAGCCAGAATAGTGGTTACCACTGGTAGGAGGTTGTAGTGACTGGGGCTGTGGTAAGGTTCTGCTGCTGAACTGGGTGCTGGTTACGCTGTTGTGACACTTTATGAAATATCACTAAGCTGAACATGTAAGATTTCTATATATACAATTTAATAAAAAGTTTACATTAAAAAAAAATATCAGTTTAGTGGAGAGGAAGCAATTAAATATACTAAAGACAGGATAGGTATACTACCTGATCAGAACAGGGCAAATGTGACACTGTCCTTCTACACTCTCAGCGCAACCAAATGCCAATGGGACCTTGTTTTGACCATCACAAGGAGGATGCCATTTTACCCAGCTTCCCAGGAGGGATGGTGAAGGGTCTTTAGAAGAGTCTGACGGCTGCTCTTTTCTGCTGGCTTAGTTCCTAGGCAAATGACTCCACTGCCTAGGAACTAAGCCAGCAGAAAAAGAGTACCAGTCAGATTGTCCAGGTGATATAATCAAGGAACTGCATGTAAATGAAAGAAACTCGAGGTCCCAATAAAATATCTGAGGCTAGAGAGAAGTGTAACATAATTGAGCCCAGAAAAGGGAAAATTCTGAGTAAGTACTGCCTTTCCCAAGCATGCTGTACCATTCCCAAGCCAAAACACTGGATTTTCCCTTTAATGGAGGGAAATCAGAAACATGAATACTTTCTCAAGGAAGTTCTCCTAAAAAGCATCCTTATCATCCATACAAGGGCCCAAGAAAGACAAGGACTGAAGATCAAACAACTTCTCTCCATAAGTTAATTACTAAGTATCATATCAGTGAAAGGCACTCCCTTAGGTGTGTATACAGAGAGGAAAGATTTCAGAGCAGAATGGGATCCACTCCACAACAAAGTATCAAGTAAGGCAGTAACTGATCAGTGGTCTGATACACTAGAGGAATCCAGAAAGAGACAAGTTCACTCTCCAGGTGAAATGTCAAGAATAAAAAATAAGTAGTATTTAAACCGGGTATTAAAGGATGGAGAGAATTTTAAGGGCAAGGTGAGGGACAAGAAGAAGAGGATACAGATATTCCAAGTAAAGGCAAATGACGTGAACAAAACCAGAGATTGAAAACCACAGACAAGAAACGAGCACTCAGAGTGTCAGCTACATGCCAGGCACTGTGCTAGATTCTGCTTTTTATATAATTAATTCATGATGCTCAGAACGGTTAGGTAATGTGTCCAAGCCAGTTGACTGGTATAGCCAGGATTAAATTCAAATTCAGCTCTCTTCAACAATTCCAGAACCAGCAATCATTCCAGTATGAGTGGCAAGCGAACAGTGCAAGATAAAGCTGAAAACATTTAACTAAGATCAGGTCCATTAAAACCCTTTATGCAGTAATTAATAGTAACCAATGAAGGTATTTTTGATAGTAGAGTCACAAAAAGTCTTACTTGGAACCCATTCAAGAAAGTCTTGAGGCAGGGCATGGTGGCTCATGCCTGTTATCCCAGCACTTTGGGAGGCCGAGGCGGGCAGATCACTTGAGGTCAGGAGTTCGAGACCAGCCTGGCCAACATGGTGAAACCCCATCTGTACTAAAAATACAAAAATTAGCCAGGAGTGGTAGTGCGCACCTGTAATCCCAGCTACTTTCGAGGCTGAGGCACAAGAATCACTTGAACCCGGGAGGCGGAGGTTGTGGTGAGCTGAGATGGCACCACTGCACTCCAGCCTGGGCAACAGAGCAAGACTCTGTCTCAAAAAAAAGAAAAAAAGGAAGGTTAGAACTCAGTTGAGAAGTGTGGATCAAGAGCAGGGCGTATTATCTTGAGAAAAATGTGAAGAAGAACAATGAAGGTGAAGCAAAAGGACAGACTGTCTCCAAAGTTTGAATGAAGGTACTTAGAAGCAACTGTGATGTCAAATACAGAAGTAGGAAAGACAAGGTTTATAGAGAGGACAAACTACTGAAGAGATGGTCCAATAAAACATTTTCTAAGAGCAGACACTATATCTGTTTTATTCATCAATATATCCAGATCTTGCACAGTGTTCCATACATAATAGGTGATCAATAACCTCTTGAAGAAGAAAGGCAGAGAGGCCAAAGGGACAGACAGAAGTTGCAGAGGGTTCAAGGGTTGAATCAAGATTTTAATCACATATAATAATAGGTGATGATTGAAGCAACTGAAATGAATGGGAATTTTAATAAAATGTAAAGGCAGAATGAGAAGGCAGACAACAGGAACCTGTAGAACACCAAGGATTCCTAGTAATGACAAAAATAAATAAGGAGAGATAGAAGAAAATATCCAGAAGTCAAGAGGACAACTGAGAAAAGTCATTGGCAAGCCTGTGCAGAGATTTAGGAGAAAGGTAGACAGAAGGCAAGATGGCTGAAAGAGACACAGAGAATACAGAGAACTCATTCAAAAAGGTTTTTTTTGTTTTGTTTTGAGACAAGGTCTCATCACTACGTTACCCAAGCTGAAGTACAGTGGCACAATTGCGGCTCACTGCAGCCTCAACCTCTTGGGTTCAAGAAATCCTCTAGCCTCAGACTCCCAAGTAGCTGGGGCCACAGGTGCACAACATGACTGGCTAACTTTATTGTTTCGTAGAGATGAGGTCTTGCTTTGTTGCCCAGAGTGGCCTCGAATTCCTGGGCACAAGCGATCCTCTCACCTTGGCATTCCAAAGTGCTACAATTACAGGTGTGAACCACTGTACCAGGCCTCAAAAAGTTTAATGAAGGAAACAGGAAGACAAAAGCTAAAAGAGATGGCAAATTTGTGGTAATGTGCATTAGGATGGCGGATCTGAATATATTTGAGGGTTGAAAGGTATGAAGTCCCAAAGGTAGCAGGATGGGTTGGGAAAGAGAACACAGAGGAGTTGAACAAGGTAAGAGGAACTCTTACTCCTTCGAAGCAGGAGAGATGGAGACGGAAAATGGCATAAAAGAAAAGTGCTGTGACAGAAATTTATATAGTCATTCTTATTCTAAAAAATGAGAGGAAAAGAGGAGAGATAGCAAGTCTCTCAAAAAGTCCAAGTAATTACCAGGCAACACGATACTAACAGGACCACCTATTCTGCTTGGTTGTGCTGCACAATGTCCAGATAAACAACGCACTCCTAAGGATAGGAATCTAGACCAACCCATCTCTGTACCTGGCCCAGCTTAGCCTGGCATAAGGACCAGCACACAAAGGACCCCAGTAAATGTTGTTGGGAAGGAGTGTGTGCAGATAATTAGGATCTGGAATCACTCAACGGCTCAGGCATGCTATTTCTCCTATAAGAGGAGCACTGACATTAAGTAACAGCTCTGGTCAAAGCCAAGACTCTAGACTGAGTCCTTCCCAGGAGACCCCAGGGAGCTACGCTGAGAAAAGTCCTATCACCATTATCACTGTCCCAAGAGAACTGTACCATACACTGGCGTCTTCCCTGGCAGGATGACAATAATGAGCTGCAGCCCTGAGTAGGTGTTCTTGAGATGCCGGAACATAGGCTCCACGCTGTCTGCCCCCTGGGCATATTTGCAGAAACAAGGCTGACCCTGGATAGGCATCCCCGCATCCTTGGAAATCTTCCGCAGCTGGTCTGTGAAGTTCCTGTACACATGCATGGTCACAAAGGAGGCAGTGAGTCTCACTTGAATTCTTCTGACAAAAATCCATCCATCTTAGGTGTTTAGCACTGTAAGAGGCACTGAGAGATTGGTTTTTTGGTTTTTTTTCTTGAGACAGGGTGCTCTGTCATCCAGGATGGAGTACAGTAGCACAATCTGGGCTCACTCAAGCCTCGAGCTGCCAGGCTAAAACAATCATCCCATCTCAGCCTCCTGAGTAGATAGGACTAGAGGCATGCCACCATGCCTGGCTAACTTTTTTTCTTTTTAGTAGAGATGGGATCTCACTATGTTGCCCAGGCTGGTCTCAAGTTCCTGGACTCAAGTGATCCTCCCACCTCAGCCTCCCAAAGTGCTGGAATTACAGGCATGAGCCACTGCACCCAGCTAACACTGAGATTCTAACATGAATGATACACAATAATAGCTAATGTAAAAAATACATTTATAGTTGAGTAAGGTAAGAGAGTACTTGCTAAGTGTTCGATGGTACAAGCAAGGAGATGAGGAAGCCCAGAAAAGGGACCTATGGGAATTCTCAGGGTTCCCACCTTGCCCCACTCAAGCAGCTGATTCCTGTGCTCCATTACATGTCCAAAGAAATAGGCAGATGCCCATGTGTAAGGCCTTTCTGCTCAAAGCAGAGGTTCCAACAGTGACGGGAGCACAGGAGATGCTCAGTAAAAATGAGTTCCCTCCTTCCCAACTGGTTCTTTGAAACCTAAGAGCCAATTATTAAGCTTCCTTCCTTTGGCTTTAGGGCTTTACCCTGGAAAGGAAGACAAAGTTGGAAGAGAGGACACACATGCAGTAGAGTAAAAAAATCAAGCTACATAAAGATACTCAAAAACTGAAATAAGCAGCAGGAAATTTAATTTGTGATAATCTTCCATTTAAATTTAAAAACAACGTACAAGACGACCATGGAAGCAGTTGTTTAAGAGAGATTATTATATAGCATATAAATAGCAATGTGATAGTTTTGTGAGAAAGTATTTTTTCACATATTTAGTAAAAACACACAAGAAAAATAAATATGGTAAATACTATTATGCAAAATTTAAAATCATTTATATATAGGTATATAAATTGAATAGGATAGTTACAATAATTCATAACAGTGGCTTCATCAGAAGGGAGGAATGGGGCCGGCACAGTGGCTCACACCTGTAATCTCAGCACTTTGGGAGGCCAGGGTAGGCAGATTACTTGAGGTCAGGACTTCGAGACCAGCCTGGCCAACCTGATGAAACCCTGTCTCTACCAAAAACACAAAAAAACCTAGCTGGGCATGGTGGTGAGTGCCTGTAATCCCAGCTACTCAGGAGGTTGAAGCAGGAGAATTGCATGAAACAGGAGGCAGAGGCTGTAGTGAGCCAAGATTGTGCCACTGCACTCCAGCCTGGGCAAGAGCGAGACTCTGTCAAAAAAAAAAGAAGGGAGGAATGGGACTAGGATGGAGGACATGAAGGAACATCAAATTTACCTGTAATATTTACATTTAAAAAAGGATAAATATGACAAAACTGGATGGATACATGTTATTCTCTATATTTATCTTAAAAAATTTTTTTCAAAATGAATGTTAGAATAAAAAAACATTACCTAACCACTGTTTCACGTAAATAACAGCTAGGGCTTTGACCATTAATAGTATGTTTTCCATTTCTCTGCCCTGTATACAACTGCAATGTAGCTATTAAAAAGCCAGTATGTTATCAGATTTCATGAATAGTGGGTCTCAACTTCAAGGAAAGACGTATTTCCAATCTTCTCTCTACTACCAGACTACACTTGGAATACTGTGTCCAGTGCTGGGGGCCACAAACTATTGTGAGATGTTTAACATGAGGAAGGTCCTAAAATCCCATCTTAAAGGTGATATAGCTAAAGTAATAGGGCCTCTTTAGCCAGAAAAAAATTGAGGGTTGCATCTAGAACTCTATCATCCATCATCCCCCAACTACTAGTTTGTCGAACCCCATAGCACCCTCATGTCTTCTCCCACTTTCTCAGTGGAAAGGATGCCCTTTCTCAGTGCTCTGGATCCCATCACCCCATACACACTTAGGGACTTTGCTCTGTTTATTTTCCAGTTCCTCTAAGTTGTATCTTCAATCTCCACTTACTATGTACATTCTCACTGGACAATCTCAGCCACTGCCATAGATGACTTGGAAATCTTTACCGTTAGCCCAGTCAGAACCACAGATTTAACTGGCTACTAATGACCCACATGAAAAAGCCACATTCTTACCCCTTACAACTAGGTGTCACTGGGGGAAGGGAATGTCTGATAAACTCTTCCAAGTTTGAGGTTCTGGGTTTATTGGTGCCCATACCCCAAAATGGCCAAAACAATAGATTATCCCAAAAGAAATGGACAAGGGAAGGACATGGGAGAAACACAAGAGCACACAGAGAATAGAACTACTATGAAGAGACTATGGCACAAAGGCAAAAAGCTGGGAGCCTTTCCAATACTGCCAAGCAGGCTGGCTTAAATAGGGGCTAAAGAACTCAGAAAAAGGCCAGGCGCAGTGGCTCACACCTGTAATCCCAGAACGCTGGGAGGCCGAGGTGGGCAGATCACGAGGTCAGGAGATCAAGACCATCTTGGCTAACACGGTGAAACCCCGTCTCTACTAAAAATACAAAAAATTGGCTGGGTATGGCGGCGGGTGCCTGTGGTCCCAGCTGCTCAGGAGGCTGAGGCAGGAGTCTGGCGTGAACCCAGGAGACGGAGCTTGCAGTGAGCCGAGATCGTGCCACTGTACCTGGGCTACAGGGCAAGACTCCGTTTCAAAAAAAAAAAAAAAATAACTCAGGAAAGGAGACAAGAACCCATTTGCAAGGAACCACAATTATGATGGTTGTTTGTGCAGCCGTGAGCGGTAAGGGAAGAAGAACAAGGGCAGGTCCCATAGTCCCCAGATCCATCAGGAGCTGTTAGAACTTTTTTTTTTTTTTTTTTTGAGACTGAGTCTCGCTCTGTCACCAGGTTGGAGTGCAGTGGCACAACCTTAGCTCACTGCAACCTCCACCTCCTGGGTTCAAGCAATTTTCCTGCCTCAGCCTCCTGAGTAGCTGGGACTACAGGCACATGCCACTACGCCTGGTTAATTTTTGTATTTTTAGTAGAGATGGAGTTTCACCATATTGGCCAGGCTGGTCTCAAACTACTGACTTCGTGATCTGCCCACCTCAGCCTCCCAAACTGCTGGGTTTACAGAAAGGAGCCACCGTGCCTGACCTGGAACTTATAGAATCTATATTGCCCAGCAAACTCCTGGGCTGAAGTGATCCTCCTGCCTCAGCCTTCTGAGTAGCCAGGATTACAGGCACGCACCACTGCACCCCAGCTAAGAACGAATTCTCATGACTCCAAGGTCAGCTGAATTCATCACAGCATACTTCCCCACTACCCTTGTCTAGCCAAAACGGTCGGCTCCATCAGCTCTTCCTCATCCCTACAGTGTGCTGATCCCACTCCAGATCCAGAGACTATGAGAAGCAACCACTTCAAAACATGGCAATAACCAACTAACTGTATGCTATATGTAGGAAACAACTAACTGTGAGTTTTGTGGCATTTTAAACCTATCTCAATAAAACAAACAAACAAACAAACAAAAAAAGGGCCGGGTGTGGTGGCTCATGCCTGTAATCCCAGCACTTTGGGAGGCCGAAGCAGGCGGATCACAAGGCCAGGAGATCGAGACAATCCTGGCTAACACACTGAAACTTCATCTCTACTAAAAATACAAAAAATTAGCCAGGCGTGGTGGCGGGCGCCTGTGGTCCCAGCTACTCGGGAGGCTGAGGCAGGAGAATGGCGTAAACCCGGGAGATGGAGCTTGCAGTGAGCCGAGATCACGCCACTACAATCCAGCCTGGGCTACAGAGCGAGACTCTATCTCAAAAAAAAAAAAAAAAAAAAAAAAGACTCCAGGGGAGGGGTTGTTGACTTCTCAAGCCATTACTGCCTGGTTTCTTTAGATCATTTGGCTTAAACACTTTCTTCATTGGTGCCATCTACTCCCAGCTACGGTGGCACAGAGGCCCTGACAACCAGATAAACAAGCTGCTCTATTTTGTTTCCAATTAGGAACACAAGTTTTGAAGCTCAGATCTGATTTGCTTCCAACTCTGACACTTTCCTGATGATGTGCAAACTTTGGACAAGTTACTTAACCTCTTTTGAGCCTCAGTCTCCTGAAAATGGACATATCACCACCTACTCACTGTAAAGATGAAATGAGAGAATAAAAATTAGGTACTTAAGTACAATTTTGGTGTAAACATTACAGTCATCACTACTACTATTTATTACCAATGATAATTATAACAATAAAATAATTCAGGCCTCTCTTAGGAGATTCATGCCCTAAAATCATCATCTTTGACATAGATATGGCTCCTTATTAACTTCCCCTGACCACAGATCGATAGAAAAGGAACTGGTAGAAGTTTGAGCCAGAAAGCACAATGCAGGCAGAGTTAAGACAGAACACATTACTGATCAGTATCGGCCCCTGGGGACTACAGGAAGGTAGGCAGCTCCAGGGTCTTTCCCACCCTTCCACCCCTACACCGAACCCTCCTTACTTGAGCACCTCTTCTCGACACTGTTTTTGGGGTGCGAAGCAGGCGATGGCCCAGACTTTGATCTCAATCCCATTGTAGAACTGTTTCCCCCGCATGTCCCAGACACCCTGATTGGGTGTGGCAATGGCCCGGTTCTGCGGATAGGCAGAGGGGGCGCCCAGGTGAGCCTCAGTAGAGTCAGGTGGGTAGGGGAGCAAAAGCCCCTGGCTATACAAACCAACCACCCCCATATACCCTGAGATGTTGTCTGGCCCTGACCCTGCTCACCCGGCCGCCGTACTGCAAGATGGGCGCCGGCAGCACTCGCCCTGTCACCTCCGTCATGTCATCCTTCACTTTGATCCCAAATTCCTGGATGTAGGGATCTAAGTTGTAGCTGGCATTCTTCATCTGCAGGACAAAAGAGAGCAATCTCAGGAGAGCAAGAGCTTGGCAATACTGCTCACCCATGCTCACCCTCTGGGTATCAAGGAGAGAACCCTAAGGAGAAGCTGGGGTTGGTACAGAATAGTCCTAAAAAGAGAGGGAAAGTGGAAGATGAGGGAAGTGACAGGA
The DNA here is from genome assembly GCF_000951045.1 of Mandrillus leucophaeus. Classification (NCBI taxonomy): domain Eukaryota; kingdom Metazoa; phylum Chordata; class Mammalia; order Primates; family Cercopithecidae; genus Mandrillus; species Mandrillus leucophaeus. Next base: position 200,992 of record NW_012103621.1, on the reverse strand, counting down.
TAACACAGCAAAGTAATACAGGAGAGAAAAAGAGATAGAAAGCAAAGCAGCTATACGATAAGAAAGAAGAGCAGCCGTATAGAGTCCTAGGCAACAAATCTAGACTTGGGTTCTCCTGAAGGAAGGTCCTGCTGGGGCATTAAAACATTTATGCTACCAATGGCCCCAATGACTGAGCAAATGAGTAGGCCCACTGACCAGGCGACTGATCTCCTCCTGTCTGTCTGGAGCGGATCTAGCTGTGGCCTTTATCATGGTCGAAGTCTGGTTGTCGGTCAGCTTTTTAATACAGCGTTGCCCAGCCACAATGTTACAGACCTGAGGAAACGAGAAGGACAGGTAGCTCTGGCTTGAGTACAGTCCATCCTGTATCCAGAGCCCCATAATAAGGAAAGATACCTTGGCTGTCAGCCATGGGGAAGGGAACTGCAAAATCCTTTGTGCATACATGTATTCTCCTCTTGAGTTTCACTTGATAGGTAAGTTAGAAAATATTCATGTGCAAAGTAAAAGGCAATTCAGGCCGGGCATAGTGGCTCATGCCTGTAATCCCAGCACCTTAGAAGCCAAGGAGGGCAGATCATTTGAGGTCAGGAGTTCAAGACCAGCCTGGCCAACCCATCTCTACTAAAATTACAAAAATTAGCCAGGCATGGTGGCGTGTGCCTGTAATCCCAGCTATTGAGGAGGCTGAGGAACGAGAATCGCTTGAACCAGGAGGCGGAGGTTGCAGTGAGCCCAGATCACGCCACTGCACCCCAGCCTGGGTGACAGAGTGAGACTCTGTCTCAAAAAAAGGGAAAAAAAAAAAAAAGGCAATTCAACCACTTTGTGATTAAAAGCTTGTGATCCAGCGCCAGATCTGGGCTCAGGTCTCATATTTTAATTTATTTATTTATTTTTTTGGATGGGAAAAAAAAAGAGATGGAGTCTTGCTCTGTCACCCAGGCTGGAATGCAGCGGCACAATCTCGGCTCAGAGACATCTGCCTCCCAGGTTCAAGCAATTCTCCTTCCTTAGCCTCCCGAGTAGCTGGGATCACAGGTAGGCTAGTTCTTGTATGTATGTATGTATGTATATATGTATATATGTATTTATTTATTTATTTTTGAGACAGAGTTTTGCTCTTCTTGCCCAGGCTGCTGTGCAATGGCATGATCTCAGCTCACTGCAACCTTCACCTCCCAGGTTCAAGCGATTCTCCTGCCTCAGCGTTCCAAGTAGCTGGGATTACAGGCATATGCCACCATGCCTGGCTAATTTTGTATTTTTAGTAGAGATGGGGTTTTGCCATGTTGGCCAGGCTGGTCTTGAACTCCTGACCT
>NW_012103621.1:186490-199617 GCF_000951045.1 Mandrillus leucophaeus | reverse complement strand
TCAGCCTCGGCCTCCCGGGATTACAGGCGTGAGCCACTGCGCCCGCTAATTTTGTATTTTTAGTAGAGATGGGGTTTTGCCATGTTGGCCAGGCTGGTCTTGAACTCCTGACCTCAGGTGATCCACCCACCTTGGCCTCCCGGGATTACAGGAGTGAGCCACCACGCCTGACCTTCATATTTTAAATGAGGATAATAGTAACAATCTCAGAGTTGTCTCAAGATTAAATAAAGCACTTAAAGGACTGAGTATAGTTCTGGAACACAGAAAACAATAAGTTGCAGCACAGAATATTATTTACCAAAGGACCATATATAGAGAGCTCTTCTGAATACTGAAAAACTCAATATACACAAATTAGATTTCTAAGGCAGCTCTCCATGGTGGCAGGTACGTAGTTGCTCCATCCAGCAACCCACCAGGACTAGGGTTGGCTCTAAACTCCTGAGCCCCCAGACCACTGCTATCACTGTCTCTGTTGGCTGACAGTGTCCTCTGCTGGTGGGAGAAACATCTTGCCATTTACTTCATCTGTTCTGGGCCCAACAGAAAACTAATAGAGATCATAAAAAGCTGTCTAGTGACATACAAGACTTCTAATCCCCAATATACTATATCCAGGATGCTGTGAACAGGAAGGCTGCTAGAATTGAGAGAGCCAGTAGGTCTGGAAATACTTCTGTTTGAAGTACAGCTTTGCCATTTCTAGGGGATGTTACCTTAAACAGGACTCTTAACCACTCTGAGAATCTTCTTTAATCTCAAACATGAGAAAAAAAATACACTAGCTGTCTCATGAGGTTGTTGTAAGGATTTAGATGAGATGAAATGTGGAACTCGCTCCCAGAGGGCCAACATTCTTTACATACTAATTCTCGTCCTAATTCCCAGAGTTCATGGTAAATAATGGGAAGGAAAACCAGCCCAAGGTCACCTGCCTTCATACTCTATATTCCAGAAAATAAACAAAATAGTCAATTCACTTAATGAAAATCCAAAATTATTGAAATTTGTGAGATTGTTCTCTTAAAGGTGCCTTAAAGTTGTAGCATTCTTTACAGGTGGTTACAGATACAGAATTAAAATCAGGGATGTGGTGAAATTAGAACACTTGTACAATGCTAGTGGGACTATAAAACGGTATGGCAATTTCTCAAAAAATTAACCATAGAATTACCATATAAACCAGAAATTCTGCTTCTGAGTATGTACTCAAAAAAACAGGAACTTCAACAGATATTTGTACATCTCTGTTCACAGCAGCATTATTCACAATAACCAAAAGGAAGAAGCAACCCAAGTATCCATGGACAGATGAATGAATAAACAAAACGTGATACATACATACAACGGACTATTATTCAGCCTTAAAATAGAAGGGAATCTTAACATGCTACAACATGGATGAACCTTGAAGACATCGTGTTAAGTGAAATATGCCAGTCAAAAAAGGACAAATACTGTATGATTCCACTCATTTGAGGTACCTACAGTGGTCAAATTCATAGAGACAGAAAGTAGAATGGTGGTTGCTAAGGGTTAAAAGGAGGGAGTTGTCGTTTAATGGGTACAGAGTTTCAGTTTGGAATGATGAAAAAGTTCTAGAGATTGGTCATGGTGATCGTTGTACAACTGCGTGAATGTATTTAATGCCACAGAACTGTATACTTAAAAATGGTTAAAATGGTGAATTTTATATTATGCATATTTTACCACAATTTGAAAAAGAGAAGACGGAAGAAGGAATGAACTGTGATTTGAACATGAACAAATGATTTTGTGGACACTCACTGACCTACATAACTATTCGAGGAAGATACAGAGGTGGACTGGAGGTACTACTTCTAGTTTCTAGTTGGATCTTCACAACTAGAAACTAGAACAGCAATAATCCATACTGTTCTTCTACTTAAAATTTTCTAACGGATTCATATTACAATTAGAATAAAATCCTACCTGGCCAGAAATTAGAACTATCATTCATTGCTGATGGGATTGTAAAATATCATAGCCACTTTGGGAAACAATCAGGTAGCTCATCAAGATGTTAAACATTGGCTGGGCGCGGTGAATCACGCCTGTAATCCCAGCACTTTGGGAGGCTGAGACAGGTGGATCACGAGGTCAGGAGATCGAGACCATCCTGGCTAACACAGTGAAACCCTGTATCTACTAAAAATACAAAAAAATAGCTGGGCGTGGTGATGGGCACCTGTAGTCCCAGTTACTCGGGAGACTGAGGCAGAAGAATGGTGTGAACCTGAGATGCAGAGCTTGCAGTGAGCCGAGATCATGCCACTGCACTCCAGCCTAGGTGACAGAGCGAGATTCCATCTCAAAAAAAAAAAAAGATGTTAAACATTGTTATATATTATATCACTCTTAGGTGTATACTCCAGAGAAATAAAAACTTATGTTCACACAAAAATGTGTACAACAATATTCACAGCAGCATTATTCATGATACCCAAAAAATAGAAACAATTCAAACGTCCATTAACTGATAGATGAATTAACAAAATATGACATATCCATCTGATGGAAAGAGGATAAACCTTGAAAATATTACGCTAAATGATAGAAGTCAGTCATAAAAGGACACATATTGTATTATTTCACATATATGATATGTCTAAAATAGGTATATCCAGAGACTGAAAGTAGATTAGTGGTTACTACAGGCTGTTGGGGAGAGAAGGAATGGTGAGTAACTGCTAAGGAATATAGGCTTTCTTTTAGGAGTGACATGTTCTGGAATCAAATAGTGGTGATAGTTGTTGTACAATTCTGTGAATATACTAAAACTACCTAATCATTTTAAAATGGTGAATTTTATGGTATATGAATTGTATCTTGATACAACTGTTTTTTTTATATATATATATTTTTTGAGACAGGGTCTCTGTTGCCCAGGCTAGAATCCAGTGGCACAATCACAGCTCACTGGGTTCAAGCAATGCTTCCACCTCAGCCTCCCAAGTAGCTGGAACCACAGGTGCACACTACACCTGCAGTCAAGCGATCCTCTTGCCTTGACCTCCCAAAGTGCTGGGATTACAGGTATGAGCCATCACAGCCAATCTGGATAAAGCTATTCCAAAAAACAATAATAAAATGCCACGTGGTTTCAACAGGCTATAGGATTTGGCCCTCTACAGAATCATCTCCTACTACTTTTCCCCTCACACAATACATTCTAGCCACCATAACCTTCTGTCTATCCCTCAAAAAGATCCAAATTCTATTCTGCTTTAGAACCTTTGTACTTCCTCCTGCCTGGAAGGCTCTTCTCTCAGGTTGTTATAAGGTTGATTCTGTGTCATAATTTGGGACTTAGCTCAAATGTCTCCTAAGAGAGGACTTCCTTAACAACTAAAATAGCTCTCTACCCTCTTCCTCCCTTACTTCTATCCCCTTAACCTATTTTATTACTCTTATAGCACCTTATCACCATCTGAAACTATCTTATGTGTTTATCAATTTGTTGTCTATCTCCCCCTTCTAGAATGTAAGCTCCACAACAGCTGGGACCTTGTCTGTCTTGTTAATCTCCATGTTCCTAGCACCTAAGAGTATATGACACATAGTAGGAGCTCAATAAATATATGTTAAATAAGCGACAATAGAATTCAAGGTCTAAGTCATAACATAAATTATACACCTTGAAAACCATTGTTTAAATAGAAATAATGTTAGTTTGGCCGGGCGCGGTGGCTCAAGCCTGTAATCCCAGCACTTTGGGAGGCCAAGACGGGCGGATCACAAGGTCAGGAGAACGAGACCATCCTGGCTAATCCGGTGAAACCCCGTCTCTACTAAAAAAAATACAAAAAACTAGCCGGGCGAGGCGGCGGGCGCCTGTAGTCCCAGCTACACCGGAGGCTGAGGCAGGAGAATGGCGTAAACCCGGGAGGCGGAGCTTGCAGTGAGCTGAGATCCGGCCACTGCACTCCAGCCTGGGCGACAGAGTGAGACTCCGTCTCAAAAAAAAAAAAAAGAAATAATGTTAGTTTGCTAACAAATCTCTGCTTACAGTAAATATCAGCTACTGTCTACTTAGCTAAGATTGTTCCTAAAGACCTCTGTTTATACCTCAGAGAACATGTTGCCTTCATGTGCATCAGTAGCTATTAACCAAGTCAGAGTTCTTGGTTTTGGGGATCTCTTCTCCTTTCAGCCTAATTCCCTCAGGTTAGTTCTGAAATTCTAGAAGCTCACCAGAAGACTTGAGCTTTGGTCTGGGCTATCTGACTTCTGCTGTTGGATAAAAGTAAGAGGGTAGGCCAGGCATGGCAGCTCATGCCCGTAATCCAGCACTTTGGGAGGCCGAGGCGGGCAGATCACTTGAGGTCCGGAGTTTGAGACCAGTGTGGCCAACATGGTGAAACCCCATCTGTCCTAAAAATACAAAAAAAGGTATCTGGGCACGGTGGCGCCACCTATAATCCTAGCTACTGGAGGTTGAGGCATGAGAATTGCTTAAACCTGGGACGCAGAGGAGGTTACAGTGAGCTGAGATGGTGCCACTGCACTCCAGTGAGATTCTGTCTCAAAAAAACAAGAAAAAGAGGGTAGTCTAGTATAGTGCCTCTCCAATGTTAATGTACATCCCCTTTGGACCTTGTTAAAGGACAGATTCTGGCTGGGTGTGGTGGCTCACGTCTGTAACCCCAGCACTTTGGGAGGCCATGGCGGGCAGATCACCTGAGGTCAGGAGTTCGAGACCCGCCTGACCAACATGGAAAAACCCGTCTCTACTAAAAATATAAAATTAGCCGGGTGTGGTGGCGCATGCCTGTAATCCCAGCTACTCAGGAGGCTGAGGCAGGAGAAATCGCTGAAACCCGGGAGGCGGAGGTTGCGGTGAGCCAACATCATGCCATCACACTTCAGCCTGGGCAACAAGAACAAAATTCCGTCTCAAAAAAAAAAAAAAAAGATTCTGATTCCGTCGGTATGGGTGGAACCTGAAATCTGCATTTTAAGTAAGCTCTCAGGTAATGCCTATCCTGTTGGTACACATGACCGCACTTTTTGAGTAGCACTGGATGAGACAATGAAGCAGTAGGCAGTAGTTTCTCATTCAATATTTTGGCTAGTATATACCAAACAAAATATAGCCCAGTGATTCTGTATTTGTATTCTATAACTTAGCGTTACTATTCCTTCTCCAGTTGCAGAATTCCAAAGGTCTACTGTTATATACAAGTATGACAAATCTTGGGGCTAAAACTTTTTCAAAATGAACACATTAATCATTGGAGAAACATGATTTACATTATAGGTAATATTTATCACCAGTTTGTGTAGAATAAACTACACTTATATCTTCAGGTCACTTAGGATCCCAGCTCTAAACAACAGGGAAAGAGAAATTAAGAGAACATGAGTGAGTGCGGGTATCTAAAATCTCTGTCCTGTACGAACTAATTACTTATTAAACAGTAAATTCAGCTTGTCTCTGCCTGGCAGCCCTGAAAGAACATGAGAGTAGGATGGGGGATAAGGAAACAACTTAGCAGGTAAGAATGGGGCCTCTATTTCACAGGAGAACTACCTCATACCTTCTCAGAATGTCAATTTTCCAAACTTCAAAGAAGAGACACCTGATGAGCAGCATGCAGGTATATACAATGCCTATTCCCCAGCCATTACTTGGCAATCTCACCTCTAGGGGAAGGTAGGTATGCTTTTGTTCCTGGCCAACCTGTAGGCAGGGCAGATGGGGATACTTGAGCTGAAGGTTATATTTCTGCTTGAAATACTGTGCCACTGTGCACTCCACAGTCTGTCCACTCTCCAGCTGTAAGGGGAATCTGTTCAGAAGAAGGGAAGGAAGGGGGTGTCATAACCCAGCATTCAGTCCCACTTCTCTAGACCCACAACCATGGGAAGTCCCAGACTTTTTCCTTTTTTATTTGGCCCCAATATGATGTGCAGGAAGGAAGTCCCAGACTTTGCTTCATCCTATCCAACTTCTTTGAGCATCGCCACTCATGGGAAAACAGGACATACAGGGCTTCAAGAAAGAAGCTAAAGGTTTGAAGGGCAAGTTCCACAAAAGTCAGGATACTATCTGACTCATTTATTTCCAATATTGAGCATAAAGCCTAACACAGAGTAGACACTCATAATATAGTGTAGCCTAAGGTCAAGAATGGGAATGGAATCAATGACAGCTTCCCCAAGGAGCCCAGGAGCCTAGCTTTCTTTTTTCAAGAGAAATAATAATTAGAGAGAGATTCTAACATTTACCTAACCCTAACAGGAATCAGAGAACACACTTGCTCTAAAGTAAAGGACCAAAGAGGCAAGGAGATCAAGAAGGTAAAAATGGTAGGCAGAGTATCAACAGATCAGAGAAGATTGAGAAAGGATGCCAAATTCCCACAGCTTATCTTCAAAAACAGGGCCAGTCCCCAAGGTTCATTCTCAAGGCCAGTGGGGGAAGGAGGGAGGGAAAGATAGTGAGTTTTAAATCTCAGCCCTTCTCCACCAACAAAGTATGACTCAGCACCCCTGCCAACTTACGTCTGATGGCTAGCAGGGCGACGGGTAACATTACACACGCGGTATTTCCTCTTCATCTGTCCACAGTGGGTGACTTCCACCTTCAGGCCTGAGATACACACACTGCTTGTCAGGGCTGAAATAGGTTGCTCAGGTGCCCAGCCTTGGCTTCTCCCCTGAGCATACCCCAAGGGGATTTCCTCTTAGGGCTCAAGTGGAGCTGTTTCCCTTCCCCTCCTGTTGGGTCCTCACCCTTGATCTCCTTGGTGAAGCGAACGCGCTGAGAGTCCGTGAGGGGCTTGGGCTGCTCATCTATGTTCCTGATGTCCAGCACCTCACACATGAACTCAATCACTGGCTGTGCCTTATAGAAGGCAGTGGCTGAGACTGTGGGGACAGGGTAAAGATAGCTCAGCTCAGGTTCTGTCTTCCACAATACATGGAGGTACAGCAATTTATACCCTCTTCCTTATAGGGCATTGGGATGGGGGAAGGGGGAGCCAGGGCTGTAGGAATTAGACTAGGAGTGTGGTTGCAGAGCTGGGAGGGATGAGGCTGGGAGTGTGGTCACTGGACTTGGGGTGCCCCTAGCTCCATAGCTCTCCCCACTCACCATCAATGTTGAGCATCATCTTCCACATGGCAGGGCGCACAGACTGGTGAAAGCCGAACCAGACCTCGCGCCCACCCCCCAGCGGGTGGTAGTAGCCCTCAGGCGGTGAGAAGAAGGAGCGGCCCACAGGGGTGTACCTGGCAGGGACAGGCAGAGAACTGGTCCCTCGGGCACAGGCCCCCACCCTGTGAGGCATCCTGGGCACGGAGGAGCCCTGGCCTGAAAGGCAGGACACCGGGGCTTTAATGCCAGCTCTGATGCTTTACTAGTTGTATGACTGACCTTGTGCAAGTTTCTACCTTCTCTCTGCCCTGCAGGGACAGATGGGATGGGGCCCAAAGATATCTAAGAAGTTCAGGGCCAGGGCTTTAAACCATCTAAATATAAATACACACTTGCCTGGCAAGTAGTAGGGCTTCAAATAAATTTTTTTTTTTTTTGAATGGCACACTGTGGGACCTTAATATGTGCTCCCCCTCCTCCCCTGACAGCAGTTCTGCCAACACTAGTAGCCCAGATACTAACTACACCCAATACCTCATGGATGCCAGGTGCCTCATGGCCACATCCAGGGCTTGCACAGACTCCAGGGGAACAGGGATCTGGCCGCTGACCAGGGCCTCATGCAGCATTCGCCAGCTCACAATGGCTAGCCACTTGATGGAGACCTTAAAGATTCGATCCTTCCCTTCCCCAGGGATTGTCACCTCAAAGTCGACCTTCAGGAGGGTGAGAGAAAGGAGTGAAGGATTGCCATTGCTCTACGAGAATGACCCCCAACTCCATGGATTTGCTGAGAATATGTTTCTCAAGTTGACAGGGGCTCATAATGAAGACCCCAAAGTAAGTCCAGCCCCTTAGGTTCTAGCCACCTTGGCTCAGTGCTTCTCTTCCTCTCAACTACCTCTCAGCCTAGCAGGAAGTCCTTTAGGTCTATTTTAAGTCTAATCTCAATCTGTTTAGGACACGAACAGGCACATGAGACTAAATAAACATCAGCACCTACCCACCCCTCACCCTAAAACATACTTTCTCAGCACAAAAGATGAAAAGGATCTCTGGATCACCAGACTCCAAAGAGGCTTACACGAGCTTGGTTCTACCCCAGACCCCTGACACAGGCCTAGCCTGACTCCCAACCTTACCCGTTCGTTGCCAATGGGCAGTGCTGTGACAGTGTAAATGTTCTTCTTTCCATCATACACAGGCTTGCGATCACCAAAGATCTGAGGCTTGAAATGCTGGACCATGTATTCCACCACTTCCCTGTGGGGGATAGGAGTGGCCTGTGGAAGCTGAGAGACTACCACCACTTCAAGCTTTTGGAAGTAATTCAAAGTCCAGGCAATGTCCCATCTATTATACTCACTCCTAACATCTACTCTATGACAGTGCTTCTCAAACTTTAACTTTCCTATGAATCACATGGAGATTTTATTAAAATGTAGCTTCGGATTCAGCAGGTCTAGAGTGAAGCCTGAAATTCTGCATTTCTAACATGCTCCCAAGTGACACTGCTGGTCCTCAGACCACCAAGGCTCTAACAGACCTGAAAGAGTGGTGTGAGTGCCTTCTGAGAAGAGGGGGAGGCTAAAGGGAGAAAAGCTTGACTCCAGGGTCTATCAAGAATCAGGAATAGGGCTAGGTATGGTGGCTGACACCTGTAATCCCAGTACTTTGGGCAGCCGAGGCAGGAGGATCACTTGAGACTAGGAGCTCAAGGCTAGCTTAGGCAACAGAGTGAGACCCCATTTTCTACAAAAAAAAAAAAAAAAAAAATTTTTTTTTTTAGTTAGCTGGGTATGGTAGCATGTGCCTATAATCCCAGTTGCTTGGGAGGTTGAGACAGGAGGATCACCTGAGGCTGGGAGTTTGGGGTTACAGTGAGCTATAATTACACCACTGCACTCCAGACTGGGGAACACAGTAAGAGCCTGTCTCAAAAAGAAGAAAAAAAAAAGAACAGCCAGGTGCAGTGGATCATGCCTTTAATCCCAGCACTTTCGCTTGAGCTCCCGAGGTTGAGACCAGCCTAGGCAACACAGAGAAATTCCATCTCTACAAAAAATGCAAAAATTAGTCAGGCATGGTGGTGTGTGCCTATAGCCCCAGCTACTCAGGAGGCTGAAGTGGGAGGATCACTTGAGCCTGAGAGGCAGAGGTTGCAGTGAGCTGAGATCATGTCACTGCACTCCAGTCTGGGCGACAGAGCCAGATCTTGTCTCAAAAAAAATTAAAACAAAACAAAAAACAAATCAGGAACAGAATCTAGGCTGCTCCAATCTCAAATCCCAGATCTGATAAGCAAAAAAGGTAGAAGAGATGTGAACTGGAATAAGAATAAACTGTGGAAGAAAAATCTCATCTCTTCCATCTCTCTGAAGCACTTAGTCTCACCACCCTGTTTTTTCTCCATTACCATCTCTTACTTTCTGTCCTCTGAAACTTAGACCCCACGGTGTCCATTATTCCTTCAAAATTCCAGTTTATCTAACCAACTGACCTTCACACTTTCTAAATCAAAGTTCTTGAATACTACTGGATAACACAAATGGTACATTAGAAGCAACTGTGATCATATGGTTTCAATCCCAATTAGGCTTCAGTGCTGCCTAGCAATCTTTTTCATGTCCCTGATTACTTCCATCCCTCCTACTCTATGTAGACTATGTAGAACTTTCTCTACTAGCCTGTAACTCCAGAACCCATTCCTGTCTCCTATCAGGAAGCAGCTCTAATATCTTTAAAAAAGGCAGAGGATAGTACACAAGGCCACCCTCGAGTTACCAGACATATACACAAACATATTAATATGTGCGTGCATCAATTTTTCTCCTTTCCTCTTACACTCAAAATGACCCTTCCATGTATTATTTTTAAACATATGAAAATATATTCAACTTCACTTATTAGAAAAATACAATTTAAAATTAGACCAAGATCAGGATGCCAAAGATCAAAAAAATCTCAAATATCAAATTGGTGCAGGTATAGGAAGAGACACTCTGATGCCTTATTGATGGGAGTATAGTTGGTACAACTTACCTTTAAAAACAAGTTGCAATATCTGAAAACTCTGAAATGTATTAGGCCAACAGTCCCACTCCTAGCAATTTATCCTACAAATACACTCATATTTGAGTGCAAAAATGAATCTATATATAATAATATTCAAGTTTCATTTTTGTAGCAGAATTTAGACTCAAATGTTCCTCAATAGATTTATTATATAAGTTATATCACAGCCACTCAACCTATGCAAAAGAATGAGGCAGATCCATATGTGCTGGTATGTAATACCTTCAAAAATATATTGTTCAGTGGAAAAATGCAAAGTACAGAACAATGTATAAAGAACCCTGTTTTGGGTGTTTAAAAATGTTATATGTGCATATATGCCTGCACATGTGTAGAATAGTATACGGAAGCATATTCAAGAATGGTAACAATTGGCCGGGCACGGTGGCTCATGCCTGTAATCCCAGTACTTTGGAAGGCTGAGGCAGGCGGACTGCTTGAGGTCAGGAGTTTGAGATCAGCCCAGCCAACATAGTGAAACCCTGTCTCTACTAAAAATTTTTAGCCAGGCGTGGTGGCAGGTGCCTGTAATCCCAGCTACTCGGGAGGCTGAGGCAGGAGAATCGCTTGAACCCGGGAGGCAGAGGTTGCAGTGAGTTGAGATCACGCCACTGCACTCTGGCCTGGATGACAGAGTGAAACTCCATCTCAAAAAAAACAGAATGGTAACAATTGGTCAGGTATGGTGGCTCACGCCTGTAGTCCCAATACTTTGGGAGGCATAGGTAGGCAGATCACTTGAGGTCAGGAGTTTGAAACCAGCCTGGCCAACATGGTGAAACTCTGTTTCTACTAAAAACACCAATAAATTATGTGATGGGGGGCACCTATAGTCCCAGCTACTCAGGAGGCTGAGGCAGGAGAATCATTTGCCTGTCATCCCAGCTACTTGGGAGGCAGAGGCACGAGAACTGCCTGAACCTAGGAGGCAGAGAGTGCAGTGATCTGAGATGGTGCCACTGCACACCAGCCTGACAGAGCCTGAAGGAGGCTCTGTCTCAAAAAAAAAAAAAAAAAAAAAAAAGGTAACAATTAATGGTACTGGGGGACTAGAGACCAGGATAGTAAGGAGACATTTTTCACTACAATCTTTCTGTGATATTTGAATTTTTTTATATTATACATATAGTTTTCAAATAATAATAAAATTAATTAATTAAAGAAATATCGCAGAGGCCAGGCACGGTGGCTCACGCCTGTAATCCCAGCACTTTGGGAAGCCGAAGCGGGCAGATCACCTGGGGTCAGGAGTTCAAGACCAGCCTGGCCAACATGGTGAAACCCGTCTCTACTAAAAATACAAAAAAAATACCCGGGCATGTTGACAGATGCCTGTAATCCCAGCTACTCAGGAGGCTGAGCCAGGAGAATCGCTTAAACCGGGAGACGGAGTTTGCATTGAGCTAAAATAGCGTCATTGCACTCCAGCCTGCGCAACAAGAGCAAAACTCCACATCAAAAAAAAAAGGAAATATCACTTTCTCTAAATAGAGCTAATCCCTCCAACTGTGCATCCTACAATGTCCTTCGGCCTCATCAAGGACATCCCATTAATTTCTCCCCTCTATCCCAAACTTTTAACTTCATCTTTACTACCTCCTTCTCCTTAATCTGTAAACATACCCATATCTCATTCTTTAAAACTCTTTATTCATTCAACTAATATTGAAATGTAGTAGGCACTGTACTTATTTCTTAACTCAATATAGTTAGATTAACTAGCTCAACTACTTTCTGCTGAAATTGCTCTGCCAAAAGTCACTAATAATCTTCTAATAGCGAAGTCCAATTGGACTATTTTTCAGCATTTATCCTACTTGGCATCTCCTTCTCAAAAACTTCCTTAGATTTGGTGATACTACCCTCTAGTGGTTTTTCTTTTACCTTTCTGGCCCCTCTTTCAAGGTTGGTGTCTTTCAGATTTGGTAGCTTAGGTGTGCATCACTTACCGGTTGACTCTACGGGGACACTTATCCGGCTTGATGTCCACCTCGTAGTGGTACACGTCGATCTTAGGGATGTCCACCTCAAAGTAATTGGCCAGGAGCTTGATTGGTTTCCCCACAGTGCCAATGCCAGGCCGGCGAGGTGCCTGGAACACCTGCTGCAGGGGGGGCAGGTAAGCGCCCGCAGCTACGAGACAAAGAGGCTGGTGAGGGTAAAGTCTGATAATCTCCTAACTACTCTTATCAGAGAAGGAACAAGGCCTCCCAGAACAGGAACATGAGAGTATAGAGAATGCCTCTTTCCTGCTACCCAACCCAGCCGAGGGCTTCCAGGGGACATCTCAAGCTCATCTGTGTGTTTTTGTTTTTGTTTTTTGTTTTTTTTAAATCTCTCTCCAGTTAGGAAAATTATCCTTATTGTCTACTTTAAATTCATTAAGTTCATATATAATAAGTTCCTATTGCATGTTAAGCAGAGAGACTAAATCTGGTTCCTAGTAACAGAACCCTTTCTTTCTTCTACTAGAGTAAGACACTTGCCTTCACCAGGTATCTAGCAGACCAAGAATTTCTATTCTCTGCCAGCCAGATGCTCACTCCATTCATCACCATGCTGAACACAAAATGGCATAACCTTTATGTTCCTTTATAGGTGGGCAGGAAGAAGATCCAGAGAAGGCCAGGTTAGGGAGGGCAGGGTCAGTGTTTGAGGCAGGATTAGGGCAACTGAATGGTGAGAGTTGGAGAGAGGGAAAAGGAGAAAAGGCTCAAAGGATAGTTTGGAGACTAAGGAAAAGAGAAAGGGGGCTGGAGAACAGGACAGAGCTGGAGGTCACAATAGAAAAAGGCAAGGAGAAGGAGAGAAGGCTGGAGTTAATGGGTGGGGCAGACAGGAAGAAACAAAGCGGCAATTGGGGAGGCAATGATAAAAAAAAAAAAAAAAAAAAAAAGGCTCAAAGGATAGTTTGGAGACTAAGGAA
>NW_012103621.1:178217-186009 GCF_000951045.1 Mandrillus leucophaeus | reverse complement strand
CCTTCCACACAGAAGGTCCAGACAGCAGAAGCAGAGATAAATTTCAAGACAGAGGGGGCCCTTGGGAAAGGGATAGGGTAGGGCCAGATCCAGCTACTTTACCCTCTTTTGCCAGTCTGGCTGCTGCCTCCAGTCTTATTTTCTAGCTTTGGGGGAAGAGAGAAAAAAAGGGAATAATATGCTACTATTGTTCTTGGCAGTAGAGAACCAGCCCAGGTGAGAGAAGAGAGGGATAAACCAGCCCAGAACCTCCCATTACCAGACCTCTGCTTTCACAGTCAGACAAGCTTGGGGGATGGGGCATATCCTCAGCTGGGGGTCAGGAAGAGGTCAGAACCATTCATGGGAGGGGTAGCTTCCCAGAGCTAAGTTGCTCTGTTTCCCTCTAACCACCTGTCAAGCCCAGTCCCACTCTACAGACAGGGAAATGAAGGCCCAGCCTGGATGGAAAAGGTCTTCAGAACTCAGCTACATGGGGAAGTGAAAACCTATCTACTAGCACCTGGCTGCCTACCTCAGAAAGTGGTGGACAGAAATTGCACACAAGCTCACGGATAGACAGACACACACTCCCATCACACACATCCAAACACACACTTAGACCTTGGCAATTTACACTCATATACATATCCTTCACTACCCTAGACTGACTTCTTCAAAGGCAGGGACTATATCTGCCTTGGTCACTGCTTAATCTCCAGTGTCTGGCAAACACACAGGAAGTATTCAACATACTGATATGAAATGAATGAACAAACATATCCATAGACACACCACAAAAACACACAAGCACACACAGCACACAAACACCTGTAATTGCCCAGAAACAATTATAAACACTACACAAGACAAACATGCACAGTTGTGGGTATAGCCAGTAAGAGACATCCTTTCCCTCCCCAAGTTCTTATATTGCATTCACCTTCTTCCCCTCCCAGACTGAATAATCATTTGGGGCCTTGGGAGAAAGATAACCCCTAGAGCTGGGGGGCTAGTTAGAAATGATGGGGGAAGGGGCAGACACTCTAGCCTCAAAGCCTTCTCTTCCCCAGAAACCCGACTACATACCAGACATAGCCTTAGAGCACCATCCTCTCCAAAGAAGCTTTGGGAAAACAGGGGAGCCTGCACCCCCACTTCATCTTCAAACTAGGAAAGACAGCAGCAAGCAGGAACCTCTCTCCCATTCCATCCCCCTGAAAGCCTAACAACAGCACAGTCTTCTCCCCGCCCCCCCTTACCCCAGCTTTTAGTCTGAGAAAGGGAGACACTTCCCTACAGACCCAGACAGGGACAGACGGCCACTTTGTGATGCAGATGAGGGCCCCAGCACAGAGGACAAAGCTTGGGCCTAGGGGGAAAGGGGCGGGGCCCTTCTCTTCAGACAAAAGCAAGGAGGGAGGGGCCCTGAAAAGGACACTCCCCCTCCCCCATCCCCAAGGAGCCCAGAGAAGGAAAAGTAACAGAGCTGAAAGCCCTGGCTCAGGATTCCTTTCCTGCAGTTCTGAGGCCCACACACCTCCCAAGGAGCCAGACTGCATATTCAAAAGACACAAATTCAAGGTTAGGTTAGGTTAGGTTAGGTTAGGTTAGCTGGTGGGCAAGCAAAGACTAACAGGCCAATCTCTCCAAAAAGGATCTGTTCCATGTGAATATACACTTTATTAAATATCCATATACGTGCTTAACCATTTATGTTCACATTTGAATGTGATTTAATTAATAAACATGTATTCTGTGCCAGGGCCTATACACTAGGCACTTGCTAGTTCTACAAATAAACCAGACACTGCTTCTACCTTCAGGGAGCACCTAGTCTAGTGTATGTGCTTGGAACACACCTGAGCACAGAAGGCAGACCTGGGCATAAGCCCAGAGAGGCTAGCAACAATGCTTTAGTTTTTTGGGCTTTTTGTTTGTTTGTTTGTTCGTTTTTTACACAACACTTTAGTGTCGTGTATTATGTCCTCAGGCCACCTTGGGACACCACTCTAACTTCCTACAAGAGAACAGTCCGGGCCTAGGAAGGAGGCAGTTATGGTGTCCCTCAATCTGCAGCTTCCAGACTGAATCTCAATTATACCCTTTTCTGAGGCAAAGCCTGTCCCACTAGGCTTTTCCTAAGGCTATGGGTGACTCCAAACAGCAGGTTCTAGCTCTTTCCTAGAAGCTTATTTTTTGTAACAAATTTTTAAAAAGTCAATTTTTCATCACTCCAGAGCCTATTAGGAATTCATCGGGATAAAAATCATTAGTCTAGAATGGGTACCAGCAACCAGCAATCCATGTGGACTTCAATGACCTACCCCACTACTCTAGTTCATGGGTTGTTGGAAATAGTCCCCAGCCTTGAAAAACAGGAGTGCCTGGGATGGAGAGAGGGGCCTGACAGAGAGGAAGTACAAAAGTCAGTTGCTCCCTGCGCTTATCCTTGGGACTACACAACCTATACAAGGTTGGTTATTAGGGGGAAAACAGTCACTAAGTACTTATAGATCACTAAATGGATAACTTGAGTGAGGTGGTAGGAGCTATTTCCTTGAGAGAGTGGGAGGGAGTTAGGTCTGCCACAAAAAAAAACAAAATAATTTCCATTAGGAAAGTAATAAAGTTCATGTCCCAAATGGAAATTTGATTCCCATTCCCAGACCAAATGTAAGAAAAGTGGTGAGAGATGACCTGAAGGATTCCCAGGTCCAGGCTCCTCGTCCCATCACAGGGTAAGACACTTAAGACACAAGAGGTATCACCACCCCACAGTCCATCCTGAGGACTCCAGTTTTCTTGAGGCAATCCTGCCTCAGTTTATCCTCTGTTCCTATGTCTTTTTCTCCTCATTACCTGCAAATAAGAAGTTAAGGCTGTCACCTGCGCCTCACCAGGGTGAAGGCTATAAACTCTTCCATCCTCCAACTTGTTTGTAGGGTTTAGATCTTGGCTCTAAAGACAGCCCTGACAGTTTCTGGGAAGCAGGGAGAGGAAAACGGAAAGATATCCAGTGGAAGATAGGAGCCATGAAAATATTAAGAAATATCAGAATAAATGTTATAACTGTAGAGTGTAACCTTAACAGACAATTCAGTGGAAAAGGTCATTATCTTTGGATTAAAAGCCCCCATCTCTACTCAGTATTGGAGCAGAAACTTGCAAACCAAGCAGACAACTCCTTCCAGGTAGCCCCTGTCTGCCCTGTCCTTTATTCATCCGTAACCAATACCTTTCCTAAGGCCTATCTTTAGGAGGACCCACCCCCAGAACCCATTGCTTCGGTCCCAGTCTTTCCTGTGGCAGAAAAATGCACTTTGGCAGCTTCCCTCAACCCATTCTTGGCAAACTGTTACTGAGGGCCAAGTGTAAGAGCCCCTAAAATGGGGGCGGGGACCATAACCATTTGCACTCTGCCAGCATAACCTAAGAGCGAATGCACCCCATCAGCACGCTCCTTTTTCCAAGCCAAACGAGGGTGGGGGGCGGCGAAGAGAGGTGGGGGTATTTGGACGGCCACGCCCCCACCACGTCGGGCAGCCCCTGCCAGCTGCCACCTCCGCGCATGCTCCGGAGCCTCCACTCCGACTCCCCAGACCCACGGGGGGGAATCCCAGGACTGGGTCCCCACCCACCGCCCCCTGACCCTCGCCCTCGCGTCAGGCCCGGTGGGGCGGAGCTCACAGTCCAGTTCTGGCGCCTTCTCCCAAGAGACATTAGCTTATTCCAGCCCAGCGGAGCCCCCGCCCCCGGCATGCGGTAGCTCCAGGCCCATCTGTGTGGCCCCCTCCTCTCCTGGACACCTGGAGCCCGTCCCCTGCCACCTGCCGGGCCTCTCCGTAGGCCTCCACGGACGTCTGGGAGTCCTTCCGTGCGTGCAGGCCCTTCTCCCAGATTACTTCCAACCCGCAGGACTGCATACAGCCTCCTTGGACAAACAGCCCCCATCTCAGGGCTCTCTTCACATGGTTCTCCCCCGGAACTGCACACAGCCTCCTTCAAACTGGGCCCCCATCGTGGGAGAGCCCTTCTCCTCACTCAGGAGCGCTTCCCTCACTTGGAAACCACGCTTTTCATGCGGGAGTCCCCAGTCCTTGGAGCATGCACCGTTCCCCCTCCCGGGGGCCCTTACCTGCTCCCGAGGGTCCCGCTTCCATCCCATATACCCGTGCGGAGGTCAGGCGGCCCGGAGACTGTGAAGTCCAGCGTGAGGGGCCTAGGTACCCCGCACTCTCGCTGCTCGGGTTCCCGGGCCGGGCTCGGCTCCCCTACCAAGCCCGGCCGCTCGCGCCGCCGCCCCCGCAGCCTCCGTTGCCGCCGCCGCCGCCGCCGCCGCGGAGCCTGCAGCAGCTCCCCCTGCGAGCGCCCGGCCAGCTGCCAGTGCGCAGGCGCGACCGCCAGGCCCAGGGGGCGGACCGGAACGAGTCAAGCGGGGCGCTCAGACGGCAACAAAGGCCAATGGAGAGGGGCGGGGGCACCGGGGACCCGAGACAGCGGCCCCTGGCGGTCACCCGTTGCCATGCAGCCCGGCGGGAGGGCTCCGATAAAGGTGCCTTGGAACCGCGCAGTGGCATAAGTGGGGCAGGGCGAAGGGACACCCCGCCACAGCTGCCTTCCGCCCTGTCTTTTCCCCAAATAGGTCCCTCCAAACCTACACACAGCCCCCGCCTGTCGCACCGAGCCGCGCGCACATTATGGGAACCCCACCTCATTCCCAGACCCCCGGCACTCCAGCGCCCAGGGGCCCTGCCTCCCACCTCGCCTCCCACCTCTCCTCCCAATCACCCTCATCCTTCAAGCCTTGGCTGCAAAGCGACTGCCTCCGCGAAGTCTTTCTCCGTCCCTAGTCACTGAACTCATTGACGCCACCCCCTCTTCCAGGCCGTGGGCTGGACGCTGAGACCACAGATAAGTAGAGACCCTGCCTACCCTGGAAGATGTCACAGTTTTAACTTAAGTACAGCTACAGAGCTCTGTCCACCGGACCTGGGAAGTACCTGCCTCCACTTTCTCATCTACAGCTCATGCCTGAACTCTTGTCAATCTGGTTCTGCCCTCACCACGTCACTTAAATGACTTTCGGGGTTGAAATCCAAACGATACTTTTCAATTATTTCTCTGCAGCGTCTGTCACTGTGCCTCTACTTCCCTTCTGAGCCTTCCACTTGGCTGTGGCATCTTCTGCAGTCTCCTATTGCCTAAGTCCTTTTCAGTCTTTTAAAGGGCCCCTTTTGTTTTTGCCTCGTTAATTGTTCACTGTGGTTCCAAACCCAGCTCTCTTCTCATTCCACTCTCCCCTTGAAGGTCTCATCCACTCTTACGGCCCAACTATCCCTCCAAATCTCTATTTCCAACCATGTCTCAGACTCACATTTCCACGTGTCTGCTGGACAGCTCCACCTGGATATCCTACCAGAACTTCAAATTTAAGAAGTCCAACCAAATACTTTATCTTTTACTCACAAACATACTCGCCCTGTGCTTCCTATCTCAACGAATAGCACCTTCATGTCAGAAATGACAGTTCCTCTATCCCTTGTTCTTTCCCTCTATTCAGCTGTTCACCACGTCTGGACATCTGAACTGCTCTCACATGAGTCGATGCCATTCTGATGGTTTCTTATGCTGGTGCAGACCCTTATCATATCTTGCCAGAAGTATCACAACCACTTCCTTGCTAGTATCAAAGTTTCTGGGAACTCCCATTCTCCCTCCTATTCAGTCTGGTGCAGTGATAGGTGGGGTAAGAGACCCAGCTCAAACACCACTTTCCCATAAACTCACACAAATTTTTGATGCCTGCTTTACACTAGATGCCATGCAGAGGCTGGGAACTTAAGGGGCGGACCATAACCAGTCCTTATTCATGAGGATATTAATTTCTGACACTTATACCATGCCTTGCTTCTAGAGGTTCTCAAACAGCAACCATGAGAATCTCCTGGAAAGCTTGTTAAAACTTGGATTGGTGGCTGGGTGCAGTGGCTCACACCTGTAACCCCAGCACTTTGGCAGACTGAGGCGGGTAGATCACCTGAGGTCAGAAGTTCAAGACCAGCCTAGCCAACATGGTGAAATCTCATCTCTACTAAAAATATAAAAAATTAGCCGGGTGTTGTGGCAGACACCTGTAATCCCAGCTACTCCAGAGGCTAAGGCAGGAGAATCGCTTGAACCAGGGAGGGGGAGGTTGCAGTGAGCTGAGATCATGCCATTGTACTCCAATCCGGGCAACAAGTTAAACTCTGTCTCAAAAAAAAAAAAAAAAAAAAAGCAAAACTTGGATTGGTAAGCCCTGCCTCCAGAGTTTTCGATTCAGTAGGTGTTGGGTGGGACCCAAAAATGTGCATTTCTAACAAGTTTCCAGATAAGGCTGATGATGCTGACAAATTACTCCCCTACATACAAAGTAGAGGTGAAGAACAAAGACTCTGGAGCCAGACTGTCTTGGTTTCAATACTGTCCCTGCATTTACTAGACATGTAACATTAGGCCCATTATTTAACTTCTCCGTGTCTCAATTTCCTCCTCTGTAAAATGGCAGTGGTAATAGTACCTACCTCATTCAGCTGTTGTGAAGATGAAATGAGTTAATACATAAAACCACTTTAGTGGCTGGGCGCAGTGGTTCACGCCTGTAATCTCAGCACTTTGGGAGACTGAGGCGGGCAGATCACCTGAGGTCAGGAGTTCGAGACCAGCCTGGCCAACATAGTGAAAACCCATCTCTCCTAAAAATACAAAAATTAGCTGAGCGTAATGGCACACGCCTGTAGTCCCAGCTCCTCGGGAGGCTGAGGCACAAGAATCACTTGAACCCAGGAGGCAGAGGTTGCAGTGAGCTGAGATCACGCTACTGCACTCCAGCCTAGGTGACAAAGCAAGACTCCATCTCCAAAAACAAAACAAAAACACTTTAGAACACTGCCTAAAAAGAATGCAAGGAAGGTATCAGCTGCTATCATAATCATTACTTGCCTCTCACACTATATTCTTTTTTTGGGACAGGGTCTTACTCTGTTGCCCAGGCTGTAGTGCAGTTGCACAATCTGGACTCTGCAGTCTCCACCTCTCAGGCACAAGTAATTCTCCCACCTCAGTCTCCTGAGTTGCTGAGACTACAGGCGCATGCCACCACGCCTGACTTTTTATTTATTTACTTACTTACTTATTGTAGAGATGAGGGTCTCGCTATATTGCCCAGGCTGGTGTTGAACTCCCGGGCTCAAGCAATCCCCCTGCCTCAACTTCCCAAAGACTCTTCTTATGGAATGCTGAGGTCCCAGCTCAGTTACACTAGGGCAAAGGTCCCAGCTCAGTTACACCAGGGCAAAGGTGAGCTACCACACCTGGCTCCACACTATAATCTATGTTCCTTAAAAACAGGGACAATATCAGATGCATTGCTGTCCTCCTTTAGTGCCTGGCACAAGCTGTGCCTAGAGTGATCAGTAAATTTGGGTTTACCTGAATCAACAAGATAGCATCAAAAAGCACTCAGAAAAACTCTCTCAAAAAACTCTCAAAGGTCTCAGAAAGACCTCTGCCCTGATGTAACTGAGCTGGAACCTCAACATTCCATAACAAGAGTCTGACTCCCCTATTCTAAATACTCAACCTCATACTTCACTTTGTGCAAAGGCAGTAGTCACTATTCTGACCCATCTCCAAAGTGGCTACTGAAGTCAAGCCTGGCCCCAGCCTCTCAAAGTCTTTCTGCAGAGTGCACCTGTAATCAGGGACTTCACTCTCAGCTAGGCAAAGTGGCAGAGTAAAATGGAAATCCAGATAGTATTTTGCTTTTTTT
>NW_012103621.1:173444-176042 GCF_000951045.1 Mandrillus leucophaeus | reverse complement strand
ACTAATATTTTATATTTTTATGTAAATCTGAAATTCAGTGTGTATTTTACACAAAACACATTTCAATTCAGACTAGCCACATTTCAAATGCTTAATACATGTGGTTAGTGGCTACTGCACTAGACAGTATGGATGATAATTTCAATGAAACTTTAAGTGTAATGACAGAGGCACATGGATGACATGGGAACTAAGAGGAGGTATGTCTAATCTAGTCTGGGATAATCAGGGTAGGTTACATAGAAGAGATATCTACTTAAACAGGCCTGTGAGGATGAGCAGGAATTAGCCAGGCAAAGTAAAGATGGGAGAAAGGTGTACTAAGCAGCACTAACAGAAAGTATGAGGTGAAAAACAGCACATTACACCAGGAACTATCAGTAGTAATATTCTTGCATAAAAATGGAAGCAAGAAGCAGTGAGAAAAGAAGCTAGAGAGTATATCATCACGAAATCTGCCCATTCTCTCCCTAGCCCAAGCCAGGGGAAAGGCAGCAAAGGTGACAGGAGGAGCTGTCCCTGGTTCTGACACTCTATGCAGATTCACAGTTCAGTTCCACCCAGCCTGCAACCGAACTGAACCAGATCAAGCCTATTTTCCTGCATATTCTCTAGCATACATGAAGGCCCCAAAACCCTAAGCTTGGCCTGGCAGAACAGGAGAGCCTAGCAGCTTTGGACAGGCTACCCTGGATGAGCACAGGCAACAGAGTGAGATTTCCTTGCTACAAAAAATACAAAAATTAGCCAGGTGTGGAGGAGCATGCCTGCAGTCCCAGCTACTTAGGAGGCTGAGGCAGGAGGATCATTTGAGCCTAGCTCAGGTGGTCGAGGCTGCAGTGAGCCATGACCGCACCACTGCATTCCAGCCTGGGGGACACAGCAAAAGCCTGTCTCCTAAAAAACAAAATTCTCTATAGCATGCAATACTGTTTGATAGCATTTTACCCACAGTAGAACTTCCCTCAAAATTGGAGTCAATCCTCTCAAATACTGTCACTGCCATATCAACTAGGTTTACACAATATTCTAAATATTTTGTTGACATTTCAACAATGTTCACAGCACTTTCACCAGAGTCAATTTCACTTCAAGAAATCACTTTCTGGCCAGGCGCGGTGGCTCAAGCCTGTAATCCCAGCACTTTGGGAGGCCGAGATGGGTGGATCACGAGGTCAGGAGATCGAGACCATCTGGCCAACACGGTGAAACCCCGTCTCCACTAAAAAATACAAAAAACTAGCCGGGCGAGGTGGCGGGTGCCTGTAGTCCCAGCTACTCAGGAGGCTGAGGCAGGAAAATGGCGTAAACCCGGGAGGTGGAGCTTGCAGTGATGCACTCCAGTCTGGGCGACAGAGCGAGACTCCGTCTCAAAAAAAAAAAAAAAAAGAAATCACTTTCTTTGTTCATCCATAAGAAGGATTTCTGTACGGGCACAGTGGCTCACACCTGTAATCCCAACACTTTGGGAGGCCGAGACAGGTGGATCACGAGGTCAGGAGATCGAAACCATCCTGGCTAATATGGTGAAACCCCGTCTCTACTAAAAATACAAAAAATTAGCCGGGTGTGGTGGCAGGCACCTGTAGTCCCAGCTATTCGGGAGGCTGAGGCAGGAGAATGCGTGAACCCAGGAGGCAGAGCTTGCAGTGAGCTGAGATCGCACCACTGTACTCCAGCCTGGGCAACAGAGTGAGACTCCATCTCAAAAAACAAAAACAAAAAAAAAAAAGAAGGATTTCCTCATCTGTTCAAGTTTTATGAGATTTCAGCAATTCAGTCACATATTCAGGCTCCACTTCTGATTCTAGTTCTCTTGCTGTTTCCATCACATCTGCAATTACCTCCTCCACTGATGTCTTGAACCCCTCAAAGTCATCCATGACAGTTGGAATCAATGTCTTCCAAACTCTGATTTTTGTTGATATTTGGACCTTCTCCCATGAATTATGAATGTTCTTAATGGCATCTAAAATGGTGAATTCTTTCCAGAAGGTTTTCAATTTACTTTGCCCAGATCCATTATGGGAATCATTGTATATGGAATGTATTTCTTAAATAATGACTTGAAAGTTGAAATTACTCCATGATCCATAGGCTACAGAATGCATGTTGTGTAAGTAGGTATGAAAGCAACATTATTCTCCTTGTACAACTCCATCAGAGCTCTTGAGTGGCCAGGTGCACTGTCAAGGAGCAGTAATATTTTGAAAGAGCTCTTTTTTTCTGAGCAGTAGATCTAAACAGTGGACTTAAAATATTTAGTAAACCAGCTGGGCACGGTGGCTCATGCCTGTAATCCCAGCACTTTGGGAGGCCGAGGCAGGCAGATCACCAGGTTGTTCAAGACCAGCCTGACCAACACAGTGAAACTCCATCTCTACTAAAAATACACAAATTAGCTGTGCATGGTGGTGTGTATCACCTGTAATCCCAGCTACTCAGGAGGCTGAGGCAGGAGAATCACTTGACCCCAGGAGGCGTAGGCTGCAGTGAGCCAAGATCGCACCACTGCACTCCAGCCTGGGAGTCAGAGCAAGACTCTTGTCTCAAAAAATAAATAAATAAATAGATAAATAAATAAATAAATAAATAAAT
>NW_012103621.1:169422-172739 GCF_000951045.1 Mandrillus leucophaeus | reverse complement strand
GGCTAGTTTTTTTGTACTTTTTAGTAGAGACGGGGTTTCACCGTGTTAGCCAGGGTGGTCTCGATCTCCTGACCTTGTGATCTGCCCGTCTTGGCCTCCCAAAGTGCTGGGATTACAGGCTTGAGCCACTGCACCCGGCCCACGGCATAATTCTTAAAGGTTCTAGGCTTTTCATAATGGTAACAGCGCACTGGTTTCAATTTAAAGTCAGCAACTACATTAGACCCTAATAGGAGAGTTAGCCTGTGCTTTGAAGCTTTGAAGCCAGGCATTGATTTCTCTCTAGCTATGAAAGTTCTAGATGGCATCTTCTTCCAACAGAAGGCTGTTTGATCTACACTGAAAATCTGTTGTTCAGTGTAGCTGCTCTCATCAATTATTTTAGTTAGATCTTCTGGCTAATTTGCTGCAGCTTCTACATAAGCACCTTCTACTTTATGTTATGGAGATGGCTTCTTTCCTTAAACCTCATGAACCAATCTCTGCTAGCTTCAAACTTTTCTTCTGTAGCTACCTTACCTCTGTTGGCATTCACAGAACTGAAGAGAGTTAGGGCCTTGCTCTGGATTAGGTTTTGGCTTAAGGGAATGTTATGACTGGTTTGATCTTCTTTCCAGATCACTAAAACTTTCTCCATATCAGATAAGGTTATTTTGCTTCTTACTATTCATGTGTTCACTGGATTAGCACTCTTAATTTCCTTAAGAACTTTTCCTTTGCATTGACAATTTGGTTAGTTGCGTGGTGCAACAGGTCTAGCTCTATATGTCTTCCTCACTAAGCTTAATCATCTCTAGCTTTTGACTTAAAGCAAGAAATGTGCAACTCCTCCTTTCACTTGAACACTTACAGGTCATTGTAGGGTTATTAATTGGCCTACTTTCAGTATTGTTGTGTCTCAAGGAATAGGAAGACCCAAGGAGAGGGAGAGAGATCGGGGAATGGCCTGTCATTGAGCAGTTAGAATACACATAAGGTTGGGCACAGTGCCTCATGCCTATAATCCCAGCACTTTGGGAGGCCAAGGCAGGAGGATCACTTGAGTCCAGGAGTTTGAGACCAGCCTGGGCACTATAGTGAGACTCCATCTCTACAACAACAACAAAAAAAAAGACTTTTAAATGAGCCAGGCATGGTGGTGCATGCCTGTAGTCCCAGCTACTCAGGAAGCTGAGGTGGGAGGATCGATTGGGCCCAGGAGGTCAAGGCTGCAGTGAGCCATGATCATGCCACTGCACTTCAGCAGCCGCGGTAACAGAATGAGACCCTGTCTCTAAAACAACAACAAAACCCACAACATTGATAGATTAAATTTGCCATCTTATTTGGCCATGGTTCATGGTGCCCCAAAACAATTGCAATAGTAACATCACAGGTCACTGCTTACAGATTGCCATACAGATACAGTAATAATGAAAACGTTTGATATATCATGAGATTTATAAAAATGTGAGAAAAAGACACAATTTGAGCACATGCTGTTGGAAAATTGGCACCAATAGACTTGCTTGATGTACAGTTGGTTAAAAACCTTCAATTTGTAAAAACAAAACAAAAAACACAGTATCTGCAAAGTGCAGTAAAGCAAAGCATGATAAAACAAGGTATGCCTGTATTTGATATAAGTGGTCAAGAAGTATGGAGGGATATTTGGAGAGCATTGAAGAAGCTGACAAGACTAGATTTGAAGCTTTCCTGCAATTAGACAAAAAAAGGATTACAGGCCGGGCGCGGTGGCTCAAGCCTGTAATTCCAGCACTTTGGGAGGCCGAGACGGGCGGATCACGAGGTCAGGAGATCGAGATCATCCTGGCTAACACGGTGAAACCCCGTCTCTATTAAGAAATACAAAAAACTAGCCGGGCGAGGTGGCGGGCGCCTGTAGTCCCAGCTACTCGGGAGGCTGAGGCAGGAGAATGGCGTGAACCCGGGAGGCGGAGCTTGCAGTGAGCTGAGATCCGGCCACTGCACTCCAGCCTGGGTGACAGAGCGAGACTCCGTCTCAAAAAAAAGGATTACAAAAACATCACTTTGATCTAGGAAAAGTACTCTTTCACAAGAGAAGAGGTGAAACTGATCGGGAAAACAGAGGCTTTTGAAAGAACCATCAAGACAGACTGAAAAACCAGGAAGATTGGTCATACCCCTAAGTTATATCACAGTGCTCTCAACAGACCAGAGGGGGCAACAAGGAACTGAAAGAGGAAATTTGCCTTTATTGAAAAAAGCTTATAGCTATGAAACCAAGAGTTGGTATGAAACAAAACAACTGAGGGACTATTACCACGATACAGGTTATCTCAACTCATCACCATCATCGAAATGAGTGAGATATACTCTTGACCAATACAGCCCATTAAGAAGAGCTTCCAGGACATCTAGTGCCACCAGTGGTCGGAGGTGTTAGAGTAAGCAATCAGTTTTGACATATCCAGTGGCCTGCTGCTAAGACCTAAGCCCCCTAATGTCCATACAGCTTGGTTATAAAACTTTTTTATGCCAAAAAAAAAAAAAGAGAGAGAGAGAGAGAGAGATTCTTTTTTTAATGGGGCAGAACTAAAATACTGGTCAACAGCATGTAAGTTGGGAGATGGGGTGATCAGAGCGAAAGTGTTCTAACGGTACTTGTACTGTTTAGGACAAGGATAAAGGTATTGATTAACTTTAGACTTTGGTAAGCATAGACAGTAACACTTCAATAAAAAAAAAACCAAGTAGCCAGGGATGGTGGCACAGTCTTGTAATCTTAGCTACTTGGGAAGCTGAGGTGGGAGGATCACCAGAGCCTCGAGTTCAAGACGAGCCTGGACAAAATAACAAGGCCCCAATCACAAAAAAAGAAAAAAAGAAAAAAAAAAAACTGAAAAGAACAGAAATAGACCAAGCATGGTGGCTCACACCTATAATCCTAGTGCTTTGGTGCTTTGGGAGACTGAGGTGGGAAGATTGCCTGAGACCCGGAGTTCAAGACTAGCCTGGGCAACATACCAAGACTCTGTTTCTACAAAAAAATTAAAAAATTAGCTGGGTACAGTGGCACATCACTGTAGTCCTAGCTTCTCGGGTGACTGAGGAAGGAGGATAACTTCAGCTCAGGAGTTTGAGGTTACAGTGAGCTATGATCACGTTACCGTCCTTCCAGCCTGGGCGACACAGCCACACCCTGTCCCTAAAAAAAAAAAAAAAAAAAAAAAAAAAAAAAAAAAATAAAAAAAAAAAAAAAAATCATTAGCTAAAATGATTTAGCTAAGATGATTAAAGAAATTGAGTCGGTCTAGGAGCAGTGGCTCACATCTGTAATCCCAGCACTCTGGGAG
>NW_012103621.1:166717-168687 GCF_000951045.1 Mandrillus leucophaeus | reverse complement strand
GGGTTCACGCCATTCTCCTGCCTCAGCCTCCCAAGTAGCTGGGACTACAGGCGCCTGCCACCATGCCCGGCTAATTTTTTTGTATTTTTAGTAGAGACAGGGTTTCACTGTGATAGCAAGGATGGTCTCGATCTCCTGACCTTGTGATCCGCCCGCCTCGGCCTCCCAAAGTGCTGGGATTACAGGTGTGAGCCACCGTGCCCTGCCAGAACACTTCAGTCTTATACAAACTTTACCAGCGAACAGAAGATGGAACACTCCCCACCTCAGTATAATCTTGATATCAAAACCAACGAGAACTGTACAAGAAAGTAATATGACAGGCCAGTCTCACCATGTAAAAATCCTAAATAGCAGGAAACCAATTCTAGTGATTTATTAAAAATAAATCTAGGCCAGGTGTGATGGCTTGCACTTATAATCCCCATACTTTGGGAGGCTGAGGTGAGAGGACTGTTTGAGACCAGGAGTACAAAACCAGCCAGGGCAACATGGTGAGACCTTATCTCTACAAAAAATAAATAAAATAGCCAGGTATGGTGGTACACGCCTGTGGTCCCAGCTACTCAGGAGGCTGAGGCCAGAGGATGGCTTCAGCCTGGGAGGCAGAGGTTGCAGTGAGCCAAGATCATGACCCACTGCGTTCCCACAGGGATGACACAGCCAGATCCTGTCTCAAACAAACAAACAAACAAACAAACAAAAACTTAAATTCAGCCAGGTGTGGTGGCTCATGCCTGTAATCCCAACATTTTGGAAGGCCGAGGCGAGAGGGTTGCTTCAGTCCAGGAGTTCAAGACTAGCCTGGGCAACATAGTGAGGCCTTGTCACTACAAAAAAAAAATGTTTAAAATTAGCCAGGTGTGGTGGCTCATGCCTATAGTCCCAGCTACTCAGGAGGCTGAGGTGGGAGCATCACTTGAGCCTGGGAGGTGGAAGTTGCAGTGAGCCATGATAACACCACTACACTCCAGCCTGAGTGACAGAGTGAGACCCTGTCTCAAAAAGAAAAAAAGAAAAAGGTCATCAAAAGAGATTATAAATAAAGCAAAGACAAGGCAAAAACTAGGAACAAGTATTTGCAATACATATAACCATCAAATGTTATATATAAAAACTACAAATCAAAAGAAAAACAATCATATTGCTAAGATGTGCTTAAGAAAAATAAAAAGAAAAACAATTTTTTTTTTTTGAGACAGAGTCTCGCTCTGTCACCCAGACTGGAGTACAGTGGTGTGATCTCGGCTCACTGCAACCTCCGCCTCCCGTGTTCAAGCCATTCTCCTGCCTCAGCCTCCCAAGTAGCTGGGACTACAGGCACGTGCCACCGTGCCCAGCTAATTTTTTGTATTTTTAATAGAGGCGGGGTTTCACCATGCTGGCCAGGCTCATCTCCAACTCCTGACCTTGTGATCCACACACCTTGGCCTCCCAAAGTGCTGGGATTGCAAGCATGGGCCACCATGCCCAGACTGAAAATCGTATTTTTAAAGTTTAATTTTTTTTTTTTGAGATGGAGTCTTGCTCTGTCACCCAGGCTGGAGTGCATGGCACAACCTCAGCTCACTGCAACTTTCGCCTCCCAGGTTCAAGCGATTCTCCTGCCTCAGCCTCCCAAGTAGCTGGGACTACAGGTGTGCACCACCATACCCAGCTAATTTTTACATTTTTAGTAGAGATGGGGTTTCATGTTGACCAGACTGGTCTTGAATGCCTGATCTCAGGTGACCTACCCACCATGGGCTCCCAAAGTGCTGGGATTACAGTCATGAGCCACCTCACCCAGCCTAATCTCATTATTTATAAGGAAAATACAAAGACCACAATAAGACATCAATTTCACCGACTAAATAATGCAAAAGCTAAGGAGGGCCGGGCACGGTGGCACAAGCCTGTAATCCCAGCACTTTGGGAGGCCGAGATGGGCGGATCACGAGGTCAGGATATCGAGACCATCCTGGCTAACA
>NW_012103621.1:161695-163897 GCF_000951045.1 Mandrillus leucophaeus | reverse complement strand
TTCACAACAATCAATATAACGACCCTATTCATTCCCCGCCAGACTTTAATCCTGCCTCTTTGTTTCCTGCGTCTCGTCCCTCTCTGTCCTTCCCTCTGCAACGGCTAATCTCTTTTCTGTCGCCATACATAAGTTTTCATTTTATAGTATTTTATATAACTGGAATAATTTGGAGGAGAGGGGCTCTGGCTTGTTCCACTCACTACAAGTATTTTGAGATTCATCCATGTTTTTGTGTAAATCAGTAGTTCGTTTCCCTGGACCTGACCATCACTTTTCACAACAAGAAAGGAAGAAAAAAAAGTGTGTTCTATTTTATTGCTGAGTGTGCTCCATTGTATGGATATATGACAATTTGTATATTCATTCACGTGTGGATGGACATTTCGATTGTCTTCAGTTTGGTACCATTACAAATGAAATTGCTATGACCATTTGTCTAAAAGTCTTTTAAACATTTCCTTTTTTTTTTTTTTCCTGAGAAGTGGTCTCACTCTGTCACCCAGGCTAGAGTGGAGTGCAGTGGTACCATCATAGCTCACTACAGCTTGCAGCCTCGACCTTCCAGTCTCAAGCCATCCTCCCACCTCAGCCTCTGGAGTAGCTGGGACCACGCCACCACTCCTGGCTAATTTTTTTTTTTTTTTTTTGGGTACAGATGGAGTCTTGCTATGTTACCCAGGCTGGTCTTGAACCCCTGGCCTCAAGCATTGGCCTACCAAAGCGCTGGGATTACAGATGTGAGCCACCATGCCCAGCAAGTCCCTAATCCATTTCCAGCTAATTTTTGTGTATAGTGAAAGGTAACGATCAATGTTCATTTTTTTGCTCATGGCTGTCCAATTGTTCCAGCATCATTTGTGGAAAGCATTGCCTCTGTTAAATTTCCTTAGCACTTGTGTTGAAAATCAACTGGTTATGTATGTCTGGGCCTATTTCTGGACTCTCTATTCTGTTCCACATATCTATGCCAAATACCATACTGTCTTGATTACTGTGGCTATATAATAAATCTTGAGATCAGATAGTGTAATTAGTTATCTATTGATACATAACAAATTACTATAAATTTAGAGGCTTGGCCGGGCACGGTCACTCACACCTGTAATCCCAGCACTTTGGGAGGCTGAGGCAAGTGGATCGCTTAAGGTGAGGAGTTCGAGGCCAGCCTGGCCAACATGGAGAAACCCCGTTGCTACTAAAAATACAAAACTTAGCCAGGCATGGTGGCTCATGCCTGCAATCCCAGCACTTTGGGAGGCGGAGGCGGGCGGATCATGAGGTCGGGAGTTCGAGACCAGCCTTGCCAATATGGTGAAATGCTGTCTCTACTAAAAAAAAGAAAAATTAGCCGGGCATGGTGGCACATGCCCAGCTACTTGGGAGGCTGAGGCAGAAGAATTGCTTGAACCTGGGAGGCGGAGCTTGCAATGAGCCCAAGATCGCGCCACTGCACTCCAGCCTAGGCAACAGAGTGAGATTCTGTCTCAAAAATAAATAAATAAATAAAATTAGCCGGGCATGGTGTCGCAAGCCTGTAATCCCAGCTACTCAGGAGGCTGAGGCAGGAGAATCACTTGAACCCGGAAGGTGGAGGTTACAGTGAGCCAAGATCGTGCCATTGCACTTCAGCCTGGGTGACAGAGTGAGACTTTGTATCAAAAAAAAAAAAAAAAATTTAGAGGCTCAACACACACATATTATGTGGGTCAAGAGTCCAGGCATGGTTTAGTTAAATCCTCTGTGAAGCATCTCACCGAGACTGCAATCAAGGTGTATATAAGCCAGGGCTGGATTCTTATCTGGAGACTGGACTGAAAAATAATTCACTTTCCAGCTGACATGGTAGTTAGCAAACTGAAACTGAATGAGAGCTTCAGTTTTTTGTTGTTTGGCTGTTGGTGGGCACCCTTAGCTTCAAGGGGCCTCCCCAATTCCTTGCTACATGAGCTTCCTCAATATGGCCAGAAAGGAGAAGAGGAAGAGACTGTAGAGTGGATCTGCTAGCAAGAGAGTCTTTTATAACTTAGTGCAATCACAAATGGCATCCCATCACCTTCACCATATTCTATTGGTTAGAAGCAATAGGTGGTCATGGGGCCATCTTAGAATCTGCCCTCCACAGGTAGTATAAGTTAACCAACTATGTTTTTATGTTTTTCTTTCTAAAGCGTGTGTGTGTGTGTGTGTGTGTGTGTGTGT
>NW_012103621.1:157679-158740 GCF_000951045.1 Mandrillus leucophaeus | reverse complement strand
CCTCCCGGGTTCAAAAGCTTGTCCTGCCTCAGCCTCCCAAGTAGCTGGGATTACAGGGGCCCGTCACCACGCCTAGCTAATGTTTGTATTTTTAGTAGAGACGGGGTTTCACCATGTTGGCCAGGCTGGTCTCGAACTCCTGACCTCAAGTGATCTGCCTGCCTCGGCCTCCGAAAGTGCTGGAATCAGAGGCGAGAGCCACCGTGCCCGGCCTATCTTCTGTAATTTCCGAAAACACACACATCCCTACATACCCCCTCACAAGTCTCGCATTTCTTAAGGTGGGCATTTTTGGGTTGGCAATGCCATTGAAGGGATTCGACTGATGAATCCTACAACGAATACCAAATACTTCTAGATTTTCATTGTGCTTTAAAGGAAAGACCTCAGGGTTTGACAACAAAAAGACCTAGATTTGAATCCAGGTTCTAACAAGCGGTGTGACCTAAGGTTAGTTAACCCCTTCAACAAAAACATATGGACCCCCAGCCACCGGCAGAGGGGTACACGTAGGGCAGGAATCCTTGGGTGATAAATATGAGGTCCTTTCCCTCTAGAGTCCACGGTTTAAGAGAAGGCTGACAGGAAAAAAAATTAAATAAATACAAATTAAAAATTAAAGAAAAAAATATAGATCTCTCCACAACCTGCCAACAACAGGTCGTTCCCCATCCTCTTGAGCCCATTTTCCACACAGTTACAAACTGCTGCTTTAAAATGGACACCGGATTAAATTACTTGCCTGAATATAGTCCTCCAATTGTTCCCCCACGTCCTCAGGATAAAAGGCTCCCCGAGTTCTGCGTGGGCCTCTCGCACTCCTGAGGCGCTTGCCTCACGGGCTTTCCTCTCACGTGGCTTCCTCACAAGTCCACATTTGGCTCCACCCACGCCGAATCACGCAACGGGCATCTGATTGGTGAGCGTAGAGGAAGGACTGAGCATGCGCGACCTAGCTCCTCCCTCCGTCCCTATATTTAGATCCTTGAGTCTGCAGAAAGCTTTGAGTTCCTCCCCTTCCCAAGCGCGCAACGTCTATTAAGGAATAATTGACATTTGAT
>NW_012103621.1:152977-153479 GCF_000951045.1 Mandrillus leucophaeus | reverse complement strand
AGAATCTGCCCTCCACAGGTAGTATAAGTTAACCAACTATGTTTTTATGTTTTTCTTTCTAAAGCGTGTGTGTGTGTGTGTGTGTGTGTGTGTGTGTGTGTGTCTATTCTAGGTCCTTTTCATTCCCATATACATTTTAGAAACCAGCTCAGAGAGCATTAATAACTTGTCCAAAATTCAAGTAAGTACTAAAGTTTGATTTCAACACTGCTGTTTTTGTTTCTAAAGCGTGTGTGTGTGTGTGTGTGTGTGTGTGTGTGTGTGTGTCTATTCTAGGTCCTTTTCATTCCCATATACATTTTAGAATCTACCATAAATTTCTATTAAAAAAAAAAGCCAGCTGACTTTTGATTACGATTGTGTTAGATCTACAAATCAATTTGGGGACAAATAACACCTTAACAATATTGAGTCTTTTCATCCATGGACATAGTGTATTTTTCCATTTGGGTAGGTTGTCTTTCAGTTCTCTCAGTAATATTTTCTGGTTTTCAATGTATAG
>NW_012103621.1:145375-152927 GCF_000951045.1 Mandrillus leucophaeus | reverse complement strand
CTCGCCCGGCTAGTTTTTTGTATTTTTGTAGAGACGGGGTTTCACTGTGTTAGCCAGGATGGTCTCGATCTCCTGACCTTGTGATCCGCCCGTCTCAGCCTCCCAAAGTGCTGGGATTACAGGCTTGAGCCACCGCGCCCGGCACGGCTGGTGCTATTTTCAATGTTTGTTTTTTGTTTTGTTTTGTTTTCAATTTTATCCTACCGTGCTTAGTCGGTAGGCTTAGAGAAGCATGCACCTTCACTGTGTGGAAAGCCAAGGTTGTCCTGCACTTACTGTTACTAGGTAGGTGCAAAGCACGTGAAATAAAGAAGAATACTAGCATTACCATTTGCCTTCACTTTTTTTTTTCAGGATGGAGTCGTGCTTTGTCACTCAGGCTGGAGTGCAGTGGCACAATCTTGGCTCTCTGCAACCTCTGCCTCCCGGGTTCAAGCAATTCTCCTGCCTCAGCCTCCCGAGTAGCTGGGATTACAGGCGCCTGCCACCACACCCAGCTAATTTTTGTAGTTTTAGTACAGACGGGGTTTCACTGTGTTGGCCAGGCTGGTCTCGAACTCCTCACCTCATGATCCACCCGCCTCAGCCTCTCAAAGTGTTGGGCTTACAGGCATGAGCCACCACACCTGGCCTATCCTCACTTCTAACCATGCCCTCTTATCTAAGTCTTATCAGCAAGTAAGCTAACACCTTGCTCTTCAGCCAACAATTTTTTTTTTTTTTTGAGACAAAGTTTCACTCTTGTCACCCAGGCTGGAGTGCAGTGGCACAATCTCAACTCATTGCAACCTCCAATTCCCAGGTTCAAGAGGTTCTCTTGCCTCAGCCTCCCAAGTAGCTGGGACTACAGGTGTGCACTGTGCACCACTACACCTGGTTTTTTTGTACTTTTAGTAGAGACAGAGTTTCACCGTGTTGGCCAGGCTAGTCTCAAACTCCTGACCTCAGGTGTTCCGCCCGCCTCGGCCTCCCAAAGTGCTGGAATTACAAGTTGAGCCACCGCTCCCAGGTTTTCTTTTTTCTTTTTTTTTCTGAAGTGGAGTCTCTTGTTGCCCAGGCTGGAGTGCAGTGATATGATCTCAGCTCACTACAACCTCTGCCTCCCGGGTTCAAGTGATTCTCTTTCTTCATTCTCCTGAGTAGCTGGGACTATAGGTGTGCACCACCACACCCGGCTAATTTTTGCATTTTTAGTAGAGACGGAGTTTCACCATATTGGCCAGGCTGGTCTTGAACTCCTGACCTCAAATGATCCTCCCGCCTCGGCCTCCCAAAGTGCTGGGATTACAGGTATGAGCCACCATGCCCGGCCCTTCCTCCAACCTTTTTTTTTTTTTTTTTTTTTTGAGACGGAGTCTTGCTCTGTCGCCCAGGCTGGAGTGCAGTGGCCGGATCTCAGCTCACTGCAAGCTCCGCCTCCCGGGTTTACGCCATTCTCCTGCCTCAGCCTCCCGAGTAGCTGGGACTATAGGTGCCGCCACCTCGCCCGGCTAGTTTTTTGTATTTTTTAGTAGAGACGGGGTTTCACCGTGTTAGCCAAGATGGTGTCAATCTCCTGACCTCGTGATCCGCCCGTCTCGGCCTCCCAAAGTGCTGGGATTACAGGCTTGAGCCACCGCGCCCGGCCGCCTCCAACTTTTTGGTATTTAGTTTTCAATTTGTTCTGAACTGGAACAGATAAGAGGATATGATTTATTAATGCCCTATGTCAACATCTCCATCTGACTAGTGAAATCCACTTGTATTTCAAAACTCAGGTCATGTCTTCCTGCCTTCATGACAACTTCCTGACATTCCCTCCCATGTGTCCCTTCCTGCACTTCCTGTGGTGCAATATAAAACACTTTGCTGGTGTCCTTTGTTGACATAGCCTTCCTCTTCCTCATCCTCTTTCTCCCACTAAACATGTAAGTCTCAAAAGCATGAAGAAAACCATGTATTATTTATCTTTGTAGCCCCAGTGCCTACCACAGGGTCAGGCAGGACATAGATGTTCAGTAAATGCTTGCCAAATAAATTATGACCACATGATTTATCTTGAAAAACAATGACTGCTCATTATGTGGCAGTTAATGCAAATATCAGAATATAAAATCCTAAATATATTAACGTTACAACTATGTAAAGTGTTATGTATTGAAAGGTAATACATAAAATAAATTGTCATTGCGTTTGGGATCTTTTTTAACATGAATTTTAAAACTCTTCATTACTCTTAATGTATGAATTCTCTCCCCCACACACTGACACACACTTGGGGTTGGAGGGTTAATATCATATGGGACACTGAGACTCTGAAGGCAGTTGGAGGAAGAAAACTAAACACAAGACAAACCAAGCCCAAATGCCAATGCAGGGACCAGGAGGCAGGGCAAGGAAAGAGATCACAAGGCCTGGAGCTCGGGGATAAATGAGACAGTATTACCAGGACAGCAAGGTTTAGGGCAGAGAGAAGTTTGAGCATTGCTTCTTTAAGTGTCTGTGGGAACCTCTGGATTTCATTTGTTTACCATACATTAAAGAGCACCTACTGTATGCCAGACACTGTGTGTTGGTTTCACAAAGGTGAATGAGACAAAGTCCTCAGAAGGATAATACAAAAATTCTCAGGCCTATTATAGTAAAAGTGTTGCAAATCAAAGACAAAAAGAAGATACTAAAAATTACCATAGGA
This sequence comes from Mandrillus leucophaeus, assembly GCF_000951045.1. NCBI lineage: Eukaryota > Metazoa > Chordata > Mammalia > Primates > Cercopithecidae > Mandrillus > Mandrillus leucophaeus. Next base: position 150,253 of record NW_012103621.1, on the reverse strand, counting down.
AAAAGGGAAAGGACCTTCCAAGGAGCTGATGGTTCAATTTCCAATAGGACAGTAGAAGTGGAAAGACAACAGAATAACATCTTCAAAGTGCTGAAAGAAAAAGTCATCAAACAATATTACTTATCAAAATTGTCCTTCAGAGATTAAGGAACTAGAGCCGGGCATAGTGGCTCATGCCTGTAATCCTAACACTTTAGGAGACCTAGGTGAGACAATCACTTGAGCCCAGGAGTTTGAGACAAGTGAGACCCCCGTCTGTACAAAAAATTTTAAAAAAAAATTATTAGCTGGGTGTGGTGACGTGCACCTGTAGTCCCAAATACTTGGGATGCTGTGGCAGGAGAATCTCTTGAGCTCAAGAGGTTGAGGCTCCAGTGAGCTATGATCAGAGCATCACACTCCAACCTGGGAGACAGAGAGAGATCCCATCTCAAAAACAAAACAAAACAAAACAAAAAGCAAACAAAAACAGGCAAAAGACTTGAATAGACATTTCTCCAAAGAAAACACACAAATGGCCAGTAATCACACTAAATTATGCTCAATATCACTAACAATTAGAAAAATGAGAGTCAAAACCACGATGAGATACCATTTCACATTCATTAGGATGGTTATTATTGAAAAATAAAAACAACAGAAAATAACAAGCATTGGTGAGAATGTGGAGAAATTGGAACCCAAGCTACCCCACATGCTGGTAAGAACGTAAACTGGTGTAGCTACTATAGAGAACAGTATGGCAGTTCCTCAAAAATTAAACCTAGAATTACCATATAAGCCAGCAATTTTGAGTATATGCCTTAAAGAAATTGAAAAGCGGCTTTGAAGAAATGTTTGTACACCCATGTTCATAGGAGCGTTATTCACAATAGCCAAAACATGGAAACTAGCATTATTCACAATAGCCAAAACATGGAAACTAGCATTATTCACAATAGCCAAAACATGGAAACAACCACAGTGCCAAAACCTGGTTAATGGATTGTGGTCTATTCATATAATTGAATACCATATAGCAACAAAAAGGAATACATCTCTGTTATATACAACATGGTTGAATCTCATAAACATAAAATTGAGCAAAAGAAGCCAGAAACAAAAGATTCTATTTATATAAATTCAAAACAAGCAAAACTACTTGTGGTGTGACCAATCAAGATAGTGTTTTATGGTTTTTGTTCTTGTTTATTTGATGCACAGCCTTGACCTCCCAGCTCAATTGATCCTTCCACCTTAGCCCCCAGAGTAGCTGGGACTACAGGTATGCACCACCATCCTTGGCTAATTTTTAAATTTTTTTGTGGAGACGGTGTCTTGCCACATTCCCCTTGCTGGTCTCAAATTCCTGAGCTCAAGGAATCCACTCACCTAGGCTTTCCATAGTGCTGGAATTATAGGCGTGAGCCACTGCATCCGGCCTTTTTTGTTTGTTTGTTGTTGTTGTTGTTGTTTAATAGACAAGGTCTCACTCTGTTGCCCAGGTTGGAGTGCAGTGGTTGTTCACAGGTGTCATCACAGTTCACTGCAGCGTTGACCTCCTGACCTCAAGAGATCCTCCTACTTCAGCCTCCCAAGTAGCTGGGACTACAGATTTGTGCCATCACACCCAGGTCAAGACAGTGGATATGTTTGATTATGGTGATGCATATGCTCAAACCCATTAAACTGTAACATTAGATATGTGCAGCTTTCCTATATCAATGACACCTCAAAAAACTGTTTTAAAAAAAGATAGTGGTTATCTTTGACCAGAATAGGTTCAGGTAGTGACTCAGAAGGGGTCCCGGAGGGCTTCTGTTTTTAAATCTGGGTGGAAGTTGCATGGATGTCTCTGCTTTGCAAAAAGTTGGGCTCCACACTTAAGATCTAAATATTTTACTATACACGTACGTCAAAAAAATTAGAAAAGGCAATACAGTGGAGCCTTCTTGCACTCTTTCCTCTTCTAGTTTTTTTCCACTTGTACATCAGATCTCATTCCCTCCAACTTCCTTCAAGTTTGCCCTCTATTGTGCGTCTTTTCTCTTTCCAGTATTTCCAATTTGTCCCTCTTTACTGACTCCTTCCCTAGTGCGTAAATGTGCTCAATCTCTCCCATTCTGAAAAATGAATCCTTTCCTACCCCAGCTAATATCAGAATTCATTATTTCCCTTTATATCCAACCTACCAACTAATGTACTACAGGTTCTTCAGATCTCTATAGTCAAGCTTCTGCCTTCTCCAGCCACAGATATTGGTTTCACCAGGGTCACCTATAACTTCCTTGCTGCAAATTCCAATGGAAACTTTTCAGATTTTGTCTTTTTAGATCACTATTGGATAGTTAGCCACTTCCTTCTTCTTTGTAGCTTATGTATATGTGTTTCCAAGCCTTTATGTATATGATTGCATTTAATCTTTCCAACCCTGGGATGTAAGTACTAGTACTATCTCCATTTTATGAATAAGAAAACTTGAGTCTAAGAGAGGTTAACTTGCCCGGTGTCACACAGCTAACTCCTACAGAGTCCATCCTGTACATACTTGATGAAATGCTCTTTTCCTTTGATTTCTAAGACAACTTGTTCTCTTGTATCCATTTGTCCATAGGGTTTTGTTTCTTTGTTTTGTGAGACAGAGTCTCCTTCTACTGCCTAGGCTGGAGTGCAGTGGCGCAATCTTGGCTCACTGCAGCCTCCACCTCCCAGGTTCAAGTGATTCTCCTGCCTCAGCCTCCTGAGTAGCTGGGATTATAAGTACCTGCCACCACGCCCAGCTGATTTTTGTATTTTTAGTAGAGATGGGTTCTCACCGTGCTGGTCAGGTTGGTCTTGAACTCCTGACCTCGTGATCCGCCCACCTCAGCCTCCCAAAGTGCTGGGATTACAGGCGTGAGCCACTGCGCAGGGCCATTCATGTTTTACTTCCTTTGGACATCTCTCTTCCTCTGGTCTACCCTTTAAATATTTGTGTCCCCTAGGACTCTAAGTTTTTCATCTCTTCTTGGCCTGCGTGATCTTTCTGGGCACATATTTGAATGGTTTTAATTACCACCTATGTATTTACGGCTCCCAATCTCTTTCTCCAGTCCAAAGGCACCAGCTCTCATCTCCAGCTTGTACAAAACTGAACTTACCACCTCCCTCCTTCCTAAAACTCTTCTTCTCTGTTCGTTCTCTCAGTGGCACTATTTTTTACCCAGCTGCCCAAGCCAGAAACCTGAGAGCCCTTCTAATGAGTCTGCCTCCTTCCCTCACTCTCTGTATCCATTTTGTCGCCAAGTTCTGCGTTTTCTATTTTCTGACTACCTCATGTGTTCATTCCTTCTTTCAACGACAGTATCACTGCTCAGATTCAAGCCTTATCATCTTTTGCTTGGCTATTGCAATAAAAATTGAACTTCTCTTTCGCAGAACTTCAGCTTCAACCTAGTCACAATACTGCTGGCAAAATTAACAGATTAGAGTCTGTTATTCCCCTATACCTATGTGATAAACTCTAAACTCCGTGAAATGCCGTTTAACTTCTGTCCTGTCCTGTCAGGACTTGGTGCCTGCCTTGCGTCCAATTCCTCCTTCATCCCTTATAATCAAAAATTACTAAGATTAATTGTAATTCAAACATATCATGATCTTTTTTTTTAACTTCTGTCTTTCATCTTTGTATTTCCTAGCATGTCATAGAAACTCCAGAAATGTTTGTTAAACTAAATTTATTTTCTTCCTTCTTCAATTTGTAATATAGTTGCTAGTTTTCTTCCAACCCATCTACCCCTGATTTTGTCCCTCTTCTCTTTAAAGACTTGCCACTGGCTGGGCGTGGTGGCTCGCACCTATAATCCTAGCTACTTAGAAGGCTGAGGATGGGGAATCATTTGAGGCCAGGAGTTTGAGGCCAACCTGGACAACATAGCATGATCTCATCTCTTAAAAAAATGTCAGCCTGAGCAACATAGTAAGACTACATCTCTACAAATTATTATTTTTTAAACTAGCTGGGGATGGTGGCACACTCCTGTAGTCCCTGCTACTCAGAAGACTGAAGCATGAGGATCGCTTGAGCCCAGGAGTTTGAGGTTCAGTGAGCTATGATATGATACGACTGAACTTCAGCCTGGACAAAAGAGCAAGACCCTGTCAAAGAAAAAAAAACAAGACTTGCCACTAGCTTTGGAGAATAGTCAACACAGAAGAAATCAGAGGCAAGAGACAGAGAAAAAGAAACAGAGAAACAAAAGGGACACATGCCTTGTGATGGTGCTGATCAGTCTGTCATTCCCCTACTTACTGGCCACCATCCCCCTAACAGGAGTGGGCCCACAAGCCATTCCTGACTGATGTAACACATCCCCCAGAAATTCAGGGATGGACATGAGCATGACACAAGTGGTGGGGGGTGAGGTGGGAATAAGGCCATTTGGACATACCTGAATCGTACAAAATAATGAGGTTTCTGACCGGGTGCGGTGGCTCATGCCTGTAATCCCAGCACATGGGGAGGCTGAGGTGGGCGGATCACCTGAGGTCTGGAGTTTGAGACCAGCCTGGCCAACATGCTGAAAGCCCGTCTCTACTAAAAATACAAAAATTAGCTGGGCGTGGTGGCACACACCTGTAATCCCAGCCACTTGGGAGGCTGAGACAGGAGAATCGCTTGAACCCTGGGAGGTAGAGGTTGCAGTGAGCCAAGATTTCGCCATTGCACTCCAGCCTGGGTGACAGAGTGAGATTCCATCTCAATAATAATAGTAACAACAACAAATTTTCTATAAAAAAGAGGGATCCTATCTCCCAAAGAAGGAGTAAGGGAAAGCATTTGACCCGGCCTATCAGTTTTTGATATCTTTATCCCAGCAACTTTTTTTGATATCTTTTTATTGATATTTATTGATCTTT
>NW_012103621.1:141579-143660 GCF_000951045.1 Mandrillus leucophaeus | reverse complement strand
AGGATGGTTATTATTGAAAAATAAAAACAACAGAAAATAACAAGCATTGGTGAGAATGTGGAGAAATTGGAACCCAAGCTACCCCACATGCTGGTAAGAACGTAAACTGGTGTAGCTACTATAGAGAACAGTATGGCAGTTCCTCAAAAATTAAACCTAGAATTACCATATAAGCCAGCAATTTTGAGTATATGCCTTAAAGAAATTGAAAAGCGGCTTTGAAGAAATGTTTGTACACCCATGTTCATAGGAGCGTTATTCACAATAGCCAAAACATGGAAACTAGCATTATTCACAATAGCCAAAACATGGAAACTAGCATTATTCACAATAGCCAAAACATGGAAACAACCACAGTGCCAAAACCTGGTTAATGGATTGTGGTCTATTCATATAATTGAATACCATATAGCAACAAAAAGGAATACATCTCTGTTATATACAACATGGTTGAATCTCATAAACATAAAATTGAGCAAAAGAAGCCAGAAACAAAAGATTCTATTTATATAAATTCAAAACAAGCAAAACTACTTGTGGTGTGACCAATCAAGATAGTGTTTTATGGTTTTTGTTCTTGTTTATTTGATGCACAGCCTTGACCTCCCAGCTCAATTGATCCTTCCACCTTAGCCCCCAGAGTAGCTGGGACTACAGGTATGCACCACCATCCTTGGCTAATTTTTAAATTTTTTTGTGGAGACGGTGTCTTGCCACATTCCCCTTGCTGGTCTCAAATTCCTGAGCTCAAGGAATCCACTCACCTAGGCTTTCCATAGTGCTGGAATTATAGGCGTGAGCCACTGCATCCGGCCTTTTTTGTTTGTTTGTTGTTGTTGTTGTTGTTTAATAGACAAGGTCTCACTCTGTTGCCCAGGTTGGAGTGCAGTGGTTGTTCACAGGTGTCATCACAGTTCACTGCAGCGTTGACCTCCTGACCTCAAGAGATCCTCCTACTTCAGCCTCCCAAGTAGCTGAGACTACAGATTTGTGCCATCACACCCAGGTCAAGACAGTGGATATGTTTGATTATGGTGATGCATATGCTCAAACCCATTAAACTGTAACATTAGATATGTGCAGCTTTCCTATATCAATGACACCTCAAAAAACTGTTTTAAAAAAAGATAGTGGTTATCTTTGACCAGAATAGGTTCAGGTAGTGACTCAGAAGGGGTCCCGGAGGGCTTCTGTTTTTAAATCTGGGTGGAAGTTGCATGGATGTCTCTGCTTTGCAAAAAGTTGGGCTCCACACTTAAGATCTAAATATTTTACTATACACGTACGTCAAAAAAATTAGAAAAGGCAATACAGTGGAGCCTTCTTGCACTCTTTCCTCTTCTAGTTTTTTTCCACTTGTACATCAGATCTCATTCCCTCCAACTTCCTTCAAGTTTGCCCTCTATTGTGCGTCTTTTCTCTTTCCAGTATTTCCAATTTGTCCCTCTTTACTGACTCCTTCCCTAGTGCGTAAATGTGCTCAATCTCTCCCATTCTGAAAAATGAATCCTTTCCTACCCCAGCTAATATCAGAATTCATTATTTCCCTTTATATCCAACCTACCAACTAATGTACTACAGGTTCTTCAGATCTCTATAGTCAAGCTTCTGCCTTCTCCAGCCACAGATATTGGTTTCACCAGGGTCACCTATAACTTCCTTGCTGCAAATTCCAATGGAAACTTTTCAGATTTTGTCTTTTTAGATCACTATTGGATAGTTAGCCACTTCCTTCTTCTTTGTAGCTTATGTATATGTGTTTCCAAGCCTTTATGTATATGATTGCATTTAATCTTTCCAACCCTGGGATGTAAGTACTAGTACTATCTCCATTTTATGAATAAGAAAACTTGAGTCTAAGAGAGGTTAACTTGCCCGGTGTCACACAGCTAACTCCTACAGAGTCCATCCTGTACATACTTGATGAAATGCTCTTTTCCTTTGATTTCTAAGACAACTTGTTCTCTTGTATCCATTTGTCCATGGGTTTTGTTTCTTTGTTTTGTGAGACAGAGTCTCCTTCTACTGCCTAGGCTGGAGTGCAGTGGCGCAATCTTGGCTCACTGCAGCCTCCACCTCCC
>NW_012103621.1:135185-136564 GCF_000951045.1 Mandrillus leucophaeus | reverse complement strand
CCACTGTTCTTTGTAAAATTTCTCATACAGAGGAAATTGTTTTTAAAAAGCAACCACGTATGTTGCCATTACAGTGTACTGTATACTTATTAGACAATTGACAGGAAAAACAACTTTTGGCACAAGAATGCCAATTTATTCCTTTTTTGGACACATAAACACAAAATATCCCTGCAGGCCAAAAAAAAAAAATTGCAAAATTTAAACAACCATCATCTTATCTCAACATGAGGATACAACCCCTCCCTTAATAGTTTAGAAAGTACCTCGTATTGCTAGAGACATACATCCAGTCCAAATTTAATAAAATACATTTTAAAACATTACAGGTCTAATAATATAGAAACAAAAATCACACCATTAGTCAAAGGAACAAATGCAAACATTTTCAGCCACTAGACATAGAAAGAGCATGAATATGTCAATAGCAAGGCATAAGAAAATGGTTAATCAATAACAAGATCTTTCCTTTAATTTTACAAGGAAAACTTCTTGGAGTTGAAACAGTATTGATACAATGCCCTCAGCCTCCACTTTCTTAAAATGAAAGCAGAGCTACCACCTTGCTATTGAGCAAGAAAATATTACAGCACATTCACAAAAGGTCGTTAGGACAGGGTGGAGAGGGTGAGCCTTATTAAACAGTGGATTATATTTTCCCACTCTAAGGGTAGGCAGCTTTGCCAGGTAGGTAAGCTCTGATGGAGGCTGGGCACCAGATCCTAAAACACAGACCATATAGAACATGTCTGCTTGAAAATCATCACCTTTGGAAGCAGCAAATAGAATTTACAGTAAGAATGAATATGTTCTGCTGCCCAGAATGCTGGTTGCATTAAGCCAGCTAATTCACTTTATAAGCCATTCAGGATTCAACAGTTAACACCACCACCACCAAAACATAATCGGTTCAACATTTGGGTCATCATCACTCTCTTAATGTCCCCATTTTTTTTTTTTTCGAGACGGAGTTTCGCTCTTGTTGCCCAGGCTGGAGTAATAGCTCACTGCACCGTCCACCTCCTGGGTTCAAGCGATTCTCCTGCCTCAGCCTCCCGAGTAGCTGGGATTACAGGCATCCACCACCAGGCCTGGTTAATTTTTTGTATTTTTAGTAGAGACGGGGTTTCACCATGTTGGTCAGGCTGGTCTCGAACTCCCGACCTCAGGTGATCCACCCACCTCGGCCTCCCAAAGTGCTGGAATTATAGGCGTGAGCCACCACGCCCGGCCAATGTCCCCACTTCTTATCCCCAAATTATTATTCTTTAGCATTGCTACGTTTAAATCTTTCACACCACATGACAGTGCCTAAACAGGCTGCATTTAAAAAACAAAAACCAAACCAAACCAAACAGCCTAAAACTACTTCTAGAGAA
>NW_012103621.1:134492-135135 GCF_000951045.1 Mandrillus leucophaeus | reverse complement strand
TCACCAACATGTCCTGATTTGTATTATCCAAGTGAGGTATTTGCAAAAAAAAAAAAAAAAAAAAGGAAAATTTTAAGAAATTAACATCTGCCATCAGCCACCTCGCCCGGCCAATGTCCCCACTTCTTATCCCCAAATTATTATTCTTTAGCATTGCTACGTTTAAATCTTTCACACCACATGACAGTGCCTAAACAGGCTGCATTTAAAAAACAAAAACCAAACCAAACCAAACAGCCTAAAACTACTTCTAGAGAATGCACACCTCCCATTGATTGACACATGCGTAACGACTCAGTCAGTCCCGAGGGGGTTACCTATTAAAATTGTCAAGCCGAGTTAAAGTAAAACCATGCATTCAGACTTGCTCGCAATCATATTGCTGCAACTCTGGTTCTGCAGTGATTAGCTCTTCAAGATTCACCCCTCAGCAAGTTTTTGCCAATAATCCCAGTTCTTCCAAATTTCTTCCCTTTTGTCCAAAATGACAGCATTGCACCTTTAGTGGTACTATTTTCTATAAAAATAGGCCTCCCGGCTTTTCTTCCACCACCACACCGATTTACCCCAGCGTGCCAGGACTGACTGAGGTCTTACAAGCTGTATTGTTCGAGGTCGAGCGTAGAGCAAGACAAGCTAATCA
>NW_012103621.1:132695-134442 GCF_000951045.1 Mandrillus leucophaeus | reverse complement strand
CGTGATCCGCCCGTCTCGGCCTCCCAAAGTGCTGGAATTACAGGCTTGAGCCACCGTGCCCGGCCTGCAACACTGTTTTTTATATTTTCTGACTACCCCATGGTTTCTGACTACAAAATAATTAATCAATAACAAGATCTTTCCTTCAATTTTACAGGCTTGAGCCACCGCGCCCGGCCGGAAAAATTCTTGAAGCAGTATTGATACAGTGCCCAGCAACGCTCTGTTGCTGGGATGAAGATATCAATAGAAAGTGACTGACAGACCCGGTGCAGTGGCTCACACCTGTAATCCCAGCATTTTGAGAGGCCAAGGTGGGAGGATGGCTTGAGCCCAGGAGTTTGAGACCAGCCTGGACAACATGGCAAAACACCATCTCTACAGAAATACAGAAATTAGCAGGGCATGGTGATGCGCACTTCCTGTAGTTCCTGCTATTCAGCAGGCTGAGGTGGCAGGATTGCTTGAGCCTGGGAGGTCAAGGCTGCAGGGAGCTATGATCGTGTTACTGCGCTCCAGCCTGGGTGACAGAGTGAGACCCTGTCTTAAAAAACTAAATAAAAAATAATTTAAAAAATAAGCCAGGCATGGTGGCTCATGCCTATAATTCCAGCACTTTGGGAGGCCAAGGCGGGCAGATCACGAGGTTAGGAGATTGAGACCATCCTGGCTAACATGGTGAAACCCCGTCTCTACTAAAAATACAAAAAAATTAGCCGGGCAAGGTGGCGGGTGCCTGTAGTCTCAGCTACTCGGGAGGCTGAGGCAGGAGAATGGTGTGAACCCGGGAAGCGGAGCTTGCAGTGAGCCGAGATCGCACCACTGCGCTCCAGCCTGGGCGGCAGAGCGAGACTCTATACTCAACAAATAAATAAACAAATAAATAAAGTGACTGACAGATAGTAGGCACCCAGTGTTAATCTCACTGCCTCTTCCTCCATCTCATGCCAAATTAGAATGAATTCTTTGAATAATTAATTTTTTACTCTTCTGTGTTCCTAGCACCTAGGCAGAGCATAGCATGTACCCAGTTCATGATAAATGTTTGATAACTGATAAATATGGAGGAGATAGTATACAGATGGAAAAAGCAACTAACTGCCTTCTGGTAGAGTTATATGCAGAACTTTCTCCTCTGGCAAACTATAAATTCCCTAAGGAATTGTCCCTGCCATGACTTAGCAAAAGGGCTTTGCTGGTGAGAATTTTTCTAAAGATGAGACTGGATAGCCCTACGTTGGATGAATTGGAGCAGCTTCTCCTCTGGAGAACTTAAGTCTTATAAAGTGTGTGGCCACACTGCCCTCTGGAGACTGCAGATTCTTCTCAAGCATTGCTTAAATAGATCTTCCCATTAAGAGCCATATCCAGAACTCCGATCAATCTTGTAAAAGTTTTCATATGTGAAGTGTTGCTGAAAAGTTCTTCTAAAATTCTCAAATAGCAATTTCTTTTTTAAAAGTTTTATTTTAGTTTTAATTGACACATAATAATTGTATACCAAATAGCAATTTTTAAAAATAGGGAGTCCCAAGAGTTAAAAACACAAAGTTTTTCCACTGTTCTTTGTAAAATTTCTCATACAGAGGAAATTGTTTTTAAAAAGCAACCACGTATGTTGCCATTACAGTGTACTGTATACTTATTAGACAATTGACAGGAAAAACAACTTTTGGCACAAGAATGCCAATTTATTCCTTTTTTGGACACATAAACACAAAATATCCCTGCAGGCCAAAAAAAAAAA
>NW_012103621.1:122738-131210 GCF_000951045.1 Mandrillus leucophaeus | reverse complement strand
ACCACCACACCGATTTACCCCAGCGTGCCAGGACTGACTGAGGTCTTACAAGCTGTATTGTTCGAGGTCGAGCGTAGAGCAAGACAAGCTAATCAGGGATTTTGGAACATGGCCTTGCTCCCTGCTCCATACATGCCAGGAGATGGTGAGAAGTGACGCTTCTTCTGTGCATTATTAATAAGCAAGCCCGAGGCACTCAAGTGCAGGTGTGGTGCCCGCTGGCCAGCCAGCCAGCCACCAAGAGTTCTTCACATCTTGGATTCCTGCGAGTCCTCCTTCTCCTAAAAAAGCTTCCGTTTTTTCCTCCTCTTGGGTCCAGAGTGGCCATGCTGAAGGGTATTCTCTGTGCTCTCCCTGAACAAGTGTGAATAAAAGCAGCAGCCAGCCCCTCACCAACATGTCCTGATTTGTATTATCCAAGTGAGGTATTTGCAAAAAAAAAAAAAAAAAAAAGGAAAATTTTAAGAAATTAACATCTGCCATCTCTTCACTCCTGGCTATGTTGTGCTTCAGTTACAGAACTTGCTTTTCATCCCACTATCTGCAGGGATTAAGGACGTCTGCACTCATCTTAATGAGCAACAGGCCTCGATCGACATTATAAAACTCTCTCTCAGAGACCAGGCTCATCAGCAAACACAGGTGGCGCCACTGATCAATAGCACATGGAAATGTAAACTTCAATGTATTTACAAGTTTATTTAAATGACTGAAGAAAAACAGTGCTTTATATTGCTGGGATTTTGAGAAGGCTAGTTTACGAGATTTGAAACGTCTCATGAGTTCTAGCAAACACCCTTCACCATCATTTCCCCACCAGCAGTTGCCAGGCAGGGGAGGCAAAATTGTTTTTACCCCATTGTGTCTATCTCTTTCCCTAGCGCCTTCCTCAGCCATATGGAGTGTGGCTCCAGGCCTTTTATCCCCTTTTCCATCCCTCACTCCTGATGTCCCGGATAGAGAATTACAAGTCAGTAAACTCTGGGCTGGGAAACACTGGCTGGAGCTACCAAGACACTATGTAACTGTTGTCCGTTCACAAAGTATTATCTACACTACATACAGAATACATTTTCCCCTACATTTTAACTGATGCTCGCTTTAGAGCAACTCCCTTTGTTGGGACAAGAAAGGAATCCCATCTCCCTGTGAGTGGAATTCAGAATCTATTAAGAAAAATCAACCTTTTCCACACAGTTTTAGTTTAATAAAAGGAAGGAAAACCCACCAAGTACATTTCAGGTCGAAAGAGAAGCAAAAAATTTGTACTGCAAGTAGTCGTGTGAGTTACCTTGATTCCCAGGAAAAGAAATTTTAAATGCTGGTACATTTTTGCAAGTTGCAGCATCACTCAATGTACCTTAAGGACTGGCAAAGCCTTTCCAATAAGGAAGCATCCTGGTTCTAGCTTATTTTAAAACAAAGTGACAGGACACCAACTGTGAATATAAAACAGGTAAAAATAATTCTTTAAAAAGGCATGGAAATATATGTCTTTTCTGATTGGTTTCAGAAATTGCCAGATTATGATATATAAGAAATAGCTGATAAAATCATACCGAAGTCTCATCTAGAAAACTACATTGTTGGGGAAGGAAGAGGAGAGACCTTAAAAAATGTTTATTGCCAAAGTTAAGTTTCTATGAGAAAAGTTTAAAAATCATTTAGATCTAACAAACCACACAGCAGCATAAAATGGGCACTTTTGAAAACTTGGAAAAATACTAAAAGCAATTTTTTTTTTCAAATGGGGGAAACATGAGTACTTTTATCATGGCAGTGTTATCTCTGTCACTGTGACATGCATTACATCTGTTTATGTCACACATTCACAAAAGTCGACCAAATAAGAGAACTGCCTGTTTGAATCTGCAGCCAAATATAGTGCAAATTGCCTGGCAGCGTGTACTTGCACCAGCACAAGTCTGCAGAGAGCAATAAGATAAAGTAGTAAAACTAATAAAACTCTGTAACAAACTTTCAAAAATTAATGCTCATTAAAGGCATTTACAGTGGCAAAGTCAGAAATCTTCATTAAAAAGTCTATGGACCCACACAATTAAATAGTTACACTGAACTGAAGTAGATTGTTTGGTTTTTCTCTCCCACTTATGCATACACCCCACTCAATGACTACAGAAAAAAGGAATAATCTTCTTTTCTAAGACTAGAGGGATGCGGTGAACACCACAGCTAGCAAAATATTCCATAGAAACCCTTCTTGTAAAGTCCTTTAGAAAGTTCAGGCTGATCAGCCTTTGCACATTGAGGTAAAAATTCAGTCCAGTGCATCAGAAAAGATAATCTATGAGTATCTATTACTTTAAAAAAATGGCTCAATTTTGTTGACGCATCAGACAGTGCTGCAAAGTATAGATTCAGTGCAACTATTCCGAGCTGCTGGTAGAAGACCACCTGAAGTCAACTTGGCTCGATCTAGAGGCGGTAGGCATTTGAAACATTTTGAGGCTGCATGGGGTGCCAAATTGGTTGAGTTCTTTTTCTGAGACTCTCAGGCAAAATACATCGTGTGCTGGGTATCATGGTGGATTTGCACAGCCTTAGCCAAGGCCTGAGGATCCCGGCCGTTGCTCTGTCCTGACACATGACTGCCTTCCGCACTGTAAAGAGAATAAAACAAAACAAAACAAAGCAAAACAAACAAAGAAACAAAAAACCAACAACAACAACAAAAACAAAAAACAGGTATAACAGAAGACCACTTCAAACTTCACACATTTCAAATAGCACAAACCGTACTAGATTCTAGAATATCTTAGGCTTAAGCTTTAGCTTCTTGAATAATTTGTTATGGTCCTCTAAACATCAGTTGGCTCAACTGAACTTCTTTAATGGGCTGCTGCAAGAATTAAATAATATAATGTCTGCAAAGACACAATCCTTAACAGTATCCATATAAAGATTTCCACTGCCCATTATGTCTAGCTAATTTCTTTAGGCTTCAGTCAAATGTCATTTTTCCCCACAGAAATCTTCTTTGACTTTAAGGTCCAGGTCAGAGCCACCTGGAACATGCTTTCACAGAATCCTATATTTTTCTTTCATGGTACTAAACACAATTGAAATTAAATTATTACTTGGGTAATTATTTATTTTCCCACTGGGATATAAACTCCAAGAAAGCAGCAACTTTGTCCACCTTGCTCACCACTGTATCCTTGGTGTCTAGCACATAATACCACAAAGTCTCAATAAACCATTAGTTGAAGGAGATTCCCAGCAAATGCTATTGTGCCACCAGTCTCTTCTTTTCTTCCCCTCACTAACTATATAACCTTGGACACATAATAACTCCTCTGAACTTTAGTCTTCTGGAGTAACAACAACAACTTCTAAACATACTACTTAAGGATACCATGTGATATAAAGGGCTTGACAAGCTGTAAATCCCCATTCCTCTTCTGACTTTCTCTTTAAGTGATTATTATCCTTATCATCTAGGCTCAAAATCTTAGCCATCTTTTACTTCACCCTTTCCTCTGACACGCATATCCAATTAACTGTTAAGTCCTGTCTATTCTATCCTAGGAACAGCATTTTACATTTAACAAACAGTCTTGTTCCAACATACTTTTGCAGCCTCATACCTGCTTGTTCCCCTTTACTATCCTCCAGCCAAAGAAAATTTGCTACCGTACAATCACGTCACTTGCTTTCTCTCCTTGTGTCCATTGTTCCCTCTGCCCTGAAAATTCTTTTCACTTTTTTGTAGAGCCAAATTCTACCCATCCAGCTATGAACTCTTCTCTAAAAGCCTCTCCTCTGGTGTCCCATTGCACTTTTATCTGTACTGACTTGGGCTACTTGTCAGTTGTATATTTGCTATACTGTCTCCCGTACTGAAATATAAAATCCCTGTGGACAAGAAATACGTCTTACTCATCTTAGTATTTCTAGCACCTAGTACAGTACTGGGCACACAGTCAATATCTAATAAATATGCCGAATAAATGAAAGCACATTACAGAATGGAAGGTACAAAGCCACAGCTGGACATGTTCCATAATAGCGTATTTTCAACCCTTACAGAAATAGACTTGCAGTGGAATGTCTACTATTTAGCAGCTGAATTCAGACTTGGGGAAGAGCCCAGAAACTGCTACACTTCACAGATGGTCACTCGGAAAAGAAAATTAATGCAGAGAGCTTGTTTAGCTATTTAATAGAAGCTCAGGAATAGGTCAAAATATCAGATTCTCTTATTCTCCCAAGATGCCTATTTGAAAGTGAGAATGGTCTGTGCCCCCACTCTCACATACCCATCCAGGTTCACTCTGGGGTATTTTTCCAGAATGTACCAAAAGCAAAGGGAACTGGTCAGGCCTCCTCACTTGCAGGAAGTGGAATCCACAGCCCTGTGACTGCTTTGACCGGAGCCAGGGTACTGTGTTGACCACTTTTTGAGGCTACTTAGGACCTGAGCAGAACTGAAATGCATTTGGCTCCATGGGAGAACCACAAGAAGCTCCAGATTAAACTCCTTTAGAGACACAACGCAAGTATAAACAAGCCTAAGCACTTCTTGGACCAAAAGTCACATTACAAGCTCTCAGAGGCACATGCAACTTTATATGCTCCTTACAATTTAAACGCTGAGAGAAAGTTTAAATCCTTAAAAGAGTTTTCTATCGTAGCTCATTTTTTTTAACATGCTAGTAAAATATAAAGAGACTTTATTGTGCCTAAGAAACTTGCCTGTCATGATCTTTATCCACCAGATGATACCTTGCCCTAAATGCTACAAGCCGGGCATAATATGCAGGGGCTGGAATAGAGACTGAGCGAGTGCACCTCACATAGGTGTGACACAGCTGGTAAGTCAGTAGCTGGAGTTCATCTGCAGTGAAGCAGTTGTCATCCCACAAGACCTGGTAATGTGAGGGACGGCTAGTTCCCTGGGGAGAGAGTTTCATGATTAATTTGTTGTTGTTGTTGTTGTTGTTGTTTGAGATGGAGTCTCACTCTGTCACCTAGGCTGGAATGCAGTAGCACGATCTTGGTTCACTGAAACCTCCGCCTCTGGAGTTCAAATGATTCTCCTGCCTCAGCCTCCCAAGTAGCTGGGACTATAAGTGCACACCACCATGCCCAGCTAATTTTTGTATTTTTTAGTAGAGACAGGGTTTTGCCACATTGGTCAGGCTGGTCTCAAACTCCTGACCTCAGGTGATCTGCCCACTTTGGCCACCCGAAGTGCTTGGATTACAAGCGTGAGCCACCGTGCCTGGCCTGATTAATGTGTTTCTGACATGACATGAGAGGAGAAAATAATTGAAACCTACTCCTTAAACTCAGAAATACTTCTGCCTAGCACACCTACAAGCAGATACCTAGACCAAAAGATGACAATTCTAGGATACAAGCATTAACAAAGTTAGGCATGGTGTTAAATAACAAGTCCACTCAAGCTAGTTGCTGAATTTGCAAACATCTCCCTATCAAGTCAAAGATCTGAAGCAGCTTCCAAATTACCTGAATTCCTGCATGACTACAGAGGTAAAAGTCAAACTCAGATGGATGTGTGATGGTACTATCCACTGTAGTGCCTGCTGGTACATTGCCACTTTTCCCTACCTACAAAAAACCAAAAAAAGTCATTAGTCATCAAAGTGCCAAACTGGGCTCAGGCCATTTTTTTCTTTTGTGTGTTAATTGGGAGCAAGCTGGTAAATCTCTCTTAAATTAAGTCTTGAAAATCACTTTCATTCAAGATGTTGAATCCTCTGTAACTTTCCCTTAGCCCAACCATTTTAACCTATAGTATTTTCACAAACAAATATGTTCCAGGATCTCTTCAGGAAGATACAGACAAAAAATATTTTACCTGTGGCTTTGGGCTACAACATTATTATGCATTTACAGATGACACAGTGGTATGTTCATAGAGGGGAAAAAACATTTAACATTTAAGATAGATAAACTTCCTGAGAAAGAAACAGTTTTATTCCTTTCTTGGAGTAAAAAAATATTCACAATTTTCAGTAAAAGTAAGATTAAGGAATCTTTAAACTGGTTTATCAGGTTCAACATAACTAATACTTTTTTTTTTTTTTTGAGACAGGGTCTCACTCTGTCACCCAGGCTGGAGTGCACTGGCAGGATCATAGCTCACTGCAGCCTTGGATTCCTGGACTCAAGGAATCCTTTCACCTCAGCCTCCTGAGTAGCTGGGGCTATAGGCACACATGCCATCATGTCTGGCTAATTTTTTTGGTTTTTTTTTGAGAGATGGGGTCTAATTTTGTTGCCCAGGCTGGACTCAAACTCCTGGGCTCAAGCAATTCTCCCACCTTGGCCTCCCAAAGTGCTAGGACTACAGGTGTGAGCTACCACACCTGGCAATAGCAAACACTTTAATAATAATAATAATAAAAAGTCACTGGCAAATGGTTATCAGGAAGAAAGCACTGAAATGGGAACTAAAAAACCAGTTTCAGATCTAGGCCTAGCCTTGCAACTATATACCTTGAACAAAGCTTATTATCTTTACTCCTCGATCTAATCATCTATAAAATTAGGTGATGTTCTCTTACCCTTTTAAAATTCCAAGCAAAAACCCTACAGACAAGATTTGAAAATCAAATTTCTAGGAAGGCAAGAGGGGAACTTCAGAAATGGATTACAAGGGAAGGAATTAAATCTTGCTATTTGGTCACCCTCTTCTGCTGTACAGCAGGGCTCAGTATGAACACGTTTATTTAGCATACAGGCACAAATGTGATGGGAGTTTATTTGGCTCCATTTTAACTATTGTTACCTTCAGCTGAAGATCGTACACCTATGCATACATAACTCTATGAGTATAGAAAAATCTCCTTCTATCAAATGTATATGTGATCTTGGGTTCCTAGCTGGATCAGAAGAAATCTAATTGAGTTACATTGGTTCTAGCATTTTTTTTTCCCCAAAGTGTGTTCTTTAGGAATATTAGTTTTGCAGGATGTGCTTAGGTAGTTTATGGTGGAACAAACCTGAGAAATATAGGGTCAAATTAAAGTTAAAAATATTTTTCTACTGTATGACTTCTCAAAACCTTTATTTAGTCATGTATAATCTTTAAGAGGGATATAGAGTATATAGCATTTTCTAAATTTATTTTACCCTTAAAAAAAATAAAAAAACTCTCTGGTTCTACACATGACAGCCTGAAGAGGTGATGCCTTGGAGAAAAGAGAATCCAGGCCTTTCAATTCACCAGTTATTGCTTGAGCACCCATGTGACTGCTAGGCTCTGCAGCAGATGTTGGGGATGACAGCCAGGGGCATCAAGAGAACTAATCAACTTGCCTTCCTGACTTCATGAAAAGTGTATACAATAAACTGTAACACAATGTGATATGGGCATGTGGGAGCCATTGGGAAAAGGTGATGAGGAGGAAATAGGTGAGCCATGCCTTATAAGATAAGTAGGAGCTGAAAAGGGAAGTTGGGTAAAAAACAGGAAACACTCCAAATACCCCTAAACTCAAAAATGGATAAGAAAAATGGGGCTCATCCATATTATGAAATACTACTCAACAACAAAAAGCAGCAAATTACTGATATATACACAACTTGGATGAATCTCAAATGCCAGACTCAAAGGCTATGATTCTATTTATATGATGTGCTGGAAAAAGCAAAACTGTAGGAATAGAATACATATCAGTGGTCGCCAGGGGCTGGAAGTGAAGGAGAAAGGTTAACTACAAAAGGACACATAAGAATTTTTTGGTATGACAGAATGATTATACAGTCAGCCCTTGGTATCCACAGGTTCCGCATTCAGGAATTCAACCAACTGTGGATATTCTTTAAAAAGGTTTGGATATGCTAATTATACCCTGATTTGATCACTATACATTATTTGTATAAAAACTATGTAACCCATAAATGTGTACAATTATTATGTGTCAATTAAAAAATAAATAAAAATATAAATTTTAAAGACCTGACACAAATACAGAAAATTGTTAACATGTTTAAAAATTTAATTTTAATGTGAAAAAATTAAAAACAATAAAACATAGCATTTACACTGTATTCAGTACTAAAGCAACCTAGAAAAATATTTAAAATAATTCAGCAGTAAAAACTTATACACATTTTAAAATATAGTATAACAACTATTTAAGCCTTTACATTGTATTAGGTATTATAAGTAATCTAGACATCTTTTAAAGCAAGCTTGTCCAACCCGCAGCCCACGGGCTGCATGCAGCCCAGGACGGCTTTGAATGTGGCCCAATCCAAATTGGTAAACTTGGGCCGGGAGCAGTGGCTTTCATGCCTGTAATCCCAGCACTTTGGGAGGCCAAGGAGGGCGGATTACTTGAGGTCAGGAGTTCAAGACCAGCCTGGCCAACATGGAGAAACTCTCTCTACTAAAAATCCCAAAATTAGCTGGGCATGGTGGTGTGTGCCTGTAATCACAGTTACTCAGGAGGCTGAGGCAGGAGAATCACTTGAACC
>NW_012103621.1:118024-122072 GCF_000951045.1 Mandrillus leucophaeus | reverse complement strand
AAATTAGCCAAGTATGGTGGCACTGGCCTGTAGTCACAGCTACTCAGGAGACTTGAGATGGGAGGATCGCTTGAGCCTAGGAGGCCGAGGCTGCAATGAGCCATGATTATATACATCATTGCACTCAGCCTAGGTGACAGGGCAAGACCATCTCAAAAAAATGAAAAACAACAACAAAAAGCTTACATATGCACTCAACTAAAACTAGACACTAAAAAATGAGGGTGTATTTTACTGTATCTATATTATACCTTAATAAAAATAATGAAGACAGTGGATGGAATGGATGCACTCGTTCCAGGGATAACTATGTACAGTGGATATGGGAAATGGAAGATGTATAAGGTTATAGTGAAAGACAAAATGAAAATGTTGTTTTGGCCACCTTGGGAAAACACTAAACACCACAGGAAAGCATTTGGTAAACAATGGGGAATACCTGAAGATTTCTGAGCAGTAGCGTGGCACAATAGGATCTATGTTTTCACAGCAGGGTAGAGGATGCATTTGTGAAGAAAGAATGGAGACAGGGAGACTGCTAGGAGTCTCCTGCAATAAAACAGTTCTGCCTAGAGCGGCGGGAACATACAAGAGGAAGAACTGAGACAAGAGAGATTTCAGGGCAGAACACAGAGGACTATTTTCTTTTTCTTTCTTTTTTTTTTTTTTTTTTTGAGACAGAGTCTTGCTCTGTTACCCAGGCTGGAGTGCAATGGTGCAATCTTGGCTCACTGCAACCTCCACCTCCCAGGTTCAACCGATTCTCCTGCCTCATCCTCTTGAGTAGCTGGGATTACAGGTGCGTGCTACCACGCCCGGCTAATTTTTGTATTTTTAGTAGAGGCGGGGTTTTACCATGTTGGCCAGGTTGGTCTCGAACTCCTGACCTCAGGTGATCCACCCGCCTTGGCCTCCCAAAGTGCTGGGATCACAGGCATGCACCACCGTGCCTGGCCTTTTTAAATTTTTTTTTCTTTTTTTGAGACAGAGTTTCACTCTTGTTGCCCAAGCTGGAGTACAGTTGCACAAACTCCTGACCTCAGGTGATTCACCCGTCTTGGCCTCCCAAAGTGCTGGGATTACAGGCGTGAGCCACCATGCCTGGCCCACAGAGGACTATTTTCTAAATGCGTATGAAGGGACTGGAAATGGGGAAAAGAATTTAGAGACAACTCTGAAGTTTCTAGCTTGGCTGACTTAATATACAGTGATGCCAAGTAATACAATAAAAGGAAAATTGGGGAGGAATAGGTTTTGGATGGGGATAAAACAATAAATAGAAGGTTTAGACATGCTTTGCTTGAAATGCCTGTGGTAGATTGTATTATTGGTGCCAAATATTCCCATGCCCCTGCCTGGGGCAGGATTATACATCCACACCCAATTATCTCAGGAGTGACTTTCTTTGGCTGACAAAATGTGGCCTGAAATGTGTTACTTCTGGGCCAGCACATGGCTTGTCATGTATCTTTTTTCCTCTCTGCTAGGATGACTGGCAATGTTCCAAATAGATGCTTCTTTGTCAGCCTAGGTTCCAAAGGGAGGACAGCAGGGTCACAGCTGCAGCAGAGCCACAATTAAGGTGTAATGTGACCACGAAACAAGTCTTTGTAAGCCCCTAAGATTTGGGTTTTTGTTGTTGGCCTATCTTGACTGATGGAGTGCCCATAGAGAATCTAAGCAAATATGTCTGGTCGATAACTGGGAGTACAGACCAGGAGCTGAAGAGAGTAGATTGGGGCTGGAAATACAGATTTAGGAATCTATAAGCAAGGGAATTAGCCCAGAAAAGTGGATGACACTATAGAGAGGGCTGAAATTGAGAAGAGAAGAGACAGAAGTATGAAATGCCAGGAAATATCAGTGTTTAATGGACAGAAGGAGAAAGAGGAATCAAAAAACTCTGATTACAGGCCGGGCGCAGTGGCTCACATCTGTAATCCCAGCATTTTGGGAGGCCGAGGTGGGTGAATCACTTGAGGTCAGGAGTTCAAGACCAGTCTGGCCAACATAGTGAAATCCCGTCTCTACAACAAATACAAAAATTAGCTGGGCATGGTGGTGCGTGCTTGTAATCCCAACTACTCGGTAGGCTGAGGCAGGAGAATCATTTGAACCTGGGAGGCAGAGGTTGCAGTGAGCCGAGATTGTGACAGAGTGAAACTCCATCTCAAAAAAAAAAAAAAAAAAGTCTGATTACAGAGGTGGGTAGTAAGGCTGGAAAGTCATTTTGCTAAGGCCAAATAAGGCAATCATTGTCTTAAGTGCTACAAAGAAGTCAGTGTGGGAATCTGACAAAGTATCTCTAGATTTGAAATGAGCAAGTCATTGAGACAACAACTTCAATGGCGTCACTGAAATTGAAGTCAGGCTACAGAAAAAGTATGATGTACATACAGAAAGTACAGATAGAAAGTCAAGTGATTGTTTTTCTCAAAGTTTAGTCATGAAAGGAAGAAAAGATAAGGCAGCAGCGAGACTGAGGGAGAAGCAGGGTGAGGTGAACTCAGGAGGATTTAAGCCACCTTTAGAGGGCGAGAAGGAGGCAATAGAACACGAAAGAGTGAAGTTTTGAAAAATAATGTAGGCTGGGCGCGGTGGCTCAAGCCTGTAATCCCAGCACTTTGGGAGGCCGAGGAGGGCGGATCACGAGGTCAGGAGATCGAGACCATCCTGGCTAACCCAGTGAAACCCTGTCTCTACTAAAACATACAAAAAAAACTAGCCAGGCGAGGTGGCAGGCGCCTGTAGTCCCAGCTGCTCGGGAGGCTGAGGCAGGAGAATGGCGTGAACCCGGGAGGCAGAGCTTGCAGTGAGCTGAGATCCGGCCACTGCACTCCAGCCTGGGCGACAGAGCGAGACTCCGTCTCAAAAAAAAAAAAAAAAAAAAGGGAATTTACCAAGTAAGGCTCTAGAGAAGTCAGAAGTCAGGAGGGATTAGGATTGAAAGCATAGGAAGGGGGAAAGAAAGCATAGGTGGAGAGATACGAGGAAGGAGATAAGAAAATACAAGATGTAACTGAGTTTGAAAGTAGAGGAGAGGCAGCTGAGAAAATTCTTGCCTTTTAGATCTTGTTTTTGGAGGGAAATAGACAATAGGACTTTGTTGGCAATAGAGTCATTATGAATGGGGTAGGGGACTTGAGAAGAGTATAAAGGTGTGGAACAGATGCTATGGGGGAATAGGGTAAATGAAAAAACGGCAGCATCCAAGGCCTGGCTGAGATTTGCTCTCATTAATTTGTAATATGGTTCTTTATTAAACAGATACTTTTGGCCAGATGTAGTGGCTCATGCCTATAATCCTAGCACTTTTGAGAGGCTGAGGTGAGCTGATCACTTGAGCCCAAGAGTTCAAGATCAGCCTGGACAATGTGGCGAAACCCCATCTCTAAAAAAAATACAAAAAAAATTAGCCGAGAGTGATGGTGAGTGCCTGTAGTCCCAGCTACTTGGGAGGCTGAGGTAGGAGGATCGCCTGAGCCTGGGGGTGTCTAGGCTGCCATGAGCCGTAATCATGCCACTGCACTCCACCCTGGGTGACAGAGTGAGAACCTGTCTCAAAAATATAAAATAAAATAAAAATCACCACTTTTCCCCCAGCAATTTCTATCAGCCTAAGAGTAGAGGCAAATTAATGGGCAAGTGGATTGGCAAGAGGCATGCTTAGAGAATTGAAGATATTAGTAAATGTCAGGGTGCAAAGTAGACCAAGAACTGGGATTGTCAATTTTGAAAGGTTTAAAGAACAAAACTTTGAGATAGCTTAATAATAGCTTAATAGATAGTTTAGGAAGACAAGCCTAAAGAAGATCTTAAATCTACATGAATAACAAATTGACAGACAGGTGGAGAGATGACAACAGTTAAGGAGAAGGTGGCAGGAGGTTTTGTGCCCAGAGGTCAGGCAAGAGTTCAAAGAATTTGTATTAGCAAAGTCTAAGAAGTACTATTTTTTTTTTTTTTTTTGCACAGCATATCTTTTATTTATTTATTTTATTTGACATGTGCTGGTCTACTTTTTATTTAAATTTTTATATATTTCGGG
>NW_012103621.1:112380-112919 GCF_000951045.1 Mandrillus leucophaeus | reverse complement strand
GCCTCAACCTCCCGGACTCAGGTGATTCTCCCACTTCAGCCTCCCAGGTAACTGGGATAAATTCTTAAAGGTAGGATTTGGGACTGTGAGTGTTAATTCTTCAAGTGTAATTTAAGAGGCATCCCATACTTGACAATCTCATATAACAGGTACTAAAGGTGAGGTCCCATGGGAGAAGAGGCTGTGTCCCATTTATCTCTCTGTATTATCACAGAACATAAGCCTGGCACAGAGAAGTTAATAACAGTGGACATATATAGGCAACATACATATACATAACAGCTTACATATACAATGTATCAGCCACTATGCTAAGCACTTCACATGTGTTAACTCATTTAGTCCTTACGATTTTATGAGGGTGGTACAATTATTATCTCAATTTTTCCAGATAAAAAATAAGACATAAGAGGATAAAGAATGTTCCCAAGATCACACAGCTAGGAGTGGAAAAGCTGGAATCCCAACCCAAGAAGTCTAACGCCAAAGTATGCACTCTAAGCCACTACACTATATTGTCTCAAATGTTTGGGGTAAAA
>NW_012103621.1:90982-109675 GCF_000951045.1 Mandrillus leucophaeus | reverse complement strand
AAAAAAAAAAAAAAAAAAAGAAAAGAAAAAAGAAACAGTTCATCCTAGGATTAGAGACAAAAAAACTAGAGGGTACTAGAAAATAATGGGAGTGGCAAATAAGATTACATGATTAGGCAACAGAAAGACCTGGTCTTTCTAGGGATGGATGAGAGACGGCCTGGACGAGATGAAGCAAAGTCATTAAAAATATCAAAGAGGCAAAATTCTCTATTAATAATATAGGTTGCACATTCTCTATCTGAAATGTCTGGGGATTAGAGGCGTTTTGGGTTTTATTTATTTATTTTTTTCTTTTAGGCAGAGTCTTGCTCTGTCATCAGGCTGGGGTACAGTGGTATAATCTCGGCTTACTGCAACCTCTGCCTCCCGGGTTCAAGTGATTCTCCTGCCTCAGCCTCCCGAGTACCTGGGACTACAGGCAGGCACCATTATGCCCAACTAATTTTTGTATTTTTATTAAAGACGGGGTTTTGCCATGTTGGCCAGGCTGGCCTCGAACTCCTGACCTCAAGTGATCACCCACCTCAGTCTCCCAAAGTGCTGGGCTTACCAGTGTGAGCCACAGCACCTGGCCAGATATTGTTCTTTTTTCTTTTTTCTTTTTTTTTTTTTGAGACGGAGTCTCGCTCTGTCACCCAGGCTGGAGTGCAGTGGATCTCAGCTCACTGCAAGCTCTGCCTCCCGGGTTTACGCCATTCTCCTGCCTCAGCTTCCCGAGTAGCTGGGACTATAGGCGCCCACCACCACGCCCGGCTAATTTTTTGTATTTGTAGTAGAGACACAGTTTCACCGTGTTAGCCAGGATGGTCTCGATCTCCTGACCTCGTGATCCACCTGCCTTGGCCTTCCAAAGTGCTGGGATTACAGGCGTGAGCCACCACACCCAGCCTGGATATTGTTCTTAACCACATTTGACAGATGAGAACATATGGCTTAGAGAAGTTGAGTAATTTGACTGCGGTTTAAGTGTGACACTATAAATATTCAAAGTTTGTGCCCTAACAATCTCCTATGCCAGCAGTCCTCAAGCTTTTTGGCAGCAGGGACACGTTGCATGGAAGACAATTTTTACATAGATGGGGTGGGGTAGTAGGGGGAGATGGTTTGGGATGAAACTGTTCCACCACTGCTGATCTGACAGGAGGCAGAGCTCAGGTGGTAATGCTCATTCACCCACTGTTTACCTTCTGCTGTACAGCCTGGTTCCTAACAGGCCACAGACTGTTACCAGTCCACAGTCTGGGGGTTGTCCTATGCTGATATAAAATTACTTGGAAGATAAATTCTTCTTTATACCCTAGAACTGTGCAGCAAAAAGTAACAATAAAACCACCCCTTAGAAGGTTGCCTATATCATCACAATGTACCTGGCATGTTTCTGACCTACGGCTCCCCACACAAAAACAACTTGATAAATCAGCATTTCTGTTATACAAGAGAAATAAAATATTCAGTCTCAAAACTCGTATCATTCAGAATTGGTCATCTAAACCCAACTGCAGTTATTGTATTTATTAAATTATTATCAGGCATTTCTGCTTTTAAGAAAAAAATTGTATTAAAATGGCATATATAAGTATATATATAATCACTTGCCAGAGCCTCAGATAACAAAGCTTATACTATATCTTCTTACCCTTTCTGTTTTATCTGCACAGAAGAGTCGTGTGTGATGTCTTTTTTGCACCACAATATATGTTATTCCTGGCCGGTAATCTTCTTCCAAGCTAATACATGCCTTTCGAATTGCTATTAGTTCTGGCCAAGCTACCTAGAAGACAGAAATGGAATTATGTTTAATTGAGAATTTGCCTAGTATCTCTCAGATCTACTCAGAATGGCAGATGAGAGGAATCTCCCTCAGACTTCTAGGGGTCCCGAAGGGCAATAGGGATAATAAGAGTACCTGCTTCATTTGTCCCTCAGATACCCCTCCACGGTAATAGATTATCCGAGTGGGTTTGAAGCGTGTGGATTTGTAGAACTGAATCAGCAGCTCTCGAACCATGTTAGTCAGGTCCTGGATGACCTCTTGACTGTAGAGGAGCTCTTGGGAGATCTCCTGCCGGGAAGTCTGCACCCGAACGGTGGCACAATACCGGCTGGGGTGGCCATCCATACTGCCAACCACAGCAGCAATGGAAGGCTTCTTCCCATCCCCTGCTGGGGGGTGTGTGACATCCGCTCCCAGGAAGATGACAGGCTGCTGGAACACCGAGGGCCTGCTCAGATTTAAGGAGATGTTGCCACTCAGACATATAAATGAAAATGTCTGAGTTTAGCAAGATTATATCACCAGATATAATCAGATATAACCTTATAAGAGAGAACAAAGACTTAAGCCCATTGGGAAAGAACACTACGGACCACTGAATATTGATGTCACCCAGTACAGTGACTCTGGACTGACTGAAGAAGTGAGCACGGCTCTTCTATAAGAGTAGGAAGAGAAGATTGAAAAAACAGGACCTAGGCTGGGCACCGTGGCTCATACTTATAATCTCAGCACTTTGGAAGGCCAAGCAGGAAGGACTGCTTAAGCCCAGAAGTTCAAGGCCAGCCTGGGCAACATATCAAGACCCAGGTCTCTATAAAAAATAAGAAAGCCCAGCGGGGCAACACCTGCCTATAGTCCCAGTTACTTGGGAGGCTGAGGCAGAAAAATCATTTAAGGCCAGGAGTTTGAGGCTGCAGTAAGTTATGTACTATATACTCCACCGTACTGTGTCACATCACTGTACTACAGCCTGGGTGACAGAGCAAGACCTTGTCTTTAAAAAAAAGAAAAAAGGCCGGGCGCGGTGGCTCACGCCTGTAATCCCAGCACTTTGGGAGGCCGAGGCGGGCGGATCATGAGGTCAGGAGATCGAGACCATCCTGGCCAATATGGTGAAACCCCGTCTCTACTAAAAAAAAGAAAAAAGGCCGGGCGCGGTGGCTCACGCCTGTAATCCCAGCACTTTGGGAGGCCGAGGCAGGAGGATCACCTGAGGTCAGGAGTTGGAGACCAGCCTGGCCAAAATAGAGAAACCCTGTCTCTACTAAAAAATACAAAAATGAGCCAGGTGTGGTGGTGTGTGCCTGTAATCCCAGCTACTTGGAAGGTGGAGGCAGGAAAATCACTTGAACCCAGGAGGTGGAGGTTGCAGTGAGCCAGGATCACGCCACTACACTCCAGCCTGGGTGACAAAGTAAGACTCCACCTCAAAACAAAACAAAACAATATCCTTTTTTATTTTTTTTTTGAGACAGGGTCTCACTCTGTTGCCCAGGCTGGAGTGCAGTGGCATGATCTCAGCTCACTGCAGCCTCAACCTCCCGGACTCAGGTGATTCTCCCACTTCAGCCTCCCAGGTAACTGGGATAAATTCTTAAAGGTAGGATTTGGGACTGTGAGTGTTAATTCTTCAAGTGTAATTTAAGAGGCATCCCATACTTGACAATCTCATATAACAGGTACTAAAGGTGAGGTCCCATGGGAGAAGAGGCTGTGTCCCATTTATCTCTCTGTATTATCACAGAACATAAGCCTGGCACAGAGAAGTTAATAACAGTGGACATATATAGGCAACATACATATACATAACAGCTTACATATACAATGTATCAGCCACTATGCTAAGCACTTCACATGTGTTAACTCATTTAGTCCTTACGATTTTATGAGGGTGGTACAATTATTATCTCAATTTTTCCAGATAAAAAATAAGACATAAGAGGATAAAGAATGTTCCCAAGATCACACAGCTAGGAGTGGAAAAGCTGGAATCCCAACCCAAGAAGTCTAACGCCAAAGTATGCACTCTAAGCCACTACACTATATTGTCTCAAATGTTTGGGGTAAAATTTTTTTTTTTTTTTTTTTTTTTGAGACGGAGTCTCGCTCTGTCGCCCAGGCTGGAGTGCAGTGGCATGATCTCGGCTCACTGCAAGCTCCGCCTCCCGGGTTCACGCCATTCTCCTGCCTCAGCCTCCTGAGTAGCTGGGACTACAGGCGCCCGCCACCGCGCCCGGCTAATTTTTTGTATTTTTAATAGAGACGGGGTTTCACCATGGTCTCGATCTCCTGACCTTGTGATCCACCCGCCTCGGCCTCCCAAAGTGCTGGGATTACAGGCGTGAGCCACCGCGCCCGGCCTGTTTGGGGTAAAATTAAATGAAGACAGACTTTAGGTTAACTTCCCCTATGTCCCATATATCTCATCACTAATGTTTAAGGAGGGATTTATTTACCTAGAAGTTTCATTCAAGGACAAAAATGAAAACTGTGTTGGGAGGCTGAGTGGGTGGATTGCTTGAACTCAGGAGTTTGAGACCAATGTGGGCAACATGGAGAAACCTCGTCTGTACCAAAAATACAAAAAATAAGCTGGGCACGGTGGTGCACGCCTGTGGTCCCAGCTAGCTGGGAGGCTGAGGTGGGAAGATTGCTTGAGCTCGGGAGGCGGAGTTTGCAGTGAGCCAAGATTGTGCCACTGCAGTCCAGCCTGGGTGACAAGGTGAGACCCTGTCTCAAAAAAATAAATAAATAAATAAGAAACAAGAAATCAATTAATCAAGTTGACAAAATATGATAAGATTAAATTTTAAAAAAAGAAAGAATTGTGATATGATTGTATAAGAGCAAGGCACTCAATTTCATCGTCAAGTATGGCAATGACTAACACCACAGCCCCAAATTTAACTCTTCAAATCACTTTCACACATAGGATTTCACAGAGAAACAACACTTTCAAGTTAACAAGGCAGATATTATTATCTTGATAGATAAGGAACTGAGGCCCAGAGATACTAGAAATTCACATGAGTAACAATGCTCAAATCTCCCAATTTCCAGCCAGCATATCCCTGTCTTGCCTTGGTGTTTGTTTACTCTAGAGTCAATCTGACAAACTCAAATTTAAACAAACAAACAAAACCTATGAAGGGAGGGGCAGACAGGGTTTCTTAAAAGAACATAAAAAGATTGATTCAACTCAGTCCTATTAACATTTTCTGTTCATCAAAAAGCCACTGTTGACCAGGCATGGTGGCTCACACCTATAAATCCAACACTTTGAGAGGCCGAGGTAGAAGGATCGCTTAAGCCTAGGAGTTCAAGACCAGCCTGGACAACATAGCAAGACCTCATCTCTAAAAAAAATTTAAGGCCAGGCATAGTGGCTCATGCCTATAATCCCAGCACTTTGGGAGGCCAAGGTGGGCCGATCGCTTGAGGTCAGGAGTTCAAGACCACCAGCCTGGCCAACAAGGTAAAGCCCTATCTCTACTAAAAATACAAAAATTAGCCAGGTATGGTGGTGTACGCCTGTAATTCCAGCTACTTGGGAGGCTGAGGCACGAGAATTGTTTGAACCCAGGAGGCGGAGGTTGCAGTGAGCCAAGATTGCATCACTGTACTTCAGCCTGGGTGACAGAGCGAGACTCTGTCTCAATAAATAAATAAATAAATAAATAAATAAATAGGCAGGCATGGTGGCACATTCCTGTAGTCCCAGCTACTCAGGAGACTGAAGTGGGAGAATCGCTTGAGCTGGGGAGATGGAGGCTGCAGTGAGTCATGATTGCCTCACTGTGCTCCAGCCTGGGTGACAGAGTGAGATCTTGTCTTAAAAAGAAAAAACAGAAAACCCACAATGTATGAGAGTGAAAAGGCAAAACACAGACTAGGACAAGATAATCTGCCTATCCTGTTTGCCTATAGGATATCTGTATCTTGTGAAGGACCAGAAATCACAAAGAACTACTACAAATTAATAAAAAAGACTCACAACCCAATATAAAAAAATGAGCAAAGGACTGAACAGGTCCATTATAAAAGAAGATGTTCAGGCTAGGCATGGTGGCTCATGCCTGTAATCCCAGCACTTTGGGAGGCTGAGGCAGGAGGATTGTTTGAGCTCAAGAGTTCTAGACCAGCCTGGGCAACAGGACAAAACCCTATCTCTACAAAAAATAAAAACATTAGCTGAGCATGGTGGTATGAGCCTGTAGTCCCAGCTACGTGGGAGGCTGGGGTGGGAGGATCAGTTGAAGGCCAGGAGTTTGAGTCTTCAGTGAGCCATGATCACATCACTGCACTCCAGCCTGGAAGACAGATACCTTGTCCCAGAAAACAAAACAGGCCAGGTGCGGTGGCTTACGCCTGTAATCTCAGCACTTTGGGAGGCTGAGGCAGGCGGATCACTTGAGGTCAGGAGTTCGTGTCCAGTCTGGTCAACATGGTGAAACCCTGTCTCTACTAAAAATACAAAAAAAGTAGTGGGGCATGGTAGTGTGCACCTGTAATCCTAGCTACTCAAGAAGCTGAGGTGGGAGCATTGGTTGAACCTGGGAGGTGGAGGCTGCAGTGAGCCAAGATCATGCCATTGCACTCCAGCCTGAGTGACAGAGTGAGACTCCATCTCAAAACAAAATGAAACAAAAAAAAACAAATGAAGATGTCCAAATGGCTAATGAGCATATGGAAATGTGCTTAACATCATTACTCATTAAGGGAATACAAATTAAAACTATAATGAGATACTATTATCCCCAACCAAAATGGCTAAAATTAAAAGGACTGATACTACCAAGTGTTGGTAAGAATATAGAGCAACTAGAACTCTCAGTGTAAGTGTAAACTGGTACAACCACTTTGGAAAACTATTTGACTATATCTATTAATAGTAAACATATGTATTCTCTGTAACTCAGTAATTACACTCCTGGAATTCCACACAAGAGAAAGAGTATTTCAGTTCACCAAAAATGTAGAATTGTATAATGAATGTAGAAAAATATCCATCAATAGTAGAATAAATTAAAATTGTGTGGTTTATTCATGTAATGAAATAATACACAACAATGAAAAAGAATAAACTACTCCTAAGTGCAACAACACAAATGAATCTCACAGACATAATGTTGAGCAAAAGAAGACCGACACAAAATAGTACATACTGTATGATTCCATTTATATGAAGCTCAAAAATGGGCAAAAGTAATCTAGATAACTGACAGACATCAGAATGGTGGTCACTTGTGGGGGTTATCTATTTGGAGGGGCCATAAGGAAGTCTGATGGGGTGCTGGAAATGTTCTATATCTTTATTTGGGTGTTGGGTATATGGGTGCATATATATACAAGAGAAAAGGTAACCTAGATGCATATATATTTGTGTGTTTTCCTGTAAATTATGTAAGTTAGATCTTAAACAAAAGTGGGGAAAGCATTCAGAATCTTACCTTTGATGAGGCACAAGCACATTGTTAATTCCTCCAAGTTTTGCATTTATCTTCAGGCAAAGATTGGAAAGGGTTTGAGGTGAGGTCTTCACTACATTTTTTACTTGGACACACTGTGTGGCCATACCTAGAAGGGTATCTCCAACACGTTTCACCTCCGCTACAAAAATAATTTATTAATTTTAACATGTTTAAATGGTCTCTTAATTACTAAAAGCAAAAGGAAAAAAACCCCACACATTAACTTTATAACCTACTATATACTGTACACTGTGCTAGATGCTTCTCATGTATCTTCCTTATATTTGCTAAACCCCCAGGGCAATTTTTCCCCGTGTTTGGATAGGCCCTCCCTTCTCTCCTTTTTTCCCTCCTGCAGGCCCTGCAGCCAGCCTGCTTCCTTTATTCTCTGTACTGCCTGCCATGACTTGCTCAGCTCCTTGATGCACCTCTTCCCACATGACTGATTTAGCAAAAGAATCAATCTGCCCAGCTCCTCCCTCTCAGTACACACACCGGCCCTTTGAATTTTATTTTATTTTGTTTTTTTGCTTTTTTTTTTTCTTTAAGTACTAGAGATAACTGTAGAGAGAAGGTTAAAGACATTTTATAAAGTTTAAAACTGGGGCCAGGCACAGTGGTTCACACCTGTAATCCCAGCACTTTGGGAGGCCAAGGCGGGTGAATCACTTGAGATCAGGAGTTCAAGACCAGGCTGGCCAACATGGTGAAACCCCATCTCTACTAAAAATACAAAAATTAGCTGGGTGTGGTGGCATGCGCCTGTAGTCCCAGCTACTTGGGGGGCTGAGGCAGGAGAATCACTTGAACCCAAGAGGCAGAGGCTGCAGTTAGTCAAGATCGTGCCACTGCAATACAGCCTGGATGACAGAGCAGGACGCTGCCTCAAAAAAAAAAAAAAAAAGTTTAAAACTGGCTGGGCGTGCTGGCCCATGCCTGTAATCCCAATGCTTTGGGAAGCCAAGGCAGGTGGATGGCTTGAGCCCAGGAGTTCAAGACCATGCTGGGCAACATGACAAAACCCTGTCTCTACAAAAAATACAAAAAGTAGCTAGGCGTGGTGGTGGGCACCTGTACTCCCAGCTACTTGGGAGCCTGAGATGGGAGAATCACTTGAGCCCGGGATTCTGAGGCTGAGATAAGCGGTGATCATGACACCGCACTCCAGCCTGGGTGACAGAGCTGAGATCCTGTCTCAACAACAATAATAGTTCCTACATCCCTTACTTAAATGATAGCCAAAATAACTTTGTATCATTCTTCTTATAATAGATACAAACTAAGCAAATCCTCTTCTGGAAGTGGCACTCTTCCTCACTCTCATATTCCTAAGTGCTTTTCACCAAATATTTCCAGTTCTCTCAGCTTCCAGGACTATGGTAGTATCACACTACATTCTCAACCCCCATCCCCACTGCTCCCACGCAAGTTGGGTAAGGCCATATGGCTGGTTGTGGCCAAGGAGTTGCAGAGAGAAAAAAGAATGTGTGGCCAGCAACACTCTAAATAGCAGCTGCTCTGCCAAGCTGGGTCCCCAAGTGGAGATGACATGATGACACAGAGCAGAGGCGGCAGTCTACCTTCAGTGGATGCATAACAGGAGCAAGAAACAAATCTTTGTTGTTGTGAACCACTGAGAGTTTGAGGTTTGTGACTGCAGCATAACCTAGCTTATCCTGACTGTTGTATCTACTGCTTGAAATCATCCCTCATTCAGCATTAAAAGGGTCCATACCATATACTGGTGTCTTTCCAGGCAGGATAACCACTATTAGCTGTAGGCCCACATAAGTCATTTTCAGATGTTTAAACATAGGCTCCACACTGTCTGCACCTTGTGCATACTTGCAGAAGCATGGCTGACCCTGGATGGGCATTCCTGCATCCTTAGAGATTTTACGCAGTTGGTCAGTGAAACTCCTGTTAAAATAGAACCAGTAGCACAGTTTTTTCATTTCAGAGTACATTTCTAGCATTCGTTTTCCTCTGAAATACTTCCTTCAGTTTTGTAAATTCTTAGCCAAATTTAGAAATGAACAAATAAATAAAAATCTTTAACTGGTTGCCGAAAATGGACTGGCAATTGCAATTAAACTTGTGATTTAAGTTGCAATTAAACAGAAAAGAATCTGTATTACTAAGCTATCAGATTATCAATTGAAATTTTTAAATAATTATGCCCAGCTGAACTAGAATAGCACTACTGTTTAAAGATCTTTTAAACATTCAAATCAATATTCCAGACTGAAGAAAAGCAGGGTCAAAATTTCAGGTAACATGCATTTTGGTAAGCCTGGTACAGAAATAGCTGGGTAAGCCTGTACTCAACTGAGA
Source organism: Mandrillus leucophaeus (assembly GCF_000951045.1). Taxonomy (NCBI): domain Eukaryota; kingdom Metazoa; phylum Chordata; class Mammalia; order Primates; family Cercopithecidae; genus Mandrillus; species Mandrillus leucophaeus. Next base: position 100,090 of record NW_012103621.1, on the reverse strand, counting down.
ACACAGAAACATGCTGTTACAAAATCAGTGTATTTAGCACTACATTCAAACTTGGAACAGATTTGGTTCAATAAAAATATCAAAAGAAATCGTCACTTAAAAAAAGCAAAATTCACTTTGAAGTTTTAAATTTTAGATTTAAGAAGTTACTTCAATCTATGTATAAAGCTTTCAGAACATTCCTTTGGTGCATTTGCCAATATTTTGTAGAATTCCTTTCTTTCACTCTAGTTCCCTTTTCTTAAATTTTTTTCACTCTTCTCACTTTTTTTTTTTTTTTTTGAGATGGAGTCTTGCTCTGTCTCCAGGCTGGAGTGCAGTGGCAAGATCTCGGCTCACTGCAACCTCTGCCTCCTGGATTCAAGCGATTCCCCTGCCTCAGCCTCCCCAGTAGCTGGGACTACAGGCGCACACCACCATGCCTGGTTAATTTTTTGTATTTTAGTAGAGACGGGGTTTCACCACATTGGCCAGGATGGTCTTGATCTCCTGACCTCATGATCTGCCCACCTCGGCCTCCCAAAGTGCTGGGATCACAGGTGTGAGCCACTGCGCCCAGCCACTAACTACTACTTTTATATAGATAGCTGCATCTGTAAGATGTGAACCTACTCTTACCTAGAGACCTTGTAATAAAACAAGCTCATTAGTAAATTTTAATGATTAAAACTAAGGTAGTTTTTAATTTTAGCTGAAAAGATACAATTAATACCAAAGGAAGCTTCAATAAGAACTCAAGAATTTGCCAACCAACATTGCCTCCGCCTTGTTACTCAAATATTTTTGCTCTACATGTAAGGAAGCTGAGTCAGATTCTTAATGTAATTCCCAAGTTTGCAAATTACTATAATACAAGGTCTTTTTCGTATAGCCAGATGGTGTCACTATGGGAGTCAGGGATTTAGTGCCAGTGTACACAGCACATTCACATAAAGACAGTATTTTCATATCTGGAAGGGATATTACTAAGCTGAAAATATGAAGATACTCACTTTAGTAAATCTTCCCTACATTGTTTCTGAGGTGCAAAACAAGCAACTGCCCAAACTTTAATTTCAATGCCAGCATAAAACTGCTTTCCTCGCATGTCCCAGACACCCTGGTTGGGTGTGGCTACTGTTTTATTCTTTGAAAAAAAAAAAAAAAAAGAAGAAGAAGAAGAAGAAACAAAAGAAAAGAGAAAAGACATTACAATCTAAGGCCATTTTACTGTTGATGAGTGAATAAACAAAATTCTATTAGGTATGAGCCAGAATACAAAAGGCAATAATGAATAAAACTATGGGTAAATTTAGTAGTGGCAGAGTAGAAAAACCTTGGATGATTCTCTTTTTGACTGGTTGTGGAAGAAGCTTGCTGAATAAAATAAAAAGCTTACCCGGCCTCCATATTGCAGCATTGGTGCTGGAAGTACCCTGCCTGTGAGCTCTGTCATTTCATTGTGGACAACAATACCAAATTCTTTAAGGTATGGATCAGGTCCACCCACCATACTGTTGCTCTTCACCTAAAGAACAGGAAAGCCTGCATATATAAAAACCAGAGAGTAACTGTGTCCCAGGAGGAGTTTTCTATTCTTTTGTTTCTTGTTATCTCAAAGCTAGCTCATCTTGAAGACCATGCCTTACTGACCAGTCTACTGATCTCTTCCTGTCTGTCAGGAGCAGATCTTGCTGTAGCTTTGATCATTGTGGAAGTCTGATTGTCTGTGAGCTTCTTGATACATCGCTGTCCTGCCACTATATTACAGACCTGCCAAGAGACAAAGAGAGATTGGTTTGTGTAAAGGGTTCTACATCTTAAACCTTTGCTAAACCGTATCTCACATCCTCCATTTCCAAAAAAATTAAAATTTGGTTATATAGTGAAATCATTTGCCAAAAATATTTTAGAAATTAACACTAAATTTCACCACTAGTTTAGAACTCTACTTAAAAATATATACTCATTCAAGAGATCAGCAAATTGGCAAAAGAAAATTTAACTTACCTCAAGTGGCAAGTATGTATGCTTTTGTTCTTGTCCCACTTGGAGACAGGGAAGATGGGGGTATTTCAGCTGCAGACTATACTTTTGCTTAAAATATTGAGCTACTGTACATTCCATAGCTTGACCGTTTTCTAGCTGCAAAGGAAAACTATAGGAGAGAATGTCTTTTTTAGAATATTTCTTCAAGTTCTTTCTTTTCTTCTATTTTCTTTTTCTTTCTCTGTTTTTTTTTGTTTGTTTGTTTTTGGGTTTTATTTTTTTTTTTGAGACAGAGTCTTACTCTGTCGCCCAGGCTGGAGTGCATGGCATGATCTCAGCTCACTGCAACCTCCACCTCCCAGGTTCAATGGATTCTCATGCCTCATCTTCCCAAACAGCTGGGATTACAGGCATGTGCTACCATGCCCAGCTAATTTTTGTATTTTTAGTAGAGATGGGGTTTCACCACATTGTCCAGGCTGGTCTCGAACTCCTGACCTCAAGTGATCCACCCACCTCGGCCTCCCAAAGTGCTGGGATTACAGGCGTGAGCCACTATGCCCAGCCAAATTCTTTCTTTTCTAAACAATAAACAAACAAAGCCCACTAATAATTCCTACCTTCATTAGTCACGTAAAAAACAAAGGTCAATTTTTTTTTATTTTGAGACAGAGACTCCCTCTGTTGTCCAGGCTGGAGTGCAATGGCACCATCTTGGTTCACTGCAATCTCCGCCTCCCAGGTTCAAGCGGTTCTCCTGCCTCAGCCTCCCGAGTAGCTGGGATTACAAGTGCATACCACCACCTGTAATTTTTGTATTTTTAGTAGAGACGAGGTTTCACCATGTTGGCCAGGCTGGTCTCGAACTCCTGACCTCAAGTGATCTGCCCACCTCAGCCTCCCAAAGTACTGGGATCACAGGCGTGAGCCACTGTGCCCAGCGAAATTCTATCTTTTCTAAACAATAAACAAACAAAGCCCAGTAATAATTCCTATCTTCATCAGTCACTTAAAAAACAAAGGTCGATCTTTTTTTTTTGAGACAGAGACTCCCTCTGTTTTCCAGGCTGGAGTGCAATGGCACCATCTTGGTTCACTGCAATCTCCGCCTCCCAGGTTCAAGCAGTTCTCCTGCCCCAGCCTCCCGAGTAGCTGGGATTACAGGCGTCTGCCACCACGCCTGCCACCATGATCAGCTAATTTCTGTATATTTAGTACAGACAGAGTTTCACCATGTTGGCCAGGCTAGTTTTGAACTCCTGACCTCCAGTGATCTGCCTGCCTCGGCCTCCCAAAATGCTGGGATTTAGAGGCATGAGTCACCGTGCCCAGCCTGTTAATCTTGCTTTCTTAACTGCCACAGCATTACAAAGTAATGGTGCAGTAAGGGTCATCTATGTGATATTTAAATATATGAGTTATAATCTTTCAGCAAAGATTACATACGTCTATAGGTCTAATTATTCTGACAGGGTTATGTGAAATAATTAAATAATGAAAAGAACAAAATGCTACAATTCTCAACAGTGACTTCATAAGGTTTTGGCAACTTTTTTTTTCTGAGAAAGAAGTCAATGGTATAATATAAATAATACATGAAATACCACTTTACTACTCTTAAGAAATTCATGTAGTGTGTACATGAGGTCATACTGAAGAATTTATTCAAATCAGACTGAAATAATACACTTTATTTCTCCAGAAGCCACCTGAAAATTTCACCTATCTAGACAAAGCCCTCTGGGTGATTTTGATATGCACTAAAGTTTGAAAATTAAGAATCATGAATCTAAAACAAAGTCAGACTAGAATATAAGCAAAAAAAGGTGCGTGTGGGGGGGGGGGCTCTGAGTAACCAAAATAATGTAAATGTAGTAAAGTGTATACTGTATATTTAACTCTTTATTTAGAAGAGCCAATATTTATGTTTATGTCAGACATGATCTTGATTACAAGAATAAGATACAGATATAATTTTTAAAGCACTTTCACATATAGGGTCTCACTGAGGCACAGTTTTCAGTAGATTAGAAGTGTTGGGTGATGGGCCGGGCACAGTGGCTCACATCTGTAATCCCGGCACTTTGGGAGGCCAAGGCGGGTAGATTGCCTGAGGTCAGGAGTTCAAGACCAGCCTGGCCAACATAGAGAAACCCCGTCTCTACCAAAAATACAAAAAAGTAGCTGGGCATGGTGGCAGGTGCCTGTAATCCCAGCTACTCGGGAGGCTGAGGCAGGAGAATCACTTGAATCCAGGAGGCAGAGGTTCAGAGAGCAGAGATCGCGACACTGCATCCCATGCTGGGCAACAAGAGCAAAACTCCATCTCAAAGAAAAAAAAAGCCAAAAAAAAACAAGAAGTGTTGGGTGATTAGGAAAATGAGATTGGGGAAATGGAAAGGAGTATGCTGCTGGAAGATGCCATAGACACCAACAGCTATAAGAAGTGACAGCTACCTACAAAGGGAGGGAGAGAAATCCACACAAAACACAAAGCAATAGATGTCTTCTCCCAGTCTGGCAACAAAGTGGGACCCCATTCCTATTAAAAATACAAAAATTAGCCAGGTGTGGTGGCACATGCCTGTAGTCCCAGATACTCAGGAGGCTGACATAGGAGGATTGCTTGAGCCCAGGAAGTTGCAGCTGCAGTGGGCCATGATGGTGGCAAGCACTATATATATACGTGAGTGCGTATTTTTTTAGAAGATACTTATATATATATAAAATGTCTTATCATATATTTTATTTATTTTTATATATATATATGTCTTCTCCTGACAGCCTTATATGATATCTAGGCCTTAATAGATCTTTTGGGCCATGTATTAAGAATTACAACAGTAGGCTGGGTATGCTGGTTCACACCTGTAGTACCAGTACTTTGGGAGGCCAAGACAGGCAAACCATTTAAGCCCAGGAATTCAAGACCAGACTGGGCAACATAGCGAAACCCCACCTCTACAAAAAAAATTAGGCGAGTGTGGTGGTGCACGCCTGTAATCCCACTACTTGGAAGTCTGAGGTGGGAGGTTCACTTGAGCCTAGGAGGCGACAGAGTGAGATCTTGTCTTCAAAAGAAAAAAAAAAAAAGAATGACAACAATATAATAAAAAAAGCTTATAATGACTCTGCATCATTAAATAAAAACATAGATTAAATAAACGTTAATCTATGTTTAACGTATTCTACTTAAGAGGTACATTGAATTAAAGGCAAGGAATGTGTTTTATAAATATCTCTACCAAAAATATTCAGAAAATGTTTTAAAACTTTCGTGTTAAAATCAAAGATTCTGGTGATCTTGAAAATTTCAGTATGAAATAACCAATTTCTTTCTTTTTTTCTTTTGAGATGGAGTTTCACTCTGTCACCCAGGCTGGAGTGCAATGGCGTGATCTCGGCTCACTGCAAACTCCACCTCCCAGGTTCAAGCGATTCTCTTGCCCTAGCTTCCCAAGTAGCTGGGATTATAGGCACCTGCCACCAAGCCTGGCTAATTTTGTAGTTTTTAGCAGAGACAGGGTTTCAGCATGTTGGCCAGGCTGGTCTTGAACTCCTCACCTCAGGTGATCCACCTGGCTCGGCCTCCCAAAGTGCTGGGATAACAGGTGTGAGCCACTGCGCCCGGCCAAGATAACCAATTTCTTTTCTTTTCTTTTTTTTTTTTTTTGAGACACAGTCTCGCTCTGTTGCCCAGACTGGAGTGCAGTGACATGACCTCGGCTCACTGTAACCTCTGCCTCCCAGGTTCAAACAATTCTCTGTCTCAGCCTCCCAAGTATCTGGGATTGCAGGTGCCTGCCACCACACCTGGCCAATTTTTTTTGTATTTTTAGTAGAGACGAGGTTTCACCATCTTGGCCAGGCTCGTCTTGAACTCCTGACCTCGTGATCCACCCACCTCAGCCTCTCAAAGTGCTGGGATTACAGGTGTGAGCCACTGCGCCCAGCCAATAACCAATTTCTTAAACGATTACAGTAGCTCCATTACTAAAAATGTAATTGTATTATTTTAGATATGGTTAACATACGTTTGATGACTGGCTGGCCGTCTAGTCACATTACAAACTCGGTATTTTCGTTTCATCTGTCCGCAGTGGGTCACCTCAACTTTGAGACCTGAAATTTTTTTTAAAAGGCAAAACATCAGTTAATTAAAATCATAGTGACAAAAACAGATTCAAATGTTGTCTTCAAAATGTCATGACATTGTACAGGATAAAAATTCCAAGAATATGGGGACAATTTCATCGTTATAGGCAAAAAACCTGAGCTAAGCAGAATAAATTAGAACTCAGATGACCTAAGATGCTCAATCTACTTTAGTTTATTATTTCATCCAATAAATATTTATTAAGCATCAACTATGTTCTGACACTTATTTTCAGGTCTGGAGACAGCTTCATGAAGTTTATGTTCTAGTGAGGGAAGCTAACTAATAACAAGTAAAGAAGAAAAGAAATTCCAGAAGGGTAATAAATGAATTTATGTTATTTTATTAAAATGGAAGTTTTTAAGTGTGTAAGGGTAGCATTTACTGAGTGCCTGATATGTGACAGGTACTATGCTAGAAAGCTTTATAAACCTAATTGCATTTAATTCTCACAACAACTCTACAAGGTATATATTATTATCTTTACCTTAGAGATGAATACACTAAGGTTCACAGTGGTTAAGGAACTTGACCAAGGTCCCACTGATAGAACTGATTGGCCTGAGACCGAAGCCCAGGTCTGTGTGACTCCAGAGCACAGGCTCCTTGCAGCATGCTGAGCTGCTTCTCCAAGACTACATTAATGCAAACACTTACCTCTGATTTCTTTGGTAAACTTGACACGCTGGGAGTCTGTTAGAGGTTTGGTCTGTTCATTGATGTTCTGAATGTCTAAAACCTCACACATGAACTCAATGATAGGCTGAGCCCGGTAGAAAGCAGTTGCAGATACTAACAAACAGAGAAGGATGCTTAACTTCAGGTAAAAAGGAAGGGCCAAAACAAACAAACAAACAAAAACCAGCCCAAAGAGTTATTGGATAAAGAGAGTTCCATCCTACCATCAATGTTGAGCATCATATTCCACATGGCAGGTCTCACAGACTGATGAAAACCAAACCAGACCTCCCTTCCCCCTCCCAGAGGGTGGTAGTAACCTTCAGGGGGTGAGAAAAAGGAACGGCCCACTGGGGTGTACCTGAAGAAACAAGAGTTTGCATGTGTCATATTAAACATATGAAAGTTCCTTCATTTCACTCTCAACTCTGGGAGCTGAAATCAAATTTGAACTATGACTTACGTAGACATTTTTCAATGGCTCCAGTGCAATCTACCAAAAAAGTCTGACATTTGTAGGAAAATAATCCAAACCAAAGTACTAACCTCATGGAGGGAAGGTGTCTTGTGATAACATCGAGTGCTTGTACTGAGTCATCTGGGACTTCATTCAAGTGCCCAGCCAAAGCTTCTAAAAGCAACTGAAGGCTCACAACTGACACCCACTGAACAGACACTTTAAAGGTTTGGTCTTTACCTTCGCCTGGAAGAGTCACCTCCATATCAACCTAAGGAAAAAAACACATGAATACAAGCATAAATGTTTACAATGGCTGTGGGAAAGATCCCAAGAATATGCAGTATGATATACGCATAAGGATATTTCTTTTAACATTTTTTATAATTGCATAACATTGGAAACAACTTAAGTGTCCATGAGAAGGGGAATAATTTAATATGTAACATTATACAGTAGTGAAAAAACAAGGTAGATGTTACAACATGGATGAACCTTGAAAATATTATGCTAAATAAAACAAGCCAGGTACAAAAAGGCAAATATTTCATGATTCTATTTCTATGAAGTACATTGAATAGTCAAATTTAAAGAGATAGAAAGTAGAACAGTGGTTATCAGGGACCAGAGACAGTAGCGTATGGGGAATTATTGTTTAATAGGTACAGACTTTTTGTTCGGAATGATGAAAAAGTTCTGAAAATGCATAGTGATGATGGATGCACAACAATGTGAATGTACATAATGCAATTAAACTGTAACATAAAATCGTAATTTTTTTTGAGACAGGGTCCTGCTCTGTCATCCAAGCTGGAGTGTAGTGGTGCAATAATAACTAATTCTAGCCTCAAAGTCCTGGGCTCAAGGGATCCTCCCACATTAGCCTCCCGAGTAGCTGGAACTACAGGTGCACACCACCAGGCCTGGCTAATTAAAACAATTTTTTTTTTTTTTTTGTAGAGATGGGTCTCCCTGTGTTGCTCAGGCTGGTCTCAAACTACTGGCCTCAAGCAATCCTCCCACCTTGATCTCCCACAGCACTGGGATTTTTGGCTGGGTGAAGCACTACACCTAGCCAAAAATAGTAAATTTTATATTATATATTATTTTACAACAATAAAAAACAAATTTGAAAAAAATAAGGTAGATATAAATGTATAGAAATGGAAAGATCTTTCAGACATATTGTTAAATGAAAAGCAAATCCTAGAATGACATGCAAAACAGTAAGAATATGCATCAACATATGTATAAATAGCTAATATACATAACATATCTAAAAAGATACATACCAAACTACTATAGTAGTTTCCTTTGAAAAGGAAAATGGAAGTGAGGGTGCAGATAAGTGGGGGAGGCAGTAAATCACAGCATTTCTAGATTGTCTGGATAAGTTTATTATGAGCATATGTTCACACAGTACTTTTCTAATTTAAAAAAATAAACATTTAAAAAAGTATTGTGCTATTATAATCTATTTTCATAAGTGAGTATTATATAGTTTTCTATAATTTACAAAACCCTGTTGTTCAGATTCAGGTAGTTCTTTGTTAAAGCACATGGTTAATGTTAGAAATTATGTAAAGATGACATAATCCACCTAAATCCTAATGCTCATCTCATTTTCAATTATCAGTTAACTGAGACAAGAGAATATGGACAGAATAACAAATCTATCATCACTATAAAAAACAACTCTGGCCGGGTACGGTGGCTCATGACTGTAATCCCAGCACTTTGGGAGGCTGAGACAGTGGATCACCTGGGGTCAGGAGTTTAACACCAGCCTGTTCAACATGGTGAAACCCCATCTGTACTATAAAAAAAAAAAAAAAAAAAAAAAAAAAAA
>NW_012103621.1:86609-90437 GCF_000951045.1 Mandrillus leucophaeus | reverse complement strand
TTTTGGGGTACATGTGGTATTTTGATATCTGTATGCAATGTGTAATAACGAAATCAGGGTAATTAGGATATCACCACCTCAAACATTCATCTTTTTTGTGGGTGTTGGGAAGAAAAGGAAACATTTTTGTCATGTATAATTACTACTAAATGAACTAAGTATTTCTTGTTTTTAACACTTACCCTATCCCGTCCGATTGGTAGTGGATGCGCTGTGTACATGTTTCTTTTGCCATCATACCCAGGCTGCCGATCACCAAATATTTGCATCTTGAAGTGCCGCACCATTGTATCTACTACCTCCCTTCACAGTAATGGAGATAATGGCAATTAGCTTTCAGAAATGGTGCACAGTAAGAAAAGCATCATCATACCTTAATCATTTAAATTTGGTTCAGTATTACTTGGAAAAAGTAAGAGTTAAGGTTACAACTGATTCGAGTACTTTAAAAAATAGTTAACTAAAGAAAGGTAGCAACAAGTGAAGAAAAACAACTATAAGATGATATCAGAAGTGGGGAATAAAAGGAAAGCGAGAATAACATTTATAGTATCCTCTCAACCTCCTCTTTCCAAAATCCTCTCCTATGATAAACACAGCCTTATAAGAATAACCTGGCTGGGGCCGGGCGCAGTGGCTCACGCCTGTAATCCCAGCACTTTGGGAGGCCGAGGCGGGCAGATCACGAGGTCAGGAGATTGAGAGCAGCCTGGCTAACACGGTGAAATCCCGTCTCCACTAAAAATACAAAAAATTAGCCGGGCGTGGTGGCAGGCGCCTGTAGTCCCAGCTACTCAGCAGGCTGAGGCAGGAGAATGGTGTGAACCCAGGAGGCGGAGCTTACAATGAGCTGAGATCGCACCACTGCACTCCAGCCTGGGTGACAGAGCGAGACTCCGTCTCAAAGAAAAAAAAAAGTGTAATCCCAGCACTTTGGGAGGCTGACGTGGATGCATCACTTGAGGTCAGGAGTTCGAGACCAGCGTGACCAACACAGTGAAATCCTGTCTCTACTAAAAATACAAAATTAGCTGGGCATGGTGGGTACCTGTAATCCCAGCTACTCAGGAGGCTGAGGCAGGAGAATCGCTTGAACCTGGGAGGCGGAGGTTGTGGTAAACCAAGATCGTACCATTGCACTCCAGCTTGGTCAACAAGAGCGAAACTCCATCTCAAAAAAAAAAAAAAAAAAAGAATAACCCATCTTACATATCTAAGTTTGACACAGAGGTACATCACTGACGATAAGTTTTTCATCAAATCAGTATCCTGGCTGGGTGCAGTGGCTCACGCCTGCAATTCCAGCACTTTGGGAGGCTGAGGCGGGTGGATCACTTGAGGTCAGGAGTTCAAGACTAGCCTGGCCAACATGGTGAAATCCAGTCTCAACTTTAAAAAACTACAAAACTTAGCCAGGCATGGTGTAATCCCAGGTACTTGGGAGGCTGAGGCATGACAATCGCTTGAATCCAGGAGGTTGCAGTGAGCCGAGATTGCACCACTGTACTCCAGCCTAGGCAACAGAGTAAAACTCTGTCAAAAAAAAAAAAAAAAATCCTTATCCAGGTATATTCATTTTGAGAAAGAGAATCAGCAGGAATTCAAAAATCTGAGGATCAGTAAATCTAAGATTCATGATACACAAACAAATAAGTCAACCCCTTTGCCTTATGCTAGTGATTTATTGTCTTATTCCAAAGTGCTTATTCCAAACAGTGTAGACAAGGGAATGTTGTAAAATATTCTCTTTTCAAAATGATTAATATAGCTTCTTTGTTTTTAGAATGAAAGTATTTTTCTCAATCAAGCATCCAGAGCTTTACTTAAGTGTTCTTGCATATATGCCAGATCACACTGTACACAGGCTGTGGAATAAATGCAGCGGCAAAAAAAATGGTGTATAGCGTTTAAGATATGGACAGACCAGGGTTTGTGAGATTTTTGAATGCTAGAGTCAATGAAAAGTTAGGTGCTTTGACTTAGCAATGTTAGTGAGTTTCATACGTGGGAACAATATCTTAAAAGCCAAAATACATCACAACTAGCTAACACATTTATATTACCACAAACAAAATCTGTAGGAAAGTCATGTTTAGGAACCAAATCATGCGACTGAAAAAAACTGATGGGAGAGATGTGGTATCGTACAATCTCCATTTTGAAGAGCTAACTTAAGAGCTATACATTTTTACACTAGAAAAGAGTAATTTCTCATCTTACATTCTTTTTTTTTTTTTTTTTAGGCTGGAGTGCAGTGGCGCGATCTCGGCTCACTGCAAGCTCCGCCTCCCGGGTTCACGCCATTCTCCTGCCTCAGCCTCCGGAGTAGCTGGGACTACAGGCGCCCGCCACCTCGCCCGGCTAATTTTTTTGTATTTTTTTTTAGTAGAGACGGGGTTTCACCGTGTTAGCCAGGATGGTCTCGATCTCCTGACCTCGTGATCCACCCGTCTCGGCCTCCCAAAGTGCTGGGATTACAGGCTTGAGCCACCGCGCCCGGCCTCATCTTACATTCTTAAATTACGATCAAAAAGTTTTACAGTAAAGAGCTACTTTCCCCGCTATCCTTAATTAATCTTCACAGCAACCTTGTAAAACAAATAAGAAAATGATTATGGTCCTCATATTAAAGAAAAGAAAAAAGAAAATTCAGAATGGTTAAGTGACCTGTCCCTGGTCACACAATGGTTAAGTGGCAGAACGGCATGACCTTGGACAAGTCACTTAATCTTTCACATGTCCATTTCTTCATATGTAAAGTTATGATGACAATAATAATATCACTTCCCTTAAAAAGCGGTTGTCTTGATTAAGCAAATACACAGAGTATTTATTTATTTATACAGTGTTAGGTATAACACATAGAGTATTTAGAACGGTGCTTGTCCCACAATAAGCCTATTTACTCTGATCTGCTCATGGATATCATTCCAAGAATTGTCTTCTCTCCTAAATCATCAAATTTTTCCTCTTTACTGGATTATTCCCTTCAGCATACAAACATGCTCTAATTTCTCTCATCTTAAAAAAAAAATCAAACTTTCTTGGGCCAGGTGTGGTGGCTCACACCTGTAATCCGAGCACTTTGGGAGGCCGAGGCAGACAGATCAATTGAGGTCAAGAGTTCGAGACAAGCCTGACGAACATGGTGAAACCCCGTCTCTACTAAAAATACAAAAATTAGCCAGGTGTGGGGGTGCATGCCTGTAAACCCAGCTACTTGGGAGGCTGAGACAAGGGAATCAGTTGAACCCCAGAGGTGGAGGTTTCAGTGAGTCAAGATCATGCCACTGCATTCCACCCGGGTGACAGAGTGAGACTCCATCTCAAAAAAAAAAACAACAAAAAAAAAACCAAAATTAAACTTTCTTAACCTCAGTTTCTCCTCACGTGAACATTCTATTTCTGTGCTCCCTTTTGTATCAAAATCCCTTGAAGGAGTTGTCTGTAATTCCTCTTCCCCTTTCTCCCTTGAACTTTCTCAAGTAAGGCTTTTTCTCTACCAAACTACTCTTATCAATGTCCTCCAATGGGCTCCATATAGCTAAATTCAATGCTCTTTGAACATTAGAAAATCCATCCTTCCAACTTAAAACGTCTTCTTCCTTTGCCTCCAGAGCACCACTCCCCTGGTTTTCTCCTATCCAGTGGTCTCTCCATGCCAATCTTCCTGCTGATACTTCCTCATTGCCTTTAATCTTTAAGTTAAATTTTTAAATATTGGAGTGCCTCAAGACCCAGCATAGGAGCCTTATTTTCTCCACCCACATTCACTTTCAACATAATCTCATGAAGTCTCATGGCTTTATCACCAATAAGCTCATGATT
>NW_012103621.1:83267-85099 GCF_000951045.1 Mandrillus leucophaeus | reverse complement strand
TTTTTTTTTTTTTCATTTTGAGACAGAGTCTCCCTCTGTTGCCCAGGCTGGAATGCAGCGGCACGATCTCCGCTCACTGCAACTTGAATCTCCCAGATTCAAGTGATTCTCTTGCCTCAGCCTCCCAAGTAGCTGGGATTACAGGCACATGCCACTATGCCTGGCTAATTTTTGTATTTTTAGTAGAAACAGGGTTTCACTATGTTGGCCAGGCTGGTCTCAACCTCCTGACCTCAAGTGATCTGCCCGCCTAAGCCTCCCAAAGTGCTGGGATTACAGGCATGAGCCACCACGCCCGGCCCACTGTTTCTTGAATTCACCAAGCTTCTGACTTTGCCTGGGACACTCTTCATGCAGATATCCCTCACCTCCTCTAGGTTGAATGTCACTTTTCAGTAAGACTTTCCCTAGCTATTTTCATAAATATATACATATACATACATGTGTGTGTATATCTACATATGCATGTATGTGTGTGTGTGTATATATATATATACACAAACATATATATTCATTCATATATAAATATCAGTGGCTCATCCTTTCCTCATTTCCTATCTTCCATCTCTACTTTCTTTTTCTTTATTGCATTTATTACCAACTAACAAAGTCTATGTTTTGTTTGCTTCTTCATTTATTTTTGGTCTTCCCCATTAGGATATAAGCTCCTCAAAGGTAGAAAGTTTTACCTGTTTTGCTCATGGTGAATTCCCAGAGCACAGGACAATATCTGGCACAAAAGAAACACTCAATAAAATATCTGTTGAATGGATCAATGTTATCCATTACCACCACTTCTACTACTATTGATCTCAGTTACACAATAGCCAATAATGGGTTTACATGAGAATGAACTATACCAGAAAGCCAAATTTTGATCCATAATGAGAAAAATATCAAGTGGCACAAAATATTCACTTGTCAGAAAAGGCCAATCTTAAAAAAGCAAGAATCTTAGTATCAAACATTGCCTGAATGTCACTGCATAGAAACAGAGAAAAGGAAAGTGGATGTACACTCAGCACACTGTACGAATATTTGCTACAGGGCTGTCTTCACACCAGGTAAATGCCTGCTATACAGACCACGATACTTACATCATCTCATCAGGACCACTCTTACATAATGCTAGAAATAACTAGAGCTTCTCTCTGTGCTTAGTTTTCTCAGTACTCCAAGATGACTTTTCTGTCTTTCTTTTCCCCCAAGAAAACATCTGCAAGTAATCTTCTGTATTGATATATACCTTTCTCATGCCCAAAACCAACATATAACAATAAAATTTTGAATTTCCAGATAGTTCTATTTCCCATAGACATTAATGTCTTCACCTATTTCAGTAAATTTTTGCTACCCTTAGTCAATGAAAGAGTGACCTTTCTCTTTCATAATTAAATAAGTGTTTACTGATTGACTAATAATATATATCCAGCACTTTGCTAGAGCCTACAGAGGATAACCAAGTATGGGACAGCAAACCTGCTATTAAGAAACCTATCATCTTAGAGAGTAACAAAGCCTACAGGTTGGAAGAATTTAGAGAACAACATGATACATAAATAAATTATCTGCACTTAAAACATACAGAAATCCACTCACTCTTTCTAATCCTTACCTGTTGACTCTACGAGGCCGTTTTTCAGGCTTAATATCCACATCATAGTGATACACATCTATTTTAGGAATCTGAACCTGAAAATGATTGGCTAACAGTCGAATTGGTTTTCCAACAGTTCCAAGGCCAGGACGACGAGGTGGCTGAAACAGGCTAGCCGGAGGTCCTAAAGAGATTGAAAGACATTTGCTGTGCTATTTTTTTTTTTTTTTTTTTT
>NW_012103621.1:77357-77902 GCF_000951045.1 Mandrillus leucophaeus | reverse complement strand
TCAAAAAAAAAAAAAAAAAGAATAACTTATCTTACATATCTAAGTTTGACACAGAGGTACATCACTGAATGATGATAAGTTTGTCATCAAATCAATATCCTGGAGGCAGAGGTTGCAGTGAGCTGAGATCGTGCCATTGTACTCCAGCCTGGGCAACAGAGGGAGACTCAGTCTAAAACAACAACAACAACGACAACAAAAAGATGTTGTTCTGGTCCAACATCACTTAGGAAAATTAGAGCAAATACTTTATTATATTTATGGTGACAGAGTACCATATTCTAACACTTAAAGTATTAAAAATCATTTTACATATTAATTATTCACTTTCCCACGATATTCTACTTATCCTTCAGAATTTGGTTTAGATGTAACCTCCTTGGAAAGCCTTTCCTGATTCTTCCAGACTACAGGATCCTTCCTCTGTGTTCAAAAGACTGTCTCCATAGGGGAAACCATAGAGGAAGTATAAGAAACCACTTGTTGCCAGGCCATGGTGGCTCATGCCTGTAATCCCAGCACTTTGGGAGGCCGAGGCGGGCGGA
>NW_012103621.1:69887-71522 GCF_000951045.1 Mandrillus leucophaeus | reverse complement strand
ATTGGCCAGGCTGGTCTTGAACTCCTGACCTCGTGATCCACCCACCTCGGCCTCCCAAAGTGCTGGGATTACAGGCGTGAGCCACCGTGCCCGACCTGCTGTGCTATTTATTCTTCCTGTTGATGATGATGATGATGGCTACAATTATTGAGATCTTATTATTCACTGTACGCACTCTAAGGAATTTGGGGTGTCTTTTGACCTAAGGTTCTCTAGATTTCTAAATATTTTGCCATGTTGCTATTATTTTTAATATAATGACATCAAAATTAGAATGATGAATTCCTCTCAAGCATAGGCTACAGTATAAAATCTTGCAAGAGCATTAGTAGCTCTACAGCTACACTTACAAAATTATATGCATTTTAAAAATCATCTCTAAACTCTGGAGCCACCATCCCCAGAGTTGGAAATGATCTATTAATCTCTCACAAATTAGCCTGCATCATTATAAAGTGTACATATAGGAGAAGATTAAACTGTAGCTCTATTTATCAACTTATTTGCTAATTTCAATAGTGAAACAATACCAATAAAGCTAGACCTTCTCATTTATAACTTGATATTTTTAGAACCTGGACAATTTGAGATTTCTTGCCATAAGATCTAGTTTATTCCACAGACATTTATTCATTTATTCAGTTATAACATGCCTAACCTGTATTATGGATTCAGAAAGAAGACAGAGCCCCTTCTTTCAAAGAATATACAGTCTAGACCAGTGGTTCTCAACCTGGGGTAATTTTGTTCCCCAGGAAACATTTGGCAAATATCTGGACACATTTTTGGTTGTCACAACCTGAGGAGTGCTGCTGGCGTCTAGTGGAAAGGACCCAGGATACAGCTATGATTTCTATAATGCATAACACAGCCCCCCACAACAAAGAATTACCCAGTCCAAAATATCAATAGTTCTGAGAAAGAGGTTGAGAAACCCTGGTGTAGACAGAGTAATCTTTCCAAACCATTTTTAAAAAGAAAAGATTCCATAAGTTAAAGAAACCTTGCATACTCTCTCCCCTCTTAACATTTCAATGTATATTATCATATCAAATTCTCGAAAAAGTCATGTAATAAATAAACCTGGTTAACTTTACCTCATCATTTAGCTAACTTTTTTTCCCCCACAGAACTCTCTCTTTCTAAGATTTGAACATCTATTAACATTCAGCAGAAAAGCATCTTGTGGAGCACAGTCTGGGAGACACTTGTTTAGAAAAAATCTGACTCCTTTTTGATGACAATATCAAGTGGACACTGGCCTAAAAAAATGAACATCTTTTCTGCTATGAATAGGCATTGAGCAAAGTGGGCTGTGGTTACAATGGAAAGTTACAACAGGTTCTGTTACTGCAATGGCATTTCACTGAGAACAAAGACTTCACTAAGGAGAGAAAACTTTGAAGCAAGAAGTTGTTCTGGGCCACACGTGGTGGCTCACACCTGTAATCCCAGCACTTTGGAAGGCCAAGGCAGGCAGATCACCTGAGGTCAGCAGTTGAGACCAGCCTGGCCAGCATAGTAAAACCCCGTCTCTACTAAAAATACAAAAATTAACTGGGCACAGTGGTGGGCGCCTATAATCCCAGCTACTCGGAAGGCTGAGGCAGGAGAATCGCTTGAACCTGGGAGGCC
>NW_012103621.1:63364-68299 GCF_000951045.1 Mandrillus leucophaeus | reverse complement strand
CTCACTGCAAGCTCCGTCTCCTGGGTTCACGACATTCTCCTGCCTCAGCCTCCTGAGTAGCTGGGACTACAGGCGCCCGCCACCATGCCTGGCTAATTTTGATATTTTTAGTAGAGATGGGGTTTCACTGTGTTAGCCAGGTTGCTCTCGATCTCCTGACCTCATGATCTGCCCGCCTCGGCCTCCCAAAGTGCTGGGATGACAGGTGTGAGCCACCGTGCCCGGCCTAGTTTTTGTATTTTTGGTAGAGACAAGGTTTTGAGTTTTGCCATGTTGCCTAGGCTGGTCTTGAACTCCTGGGCTCAAGCAATCTGCCCACCTAGGCCTCCCAAAGTGCTGGGATTACAGGCACGAACCACCGTGCCCGGCCCACTAAAAGTATTCTTATTGCCTGGAGTTAAGTTATACTTCTAGTGTACAAGAGGATCTATCAATACAATTGATAAGACAATTACAAACAAGGTAACAAGGTAAGAAGCAAATAGTAAATAATGTGAGAAGTGATGAACATACTGAATTAACCCAATTAAATTATATAAATAACTCAACTCTGCATATTTCAAGATACACTTAAGCAATCACTGTATCATTCATAAAGTTGTAAGAGGCCAGGCACGGTGGCTCACGCCTGTAATCTCAGCACTTTGGAAGGCTGAAGCGGATGGATCACCTGAGGTCAGGAGTTTGAGACCAACCTGGCAAACATGGCGAAACTCTGTCTCTACTAAAAATAGAAAAATTAGCTAGGTGTGGTGGTGGGCACCTCTAATCCCAGCTACTCGGGAGACTGAGGCAGGGTAATAGCTTGAACCTGGAAGGTGGAGGTTGCAGTGAGCCGAGATCACACCACTGCAATCCAGCAAGGGTGACAAAATGAGACTCGTCTTAAAAAAAAGAAAGGTTATAAGAAATATAGCTTTATAATAGAAATTTGGAAACAGAAACTTGGATCAAATGACTTGCTTAAGGACATAAGACTTTGAGTTTAAATGCTAACTAGAATCCAAATCTCCTAACTCCTAGCCTAGCACTTTTTTTTCCCAATATACTTCATAATCTTGTGGTATGTATTCTTACCAGAAATACTTGATATCAAAGAGGCAGAGGCAGAAGAATTGAAAGAAAACGATTAAGAAGTGGCAAAAAGTAAATATTATTTGTACCTCCTTTCCTTGGCAAAGAGAAAAGTTAGATGTATCTCCTTTCCTTGGCAAAGAGAAAAGTTAGAAGCTGAGTGATAATTTCTTTTAATAAGCTTAGAAGATTTAGTGTGAAAATTATATATTTTTTTCATTCTAGAAGCTAATTTCTTTTTTATTTTCTTTCTTTTTTTTTTTTTTTTTTTTTTAATTTGGCCTAAACAACAGAGATTTATTTCTACAGCTCTGAAGGCTAGGAAAAATCTGGTTTCTTTGAATTTAGCCAGCTATCTACGTAAGGAAGCAATAAAGCACAGTGACTAAAGCTCTGGAACCAAATTACTTAGGTTTCAATCCTGGTCTCACCACTCCCTAACTGCATGATGTTGGGCCAGTTTCTTGGCTTTTCTGCGTCTCAGTTTCCTCATTTATAAAATGGGCACGTGTGTAATAATAATGGCATCTATCCCATGAGATTATGTGTATTCAAGGTTTAACATAAAGGCTGGGCGCAGTGGCTCATGCCTGCAATTCCAGCACTTTGGGAGGCTGAGGTGGGTGGATCACAAGGTCAGGAGTTTAAGACCAGCCTGGCCAAGATGGTGAAACCCTGTCTCTACTAAAAATGCAAAAATTAGCCGGGCATGGTGGGCACCTGTAACCCAGCTACTCGGGAGCCTGAGGCAGAGAACTGCTTGAACTCAGGAGGTGGAGGCTGCAGCGAGCCGAGATCACGCCATTGCACTCCAGCCTGGGCTACAGAGCAAGACTCTGTCTCAAAAAAAAAAAAAAAAAAAGGTTTAACATAGTGCCTTGCAATAGTAAATGATCAAGAAATGTTAGCTATTATAATTGCATTTGTAAATATTATAGTCATAGTTAGTGCTCAAAGATCCCTGAGGTGACTTTTTTTTCTTTTTTTAGATGGAGTCTTGCTCTGTTGCCCAAGCTGGAGTGCAGTGGCGCAATCTCGGCTCACTGCAACTTCCACCTCCCGTGTTCAAGCGATTCTCCTGCTGCAGCCTCAGACTACAGGCGCGCACCACCACACCCAGCTAATTTTTATATTTTTAGTAGAGATGGGTTTTACTATGTTGGCCAGGCTGGTCTCGAACTCCCAACCTCAGGTGATCCGCCCACCTCGGCCTCCCAGAGTGCTGGGATTTCAGGCATGAGCCACTGTGCCCAGCCCCTGGGGTGTTTTTTAGTTGTTTGGTTGGTTTTTTGTCATTTTGTTTTGTTTTGAGGCAGAGTTTCTTTTTGAGGTGCGATCTCAGCTCACCGCAGCCTCTGCCTCCCAGGCTCAAGCCATCCTCCCACTTCGGCCACCCTAGAGTAGCTAGGGCTACAGGTATGCCACCACACCCAGCTAATTTTTGTATTTTTAGTAGAGAGAAGGTTTCACCATGTTGGCCAGGCTGGTCTCAAACTCCTGGCCTCAAGTGATCCACCCACCTCAGCCTCCCAAAGTGCTGGGATTACAGGCATGAGCCACCACACCCAGCCTGGTCCCTGAGTTTTATTTTCAGGGTATCCCCAAAATGTGGTGACAAAGTCAGATAACAGGATTCTCTGAAAGGGTAACTGATATGACTTAACATAGAACAGATGAAGTCAGCCTTAATGAAGAGGAGATGATTGGAAGTCCAAACTCTGGTCTTTATTCCACCATTTGGCCTTTTGAAACCCTAATGAAGTCACTTCATCCTCTCTGAACCTCACTTTTCTCATCTGTAAAATGGAATAGCTACCTGCCTTGCCTACCTCCCAGAGGATTAAATGACCTAATAGTTATAAAGGCACTTTACAAACTGTAAAGTACTACAAACAACATATTACCAAAATAAGTGGTAATCTAATTAATTATATTTCTGAGTATTGGCAGAAACTGAAACAGGTTGCGGGGAGGCGGTGGGGGGGCGGGGCGGACAGAATAAGACTAGACTAAGGTTTCAGGGACTGTTCAAGTGAGGAGGGCACAAAGCACTAGATCCAGGTGTGCTCTACCAGAGAAGCAGGGATGATTCTCCAGGTTCTAAAACAGCCTGGATGAATCATCCCACAGGACGATCAACTCCCTTTGCTCTGATTCTATGCTTAGCAGGCAGCTACTTATTAGTTGAGTTTCCAAGGTACTGCAGCACCAAAAAAGGAGTTTGCTAGAGAGCAGACAGGAAAATATTCCACTCAACAGAAAAGATCTATGTGACATTTTGGCTTATTCATTAGTGTCTTATAAATATAGTTAGTGAGAATTAATTTTCCACAATCTGAACAATCCTGAGTGAACCACTAAATCCTCAAACCTGCAAAAGCTAAAATCAAACAAACAAACAAAAAAGAGTCCCTGGGCAGTGCCTAACATCACCAGGTTGATCCTTTCCATGAAATTCAGTTTATGCCCACAGTTACACAGTTTCTTTTGATATCAGCTCATAAATGCAACAGTTGTTTCAATTATGAATTACTAGGGGGAGGGAAGAAACATTTGTTGAGCATCTATAGGCACTAGTCTCTATAGTAAGACTTCTCATATACTCTCATTTCATTCTCTCAACAATCTTACAGAACATAATTATTATTACCCTCAGAGATGAGAAAATGAAAGTTCAAAGGAATTAAGTAATTTGCCCCGGGTCATACAACTCTTACATTACTATATTGAATTTGAACAGAAGTCTGTTACATTCCTGAAGACCTGATCATATCTTTAGCCAGGGGACATATCTGAAGTTAACCTGGCATAATACACTGAATTTTATCAAATAATATTAATGCGGCAAGCCAATTTATTTTTAAAAGGCATATGAAATTTGATTATGAGGGCCTTTAAACAATACTTGAAGAAGCAAATTAGGGTGGAGTTTAATCACTTAGCTATGCAAACAAGTGCTAAGTAAACAAACCTGCCAAGTTTCCAAACTCAAATGGCAACTCAAATTGTCTACGCATTAAAAAGACGAAACACTCTACGACTAAGTTCATTATGTAGGTAAGATTTGAATATTAAAGTTAATTCCACCACAGCCCCTAAACCCTGCGCAACTTAGCCAAGGCATTAGAAACCTGTTGGGCTTTGAGGTGGAAGCACCAGGCCCCAATACTCAGGGCACTCATTACAGCCTGGAATGGTTCCTCTGGTTTGGATAGAGAGAAATAACCAGAGGCCATCCATATCCACAACAAATTACAGTTTCCAAAGCACTTTCTCCTTCATTTGATCCTCACAACCACTCATAACCCAATTAGAAGAGAACTCAGAGCATTGAAGCCTGTGCTGCAGCAGACTGGCTGGCAACTCCTGTGTCACTCAAAGGCTGGCCCGGACCACTCTGTGACTAACACACAGACTGAGTAACAGATAGAGGCACAGAACCATGTTCTTCGGGACATCAGCGCCTTTCAGAAAGGATGGGCATTTTGTCTCTTGACCTTCAGAGATCATGAGAGGTGTTTGGATGAAGTTCTTCTTCCTCATCTGAAGGCTCTGGACCGTCTGCCAATGCAAAGAAAAACAGGGGCGCGGCCCCAAACCAGGACTACCGGCTGCTAGCAGGCAGCGGGGCCCTTTTCCCGGTCTGGGCCAGGCCTCCGCGCGCACTGGGCGGCGGATCGCCCCTTCTGAGGCCCAAACTACGCTAGCCGCGATCCCGGGCACAAATCATCTCCCCGAAGTGGGACCAAGAGTGGCCTCCGCCCGGCGGAGCGGGTCACCTTCCCGAACCTCCCCCTCGGACCTCAGGATCCACCCAACTGCCGTCTGGGGCGCGGTCACCGCCCCCCAGGCCCGGGTCAG
>NW_012103621.1:59544-62744 GCF_000951045.1 Mandrillus leucophaeus | reverse complement strand
CGCTCTGCCCCGTCCGCCCGAGGAGGCCGTCCTGTGGCCAACGGCTCTGGGGGGCTACGTGCCATCCCCCCAGGGCGTCCTGCAAAAGATCTGGATTCCAGTTCCGCCGACCCACAGATTCAGTTTTCCACTTCTGTGAGTGGAAAGTGTGCTGAGATTCACAGGAGCCACCTCGCCTCCCTCTTCCCTCCTCCCACCCCAGATCGCTTCTGTCATCCTGTCTTTTAGGGTCACCTTAGAGGCAGCAGTCCTCCTTCATCCCTTCATCCAGCACCACACACCCAACGGCGCGTCCCTCTCCGTATAGCCGGAAGGCACCACGGGAATGGACTCTGATGAATGATGCATTCCCTCCCCGGTCCCATGACAAGCACCTCTGGTCAGCAAATCACCAGTCACTTTAGAAGAGAAAGGTCTTGGCCGGGCGTGGTGGCTCACGCCTGTAATCCCAGCACTTTGAGAGGCCAAGGCGGGTGGATCACCTGAAGTCAGGAGTTTGAGACCAGCCTGGCCAACATGGCAGAACCCAGTCTCTACTAAAAACACAAAAAATTAGCCGGGCGTGGTGGCGGGCGCCTATAATCCCAGCTACCCGGGAGGCTGAGGCAGCAGAATCGCTTGAACCTGGGAGGCGGAGGTTCCAGTGAGCCGAGATGGGACCATTGCACTCCAGCCTGGGCGACAGAGCGAGACTCCGTCTCAAAAAAAAAAAAAAAAAGAAAGAAAGAAAGAGAAAGGTCTTGCTTTCTTGGATGCTTTCCCCTTAGCAGACAAGAGCCAAGGGAGCAGCACCACCTCCAAGGCAGCATGGTCAGCCCAGCAGGCCCGGCATCTTCAGGGCTTTCAGTAAGGACTTTGAGTGGGACAACATTGGGCAACAGGCCAAGAAGCAGTTTCTAGTCAGCAGAGTGAAGGAGCCCCTTGTCCACCAGTTGAAAAGCTACGATGAGTGTGTGTGTGTTGTATTCTTTGCTGGGGCATAACATAGCAAAGTACCACAGACTGGGTGGCTTAAACAACAGAAATTTATTTTCTCACAATTCTGGAGGCTGAGAATCCCAGATACGGTATAGGCAGGGTTGGTTCCTTCTGAGGCCTATCTACTTCACTTGGTAGATAGTGGCCTTCTCCCAGTGACTTCACATGGACTTCCCTCTGTGCGTGTCTGTGTCCAAATTTCTTCTTCTTATAAGGACAGCAGTCATATTAGAGTAGGACTCACTCTAATGACCTCATTTTAACTCAGTTACCTCTTCAGAGACCCTGTTTCCAAATACAGTCACATCCTGGGGTGCTAGAGTTAGGACTTCGATATACAAATTATTGGGGTGGGGGACAATTTAGGCCCCTAGCATGTGTGGTAGAATATTCATTTGAGCACCTACCACGTGCAGTCATAGAGCCAGGTAGTTTTTTTTAATGTAATGATAAAAAAATGTTAGCATCACACCCTTGTCATGCACTCTGCTATGGGCTTCTCATGTCACTCAATCTTTACAACCACCAGTAAGGTAGATATTGTTAAGAAAGGTATTTGTACAGATGATGACACCAAAGCTCAGGGAAGTTAAGTAAGTCGGGCTTTGCATTATATGATGTTGCAGTGAAGCATGGGAAAATTGGAGTTCTAAATCTTGCATTGAAGTCCTGGCTAATTCTCTCCCTGATTGATTATGGAACTGGGACTTTTAATCTAGTGCCTACATTCTTGTCTACTGATACCATACTCTATATTCTTTTTTTCTTTTTTTTTGAGACAGAGTCTCACCCTGTCACCCAGGCTGGAGTGCAGTGGCGTGATCTCGGCTCACTGCAAGCTCCGCCTCCTGGGTTCACGCCATTCTCCTACCTCAGCCTCCCGAGTAGCTGGGACTATAGGCGCCTGTCACCATGCCTGGCTAATTTTTTGTATTTTTAGTAGAGTCAGGGTTTACCATGTTAACCAGGATGGTCTCGATCTCCTGACCTCATGATCCACTTGCCTCAGTCTCCCAGAGTGCTAGGATTACAGGCATGAACCACCGTGCCCGGCCACCATACTCTATATTCTTTTCACAGCATCATGCTACCTCTCTATTAAACCAGATGGTAACCAGAAATAGTAATAGGGGACAGAAAGTTCAAAGGGGAGAAAGTATTTACGAAATGGTCAGACTGCTGTACAGCTAAGAAGAAAAGAAAAACCAACTAGAGTTCAAGTTTTTCACTACATGCTAAGTTCGTCCTAGAGTTTAAACAATGCAGGTGTCTCAGATAGCCTGGTTTGTGGCTGACTTTCCCAACCCCACTTCCTAACATAATTTCTCCATATTCTATTTGCTACCCTAAGCAGAGACCATAGCTTGTTCCCTGGGCTGAAAATAGTTTTACCACTAGCTTCAGAAACCGAAGTATGAAATTTGTTCGCCCCATAGTTCCAGTTGGGACCGAAATGTCTCAACAGAGTGATTCTTCATTACTCTGATCATCTACCTTCTCATTTCAAAACTCACTCTCACTCAGACACCCACTGTTCCTTTTCCAAAAACTATTCCTACAGAACCCTCCCAAACCAAACTTCTGCAGTCAATAAACTCCTCTAAACCTCGGCCGGCTCAGCAAGTCCTCCCTCCACTTCCTGCTGTGGCTGAGAAGAAGCCATGACCCAGAATGCCACTTCCCCTGCAGCTCTCTCTGATGGTGGTTGCTCATTCTTCCACATCCCACATGCCTCCAGGACAGGGTAGGGCATGAATGAATAATTGACAATATATTTGCCCCCATCATACGAAACTTTGAATCCTTATGTTCATATTAAAACCATTTGCCAGACGGGCACGGTGGCTCACACCTGTAATCCCAGCACTCTGGGAGGCTGAGGCAGGCGGATCACGAGGTCAGGAGATTAAGACCATCCTGGCTAACACGGTGAAACCCCGTCTCTACTAAAAATACAAAAAAAACAGCCAAGCGTGGTGACACGCACCTGTAGTCCCAGCTACTTGGGAGGCTGAAGCAGGATAATCGCTTGAATCCCAGAGGCGGAGATTGCGGTATGAGCTGAGATCACGCCACTGCACTCCAGCCTGGGTGACAGAGTGAGACTCCGTCTCAAATAAATAAATAAATAAATACCGGCCAGGCTTGGTGGCTCACGCCTGTAATCCCAGCACTCTGGGAGGCCGAGATGGGCGGATCACGAGGTCAGGAGATCGAGACCA
>NW_012103621.1:52569-54634 GCF_000951045.1 Mandrillus leucophaeus | reverse complement strand
AAAAAAAAAAAAAAAAAAAAAAAGGAGAGCAGAGCCCTCAAGAACTGAGTATGTTTACATGTCTTGTGCCTGAGCCACCTGAAGACAGGGCCTTGGCTCACCCCTCTGGGAGTGAGAGCCAGGCACAAAGAACATCCTTGATCAAGGTATATAAGTGGAACTGAACTTCTTGAATATATCAATGCTCCCCTGAAGCTAGGCTGTGCCAGAGGGAGCCTTACTAGTGGATGCTGTGCTAGAAATCAGGGCTCCAGCCACCAGTGCTGCATGGGGCACTCTGGGCCACTGGCCTCTGTCAGTGCTTTGACTCCCCAGCCTTTCCTCACGCCAGCTTTCCTCAAAGTCTGGAGCTTAGGAGTTGAGGAGGAGTTTCTTTGGTTTATCAATTGGGCCAGGGGCTTTAATTCTTCTTTAGCAGGGGAATCCCTTATCCAAATAAAAATCTTCAGTATAAATTGAAGTGGAGCCACTTTGTTAGAGATGGGCAGAGACTTGCATTGAACACTACTGAACTAGACCAGCTCGCCACGAGCCACCACCTGGCATCTGAATAGAATCTCAGCCCACCTGCTCCTATTCAATTGGCAGCTTTGCTCTTTTGCATCTTTCTTTTAAGAGACGGGGTCTCACCATGTTGCCCAGGCTGGTCTCAGACTCCTGGGCTCAAGTGATCCTCCTGCCTTGGCCTCCCAAAGTGCTGGGATTACAGGCATGAGCCACCTTGCCTGGCCTTCATTGCTTTTTGTGGCTGAATAATATTTCACTGTATGGATATGCCACATTTTATTTATCCATTCATCAGTTGGTTGACATTTGGGTTGTTTCACTCTTTGGCTATAATAATACTGCTATGAACGTTCATGTACAAGTTTTCATGTGGACATACATTTTCAGTTCTTTTGGATATAATCCTAGAGGTAAAATTCCTGGGTCATATGGTAACACTATGTTTAACTTTTGACAAACTGCCAAACTGTTTTTCCTCTGTAGCTGTATCATTTTACATTTCTACCAGCAATGTATAAGGGTTCTAATTTTCCCATATTCTTGCCAACACTTAATTTTATTTATTTATTTACTTTGAGACAGGGTCACCCTCTGTTTCCCAGGCTGGAGTGCAGTGACACAATCATGGCTTACTGTAGCCTCAACCTCCCCAGCTCAAGCAATCCTCCTGCTTCATCCTCCCAAGTAGCTGGGACTACAGGCATGCACCACCACACTCAGCTAATTTTTGTATTTTTTGTAGAGTAGAGACAGAATCTCATTCTGTTGCCCAGGTTGGTCTTGAACTCCTGGGCTCAACTGATCCTCCTGCCTTGGCCTCCCAAAGTGCTGGGATTATGGGTGTAAACCACTGCACCTTGCCTACACTTATTTTTAGATTTAAAAAATTATAGCCATTTTTCTGGGTGTGAGGTGGTATCGCCTTGTGGTTTGCATTTTCCTAAGAACTAATGATGTTGAACACCATGTACTTACTGGCCATTTGTATGTCTTCTTTGGAGAAATGTCTATTCAAATCTTCTGTCTTTTTAAAAATTGGATAATTTATCTCTTTTGTTATTGAGCTGCAGGAGTCCTTTACACATCCTTGATACCAGTCCCTTATAAGGTGATTTGCAAAACTTTCCAACATTCTGCTGGATATTTCACTTTCCTTTTTTTTTTTTTTTTTTTTTGAGATGGAGTCTCGCTCTGTCACCCAGGCTGGAGTGCAGTGGCGCGATCTCGGCTCACTGCAAGCTTCGCCTCCCGGGTTCACGCCATTCTCCTGCCTCAGCCTCCCGATTAGCAGGCGTGAGCCACCACGCCCAGGGTGTGGCACCGTTGTTGAAAATTAGTTGACTGCTGGGCGTGGTGGCTCACGCCTGTAATCCCAGGACTTGGGAGGTTGAGGCAGGTGCATCACCTGAGGTTGGGAGCTCGATACCAGCCTGGCCAACATGGTGAAACCTTGTCTCTACTAAAAATACAAAATTAGCTGGGCGTGGTGGCGGGCACCTGTAATCCTAGCTACTTGGGAGGCTGAGGCAGGAGAATTGCTTGAACCTGGCAGGCGGAG
>NW_012103621.1:47494-51169 GCF_000951045.1 Mandrillus leucophaeus | reverse complement strand
AGGATGGTCTCGATCTCCTGACCTCGTGATCCGCCCGTCTCGGCCTCCCAAAGTGCTGGGATTACAGGCTTGAGCCACCGCGCCCGGCCGCCATCTTGACAATATTAAGTATTGGAATTCATGAACACAGGATATCTTTCCATTTATTTATGTATTCTTTAACTTCTTTCAACAATGTTTTATAATTTTCAGTGTTAAAAAAGAAAACCTGCAGGGCGCAGTGGCTCACGCCTGTAATCCCAGCACATTGGGAGGCAGAGGTTGGTGGATCACGAGGTCGAGAGATCAAGACCATCCTGGCTAACACGGTGAAACCCCGTCTCTACTAAAAATACAAAAAATTAGCCAGGCATGGTGGCACTTGCCTGTAGTCCCAGCTACTCGGGAGGCTGAGGCAAGAGAATGGTGTGAACCCTGGAGGCGGAGTTTGGAGTGAGCCACTACACTCCAGCCTGGCCGACAGAGTGAGACTCCGTCAAAAAAAAAAAAAAAAAAAAAAAAAAATTCTTTGGTGAAATTTATTTCTAAATATTTTCTTCTTTTTGATGCTATTGTAAATGGAATTGTTTTCTTAATTTCATTTTAGGATTATTCATTGCTAGTGTTTAGAAATATTATGCAACTGATTTTTTTATATTAAACTTGCATCTGCAACCTTAATGAACTCATTTATTACATCTAACATGATGCTCCCTGGTAGTCTACTAGTTAGGATTCGGTGCACTCACTGATTACCTCTAATAGGTTTTTAGTGTGGGTTTATTTTTGGTGGAGTGGGTAGGTGGGGATGGAGTATAGCTATGTCGCCCAGGTTGTAGTGCAGTAGTGAGATCTTGGCTCACTGCAACCTCCGCCTCCAGGTTCAAGTGGTTCTCCTGCCTCAGCCTCCCAAGAAGTAGCTGGGATTATGTGCACCCGCCACCATGCCCAGCTAATTTTTGTATTTTTAGTAGAGATGGGTTTCACTGTGTTGGCCAGGCTGGTCTCGAACTCCTGCACTTTGGGAGGCTGAGGTGAGTGGATTGCTTGAGCCCAGGAGCTCAAGACCAGCCTAGGCAACATGGTGAAACCCTCTATCTCCTAAAAACACAAAAAATTAGCCAGGTATGGGGGTGCATGCCTGTAGTCCCAGCTACTTGGGAGGCTGAGGCAGGAGAATCACTTGAGCTTAGGAAGTTGACGCTTCAGTGAGCCGAGATGGCGCCACTGCACTCCAGCCTAGGCAATAGGAGTGAAACTCTGTCTTAAAAAAAAAAAAAAAATCACAATAGCAAAGACTTGGAACCAACCCACATGCCCATCAATGATAGACTGGATAAAGAAAATGTGGCACATATACACCATGGAATACTATTCAGCCACAAAAAATAATCAGTTCATGTCCTTCGCAGGGATATAGATGAAGCTGATAACCATCATTCTCAGCAAATTGACAGGCTGATGGCGGGTTGATGGGTGCAGCAAACCACCATGCCACATGTATACCTGTATAACAAACCTGCACATTCTGCACTTGTATCCCAGAACTTAAAGTATATATATTAAACAATCATGTCAACTGCAAATAGAGACAGAGATAATTTCACTTCTTCCTTTTCAAAATGGATACTTCAAAAAAAATTTTCTTGCTTAATTACCCTACAGTACAAGGTTGAATAGAAATGTTTCTTTTGTATTTCATAGGCAGCTTTCTGCATATTCATAGTCTAAACACCAGGAATAAAGAGACTTGGCAACTGTATTTGATTTTACCATCTTTGTCAATGAGATGGCATAGCTAGCAAGGAGAGCAATGCCTCGGGCATTGACAAACAATCAATGAATATGTTTGCTTTTACTTTCAGCTTTTATTTCTACTACACTTTTTAACCACACCAATTGATTTTTCTTTCTCTTCCTTAAGATGAAGTAAAGGGAATGAATTATGAAATGAGATAAGCCTGCATTCAAATTCCGATTTATATTCTAATTCTCCAATTTCCATTTTATAGGCCATGTTACTTTAAGTTGTGTCTCCACCTGTCTGAACCTCAACTTCCTCAACTGTAAAATGGAGATGACACCAGTCATTTCATAGGGTTATTGAAAGGATTAAAGGAGATAATGAATGGAAAGCATCTAACAGAGTGCCTGGGACTTTGAAAGGGCTCAGAAAGTGCCCAATCCCTTTCACTTCCTCCCTAGTGCTGAACAAACCTCTTTTATCTGTAGGTTGGGAAAAATGACTAATATTTATTTTTTATTTTTTTTTTTTGAGACAGGATCTTACTCTGTCACCGAGGCTAAAGTCCAGTGGCGTGATCACAGCTCGTGTAACCTCGACACCCTGACTCAGGTCATCCTCCTACCTCAGCCTCCCAAGTAGCTGGGACTATAGGCTGCATCACCACGCCTAGCTAATTTTTGTTTGGGCACAAATGATCCTCCTGCTTAGGTCTCCTAAAGTGCTGGGATTACAGGTGTGAGCCACTGCACCCAGCTATAATTTTAAAAAGACCTTTCTAATATCCAGAGTGATTCAAAGAAGGAAGGGGTCTTGGGAAGTAGTGGGCTCCAAGTTTAGGGGGTGTTCAAGCATGATGTTTGAGGGGTTTGAGATTATGTTTGGAGTGCTTGAGATGATGAAAAGGTAAAGTCAGATGATGTTTGTGGTCCCATAGAATCTATTAAGTTGTGTGAAGATATTTATTGACTAATGTGTTATTCTGTTTTTTCAGCAACTATTTATTGAGTATCTACCATGTGCCAGACCCCGTGCTAAGTAATGGGAATCCAAGGGTGAGCAAGAGAAGCAGGGTTCCTGTCCTCCGGGAGTTCACAATCTTGAATGAGACTAACAATAAAAGGCAAACAAACCAAAACAAAGGAATAAGATCACCACAAAGTGTGATGAGCATTGTAGCAGAAATAAACTAAATGAGAGAGTTTACCCAGGGGAGGCAATTTTAGAAAAAGTAGAAAGGGATTGCCTCTCTGATATAGGCAGGCTGTATCACTGATTTGAACTGAGCACTTCTAGTGTTTATAAAACAGGGCCACAAATTATTTGACATTTCACCCATCAGGAGGTAGGGTCTATGTCCTCCTTTTATATGGATGGGTTTATGACCACTTTGACCAATGGAGAATGGCAGAATTGATGCTATGTGATGTCCAAGGCTAGGTGATAAAAGGCCATCTAGTGCTTTACCTTGCTCAGTAGAGCACTCTCTTGGGGAACCCTGAGCTGTCATGTAAGAAGTCTGACTGCTGGGCACAGTGGCTCATGCCTGTAATCCCAGCATTCTGGGAGGTCGAGGTGGGTGGATCACTTGAGGTCAGGAATTCAAGACCAGCCTGACCAACATGGAGAAACCCCGTCTCTACTAAAAATACGAAATTAGCCAGGCGTGGTGCCGCATGCCTATAATCCCAGCTACTCGGGAGGCTGACTACCCTGAGGCCACCACGTTGGACAGGCCATGTGTAGGTGATCCAGTCAACTGTCCCAGCTGAGCCCTGCTTTCCAGCTCTCCCTGATTAAGGAGCCAGACATGTGAATAAAAAAGCCTCCAGATGATTCCAGCCACCACCCAGTTGAGTTACCCTCATCTACTTGAGTCTTGCTAGCTGAAGCCCCAAATGTTTCAGAGCACAGACAAACCATATCAACTACTACTACTCTTTTTCTTCTTC
>NW_012103621.1:44683-46354 GCF_000951045.1 Mandrillus leucophaeus | reverse complement strand
AAAAAAAAAAAAAAAAAAAAAAAAAAAATGGCCAGGCGCAGTGGCTAATGCCTGTAATGTCAACACTTTGGGAGGCCAAGGTGGGAAGGTCACCTGGGGTCAGGAGTTCAAAACCAGCCTGGCTAACATAGTGAAACTCTGTCTCTACTAAAAATACAAAAATTAGCTGGGTGTGGTGGCGCGTGCCTGTAGTCCCAGCTACCGGGGAGACTGAGGCAGGAGAATCGCTTCAATCCAGGAGGTGGAGGTTGCAGTGAGTCAAGATCGTGCCATTGCGCTCCAGCCTGGGCAACAGGGCAAGACTCTGTCTGAAAAAGAGGAAGGCGTGAGCTGAGTTCATGCCACTGCACTTCAACCTGGGCAACAAAGTGAGACACCGTCTCAATTAAAAAAAAAAAAAAGTAAATAAAAAAATAAGTACATAAACAAAACAAAATAAAAAGTATCTACTAGAAACCAAAAGTGAACATTATGTTTGTAGTGGAGGTCTCCCATAAGGGAATGCCCACACTGTGAATCCCACAAAGGCAATAATTCAGGGTTAAATAAGTATCTAAATGTTAAATACAGATGTATTCTATTAAATTAAATATTTTACATTAAATACAGATGCATCCTGCTAAGTTGCACATGTTACTGTAATATGCACAAGCTGTCCTACCCATGCAAGGACAAGGTATAAGGGGTAACTGAGAAAGTATTTGGGCAGCCCCTTAGTCTCCATGAAACTCACCTCATATAAACTGTTAACATCTTGGTCACCTGACCAGGACATTTGTATGGGACCAAGAATATCTCTTCCATGATGTCTTGCCATCTGCTGAATGAGGCATCTCTAAGTAAACAGCTTGGTTAGATAATACATGCATGCTTCTCATGAATGAGGGTCAATCCTCCAAATTGTTATAATAAAAATGGCAAACCACAAACCTCACTAAAATAAAGAACAAGAAACGCATGCCAATTTTTCATCTCTGCTAGTCAACATTATATTGAATAAGGACAAGAAAAAGAAGAGGTATAAATATTTTTGAAAAGAGATGATACAAGTCCCCAGTAGCTGCACTGGAAGATTAAAGATGTTACCTAGAAAATCCAAGCAAATCTGAGCAACACAGCAAGACTCTGTCTCTATAAGAAAATTTTTAAAAAGGCCGGGCATAGTGGCTCATGCCTGTAATCCCAGCACTTTGGGAGGCCGAGGCGGGTGGATCACCTGAGGTCAGGAGTTCGAGACCAGTCTGACAAACATGGAGAAACCCCGTCTCTACTAAAAATACAAAAAAAAAAAAAAAAAAATAGCATGGTGGCACATGCCTGTAATCCCTGCTACTAGAGAGGCTTAGGCAGGAGAATCGCTTGAACCTGGGAGGCGGAGGTTGCGGTGAGCCGAGATCGCACCATTGCACTCCAGCCTGGGCAACAAGAGTGAAACTCTGTCTCAAAAAAAAAAAAAATTTTTTTTAATTTAGCCAGCCTTAGTGGTGCACTCCTATAGTCCAAGCTACTCAGAAGGCTGAAGCTGGAGGATCACTTGAGCCCAAGAGTTCAAGGCTGCAGTGAGCTATGATCGTGCTACTGCACTCCAGCCTGGGTGACTAAGTAAGACCCTGTCTCAAAAAAAAAAAAAAAAAAAAAAAAAAAAAAAAAAAAAAAAAAAAAAAAAAAAAA
>NW_012103621.1:42426-44633 GCF_000951045.1 Mandrillus leucophaeus | reverse complement strand
AAAAAGAAAAGAAAAGAAAAAGAAAAGAAAAGAAAAAGAGGCCAGGTACAGTGACTCATGCCTGTAATCCCAGCACTTTGGGGGGCCAAGATGGGAGGATCATTTGAGCCCAGGAGTTTGATATCAGGCTGGGCAACAGTAAGACCCCCATCTCTACAAAAATCAGTTGGGCATGATGGCACAAACCTATAGTCCCAGCTGCTCAGGAGGCTGAGGCAGGAGGATTGTTTGAGCTTGGAAAGTAGAAGCTGCGGTGACCCTATCTCAAAAAAACAAAAAAACAAAAAAAAGAAAAAAAAGAAAAAATCCAAACAAACCAACTGAAAATTACTAGAATGAATGAGAATTAATACAATGATTATGTATAAAATTACCATATAAAAAATCAATAGTGTGGCCGGGCATGGTGGCTCATGCTTATAATCTCAGCACTTTGAGAGATGGAGGTGGGTGGATCACCTGAGGTCAGGAGTTCGAGACCAGCCTGGCCAACATGGTGAAACACCTGTCTCTACTGAAAATACAAAAATTAGTTGGGCATGGTGGTGGGCACCTGTAATCCCAGATACTCAGGAGGCTGAGGCAGGAGAATTGCTTGACCTTGGGAGGCGGAGATTGCAGTGAGCTGAGATTGCACCACTGCACTCCAGCCTGGGTGACAGAGCGTGACTCGGTCTCAAAAAAAAAAAAAAAAAAAACAGTAAAATCTCCAAATCCAGATTATCTATCTGTCCATCTATCTAGCTACCTACCTACCTACCTTCCTGGTGGACTTTAGTACATGATAAACATGGCATTTCACATTAGAAAGGAAAAGAATGACTATAGCAAATATTGTTGGGACAACTGGTTATCCGTTTGGAAAAAATGATATGTTCCAATCATTCTTTATATCATACACAAAATAAATTCCAGTTTGATTAAACAAAAACAAAATAATAAAATAATAATAAAATAACAAAATAATAAAATAATAGTAGAAAATATAGAATATTTTCAAGTTGCGGGTAGGGAAAGGAGAGGCATTTTTGAACAAGACCTAAAATTTAGAAACCATAAAAAAAACTGATATTCTAGTTACATGAAAAATTAAAACTTCTCACAAAAACCATCATAAAATTAACTATAAAGAGTTACTACAAGTTCCATAGTAAGAGATTAACAATCCAGTAGAAAAAATGAGAATTCACATAAGAAGACATGAAAAAGGTGTGCAATCAGCAATCAAAACTACAAAGAACAAAAATGACACTTTAAAAAAGTCTATAGTCCAATCTCGGCTCATTGCAACCTCCGCCTCCCAGGTTCAAGCTATCCTTGTGCCTGAGCTGGGATTATAGGTGCCCACCACCAGGCCTGGCTAATTTTTGTATTTTTAGTAGAGATAGGGTTTCTCCATGTTGGCCAGGCTGGTCTCGAACTCCTGACCTCAAGTCATCCACCTGCCTTGGCTCCCAAAGTGCTGGGATTATAGGCATGACTCACCACATCCAGCCTACTTTTTTATTTTTTAAGACAGGGTCTCACTCTGTCACCTAGACTGGAGTGCAGTAGCATGATAACGGCTCACTGCAGTCTCTATCTCCCTGCTCAAATGATCCTCTCACCTCAGCCTCCCAAGTAGCTGGGACCACAAGCATGCACCACCATGCCTGGCTAATTTTTTGTATTTTTGTAGAGATGAGGTTTCACCACATTGCCCAGGCTGATCTTGAACTCCTAGGCTCAATCCATTGGCCCAACTTGGCTTCCCAAAGTGCTGGGATTTCAGGCGTGAGCCACTGCGCCTGGCTTAAAAATATTTTTACAACTGATTATATCTAGATTTATTTGGTATGTATGGAGGTGTTATTACTAGACTGCATAATATAGATTAAAGGCAGTAAGTACAAATTTGTGCAACAGAAATGAAAGTAAAACTGAAGTCCATTGGTACAAATACTTAGGTTATTATCTGAAACATTCATATTTTCATATCAAGATAATCAGACTGGGCCAGGCGCGGTGGCTTACACCTGTAATCCCAGCACTTTGGGAGGCCAAGGTGAGCAGATCATGAGGTCAGGACATCGAGACCATACTGGCTAACACGGTGAAACCCCATTTCTACTAAAAATACAAAAAAAATTAGCCGGGCGTGGTGGCGGGCGCCTGTAGTCCCAGCTACTCTGGAGGCTGAGGCAGGAGAATGGCATGAACCCAGGAGG
>NW_012103621.1:33321-41591 GCF_000951045.1 Mandrillus leucophaeus | reverse complement strand
GCATTTCTCTTAGCCTAGTAAGTTTCCGTAGGTAAAGATCCTCCAATCTCTACATTGAAGATACAAACTTGGCTGGTAGCATTGTCAGAAGTAAGTGAGGGAAGAAGGCTGAGGGTATCATCACTCAATATATAGACTTTCACTTAACTCTCTGTTTGATGGTGGTTCACTATGGGATTAACAGGAACAGTAAGGACAGTGGACTGAAACTGAACAAGGAGAATGATAAGAGAGGAAGTCAGAGAGAAGATGATGGTTATGCTGACAATTAGGGCCTTGTAGACCATTTTAGGAATTAGGAATTCTTCTCTGAGTTAGGAAACCACTAGAGGGTTTTGAGCAGGGGTAACATAACCTTACTTGAGCTTTAAAAGGACCACAATAGATTATGGGGGGTAGGAGTGTCATGGGTTAAATTGTGTACCTAAACAGAGATAGGCTGAAGTCCTAGCCTCCTGTACTTCAGAATGTGATTTTATTTGGAAATAGGGTCTTTGCAGATGTAGTCAAGATGAGGTCATTAGAATAAGCCTTAATCCAGTAGGACTGATGTCCTTATAAAAATGGGAAATATGGACACAGACATAGGCATGCATGGAGGGAAGACTTACGTAAGGACACAGAAGGAGATCACCATGTAAAGACAGATGATTGGAATAACATCTATCAACCAAGGAGCACCAAAGATTGCCAGCAAACCACCAGAAGCTAGGAAGAGGCAAGGATTTCTCTAGAGGTTTCAGAGGGAGCATGGCTTTGCCAACGCCTTCATTTCAGACTTCTAGCCTCCAGAACCATGAGACAAAACATTTTTTTTGAGATGGAGTCTCCCTCTGTGGCCCAGGCCAAAGGGCAGTGGCGCAATCTCGGTTCACTGCAACCTCTGCCTCCCCGGTTCAAGTGATTCTCTTGCTTCAGCTTGTCCAGTCGCTGGGACTACAGGTACACACCACCCTGACTGGCTAATTTGTTTGTTTGTTTGTTTGTTTGAGGTGGAGTCTGTCGTCAGGCTGGAGTGCAGTGGTGCAATCTCTGCCCACTGCAGCCTCCGCCTCTGGGGTTCAAGCGATTCTCCTGACTCAGCCTCCCAAGTAGTTGGGACTACAGGTGTGCGCCACTGTGCCTAATTAATTTTTTGTATTTTTAGTAGAGACGGTGTTTCACCATGTTTGCCATGATGGTTCCGATCTCCTCACCTCATGATCCACCCGCCTCGGCCTTCCAAAGTGCTGGGATTACAGGTGTGGGCCACCGCGCCCTGCCTAATTTTGTATTTTTAGGGTTTCTAAAACAGGGTTTCTCTATGTTGCTCAGGCTAGTCTCGAACTCCCGACCTCAGGTGATCCTCCCACCTCGGCCTCCCAAAGTGCTGGAATTATAGGCGTGAGCCACAGCACCCGGCCTGACAATATATTTCTGTTGTTTTAAGCCACCCAGTTTTTGGTACTTTGTTATACAGTCCTAGGAAACTATCCAGGGAGCGAGAGTGAGAGCAGGGAGACACACGAGGCAGACTAGTGCTTGGCTTCAGGTCAGCGTTGCTGGTGGCCTGAGTGAAGGTCATCACTATGGATCTGACTACATTTTGAAGGTAGAATTTGACAACAGACCAAATACGGGGTGTGAGAAAAGGAGAGGTATTAAAAATAATTCAGGGCCGGGTGCGGTGGCTCAAGCCTGCAATTCCAGCACTTTGGGAGGCTGAGACGGGCAGATCATGAGGTCAGGAGATCGAGACCATCCTGGCTAACACGGTGAAACCCTGTCTCTACTAAAAAATAAAAAAAAGTAGCCGGGCGAGGTGGCGGGCACCTGTAGTCCCAGCTACTCGGGAGGCTGAGGCAGGAGACTGGTGTAAACCCGGGAGGCGGAGCTTGCAGTGAGCTGAGATCCGGCCACTGCATTCCAGCCTGGGCGACAGAGTGAGACTCCGTCTCAAAAAAAAAGAAAAAAAAAAAAATGATAATTCAAAAATTTCAGTGCTATCAGTGCCCCAGATATCTGTATTTCTGAGCCTGAGGCCTTTCCCAGAAGTGCAAAAGGAATGCCACTCTAACAGTTCTTACCTTAGACTGAAAGTGCTGAGAAATTATCCTGCCTGGGGGAAGCCCTCAACCAGTGATTCTCAGGAGCTGGGGTATAAATACTCCTGGCTCTCTTCTCCCTCAGGTGGGATAATTCTGAGCCACCTGTTCTACACTATTTCCTAGAGTTTCCCTGAAGGATTGAGATCCAGTCAATCAGTGGTAGCTAGCTTAATAACATACCCTTTATTGGCTGCTGTCCCTTCCACATGTCATTTCCCACTCTCCTACTTCTGAAATAAATTGCTTGTACTTGAACACTTTTGGGGGAACAAACTAATACATAACATTTTTCACTTGAGCGACTGGAAAGATATTTATTAATATTTATTTATTGGTCAGGCGCGGTGGCTCACGCCTGTAATCCCAGCACTTGGGGAGGCCGAGGTGGACAGATCACAAGGTTAGGAGTTCGAGACCAGCCTGGCCAACATGGTGAAACCCCATCTCTACTAAAAATACAAAAAAATAAGCCAGGCGTAGTGCTGTGTGCCTGTAAATCCCAGCTTCTCAGGAGGCTGAGGCAGGAGAATTGCTTGAACCCGGGAGGCGGAAGTTGCAGTGAGCCGAGATTGTGCCACTGCACTCTAGCCTAGGGGACAGAGAGAGACTCTGTCTCAAAAAAAAAAAAATTAT
Organism: Mandrillus leucophaeus; assembly: GCF_000951045.1. Taxonomy (NCBI): domain Eukaryota; kingdom Metazoa; phylum Chordata; class Mammalia; order Primates; family Cercopithecidae; genus Mandrillus; species Mandrillus leucophaeus. Next base: position 38,871 of record NW_012103621.1, on the reverse strand, counting down.
TAATAAGTTGACATTTATTAAGATGAGGGAGACTTTAGTAGACACAGATTCTTAGGGAGAAGATCGGTAATATACTTTGGGTTTTGTTTTGAGACAGAGTATCACTTTGGCGCCCAGGCTAGAGTGTAGTGGCATGATCTCAGCTCACTGCAACTTCTGCCTCCCAAGTTCAAGTGATTCTCCTGCCTCAGCCCCCCAAGTATCTGGGATTAAAGGTATGCACCACCACACTGGGCTAATTTCTGTATTTTTAGTAGAGATGGAGTTTCACCATGTTGGCCAGACGGGTGTCAAACTCTTGACCTCAGGTGATCTGCCCACATTGGCCTCCCAAAATGCTGGGATTGATTACAGACATGAACCACCACTCCCAGCCGGTAATATATTTTGAACACATTAGTATTGAGGTGCCTGTAAGGTCACCAAGTGGAGAGGCTGAGTAGGCATAGAGATATACAGTCTGGAGTCAGAGGATAAATTGGTCTAAAAATATACATTTGAGAGTCAACGGCATATAAAGAATATTTAGAGCCATGAGGCTGATGAGCTCACTAAAAGACTGAGTGTAGATGGAGAAAAGAAGAGGTCCTTGTGTCCTGGGCATTGCAACATGTAAAGATCAAGGAGGTGAGGAAGATCCAGCAAAGGAGATTGGAGAGGATCAGTCAGGGAGGTAGAAAGCAGAGAAAAGTGTGTGAAACCCCAGAAACAAAGAGAGTTACATGTTCTAATAGTATATTTTTCTTTTTGTTTGTTTTCGTCTCCCTCATTTATTTTCGGGCTTTCCTTAAATGTCCTTTTTGTCCATTCGCATCAAAGAGTCAGGTATTAAAAGACTGATTTGAATTATGTATCTATGTATGAGGTTTGTCCGTTGGTAGCTTTTCATAATGGAAGCTCCAACTTTAGGTCATTTCTCTGGGGCTGTTAGTTTCTCCAGAGAATTCCCCATGTGCATGCCTAGGGAGGGAGCAGCCTAGCCACCAGGATAAGGAGACTGTGGGGGCTGGGGTAGGAATGGGCAGAGAAGGGTGTGTCTCATGGTTCAGTATGTAGACTTCCTGTGACTCACTCCCTCTTTCTCTCAAGGCTCCCCTTTGGTTCGGTTGCTCCACAGACTAAACCTCTAGACTCCTGCCAGACTCCTGATAGGTGCTAGGTCCTAGAGGGCTGTAGAGGCTAAGTAATCCTTATAGAGACTTTCAACCAGTCCTCTTGTCTTCCATCCATTCTTCTTCCTGGGTTCCTGGATCCCCTAGTATCTGAGCCTAGCTGGAGTTCTGTGGCAGGAAATGGCTAGCTTCTCATGAGCACCACCTCTGCAGACGCTTGGTATATAGCTTTCCTGCCACAGCTAATTTTTCCACTTAGCTTTCCATCTTCTCATCCTCCAATGTTTTTCTCCCACTCTCTTTATTCTCGTAGGTTTATTCTGGTTTTATTCATTTGCTCTCATTTTTTCTGGGGCTCCAGGAAAAAGAGGAGATAAACATATGTGTTCAAACCACCATTGTTCCTCCTTAACAGGGGTATTTTGAGATTATCAAATGTCCAGCAATTTTTAAAGTTCTGGGATCACAATTTCAGGAAAGATACAAGTTCTTCCCTGTAAAAGCACATTCCTTGGAGTTCTTGGTACCTCTGGAGTTCCAGAGTATTCCTTGTTTTTTTTTTTTCCCCCCAGAGGCTAGAAATGGTCCAGAAGCATTTCTGCCTAGTCCATCCATCTGTTTTCCAGCTATCTGACTGTGGAGGCATGTCCTACTTCCCAAGGAGCCAACTGAGGTTGTCTCCTCCCTGTTGCCAAGCCTTAAGTGTCTGAGATCCATATAGCAGAAATATATGTACAATTGTATTAAGTCCTTAAAGTGAGGGTAGTTAGGAAAAGGCATCTTTAAGTTATATGGATAAAATAGTTGGAAACTTTGGGCTGAGAACATGTGTATAGAGTGGGTGAAGGCAATTTGGGCCACGAAGGTTTTTTTTTTTTTTTTGAGACAAGGTCCCTCTCTGTCACCCACACTGGAGTGCAGTGTTGTAATCTCAGCTCCTGCAACCTCCGCCCCCCAGGGTCAAGTGATCTTCCACCTCAGCCTCCCAGGTAGCTGGGACTAGAGGCATGCACTACAACACCTGGCTAATTTTTGTATTTTTTGTAGAGATGGGGTTTTGCCACATTGCCCAGGCTGGTCTTGAACTCCTGACCTCAAGTGATCTGCCCACCTCGGCCTCCCAAAGTGCTGGGATTGTAGGCATGAGCCACTGTGCCCGGCGCTGGGCCCCAAATCTTAACTTACATTATTATATACACATCCTGGTGTTTCTAAATCTGCCAAAGTTAGTGCTGATAATAATTTAAAACATTTTCATAATGCTTGTTATAAGCCAGTAATATTCTACATGCTTGTCTATTAATTTATAAAATAAATAATTATATGTTAACTATATAATCTTCAATAACCTTATGAAGGAGGTACTGCCATTATCTTCAATTTCTGGCTAAAGAAACCAAAGCGCAAAGGAGTTAAATATAAGCCTAGGGCAAGGGGCTGTCACTCCAGAGTCCATGTGCGCAACCCCTAATCTATGCTGCCTCTCTTCTTAGGTTGCATTTTGTTTTGTCTAATTCATAAGATGAAAATTTTAGGATACCAAGTCTCAGAAACCAACCAAAGGCTTTTATATACTATTTATATTCTATATATTTAACACCTAAACCATATCTTGATAGTACCCTCACTGATTTTAGCCCTCTGTTTAAAAATGAGATTCTTCCACCATCTGAATAGTTCTGAATCCCAGAGGTCGTGTTGCTTCTCTGTAGTTGGGGTTAGTGATAGAGGTGCCTGCACCCTTGCAGCAGAGTCTCTGAGTACTTGAACGCTTGGTCTGAGTTGTGGTACCAACTAGAAGGAAGGGTCATTCTCATTTTCATGATTTTCCCAGTGGACAAAGTCTGTGGGTCCATAGTAAATTCTATTACAATTTCCTTTTTTTCTTATTGGGGATATGAAGGAAAAAGTCTTAATCTACTTATGTATGTATCTGTTAAAAAATAAAAGGTGCCCAGGCACAGTGGCTTATGCCTGTAATCCCAGCACTTTCGGAGGCTGAGGTGGGTGGATCACCTGAGGTCAAGAGTTTGAGACCAGCCTGACCAACATGGTGAAACCCTGTCTCTACTAAAAATACAAAAATGAGCCAGGCGTGGTGGCAGGCGTCTGTAATCCCAGCTACTCAGGAGGCTAAGGCAGGAGAATTGCTTGAACCTGGTAGGTGGAGGTTGCAGTGAGCCGAGATCGTGCCACTGCACTCCAGCCTTGGCAACAGAGCAAGACTCTGTCCTAAATAAAATAAAATAAAATAAAATAAAATAAAATAAAATAAAATAAAAGGTGAGGCTGGGCACGGTGGCTCACGCCTGCAAATCTAGCACTTTGGGAGGCCAAGGTAGGCGGATCACTTGAGGTCAGAAGTTCGAGACCAGCTTGACCAATGTGGTGAAACCCTGTTTCTACTAAAAATACAAAAACTGGCCTGGCATGGTGGCGTGCGCCTCTAGTCCCAGCTACTCGGGAGGCTGAGGCAGAAGAATCACTTGAACCTGGAAGGTGGAAGCTACAGTGAGCAGAGATTGTGCCACTGCACTCTAATCTGGGCAACAGAGCAAGACTCTGTCTCAAAAAATCAAAATAAAATAAAACATAAAATAAAACAGTAGGGACACTGCAGGCATTAGCCAGGGGTACAGAAGCCACCTTGCAAAAGCTAGACACAGGGCAGCAAGGTGGAGAGAGATGTCCTGAGGCACAGAAAATCAGGGGTGAGAATAAATCTCAGATGATCCCCAAATTTAGCAGCTGAGCTGTAAAATAGAAAAAGACCTTCTGCAGTTCAGAAAGTTGGCGGCCGGTTGTTTTTTTGTTTGTTTGTTTGGTTTGTTTTTTGTTGTTGCTGTTTTGTTTTGAAACAGTCTCACTCTGTCACTCTGTCACCCAGGCTGGAGTGCAGTGTCGTAATCTTGGCTCACTGTAACCTCTGCCTCCCAGGTTCAAGTGATTCTCATGCCTCAGCCTCCTGAGTAGCTGGAATTACAGGTGCATGCCACCACACCTGGCTAATTTTTGTATTTTTAGTAGAGACAGGGTTTTTCCATGTAGGCCAGGCTGGTCTCGAACTCCTAACCTTGGGTGATCTACCCGCCTCGTCCTCCCAAGGTGCTGGGATTACAGGTATGAGCCAACTGCGTCCGGCCCTATTTTTTTTTTTTTTGTTTTTTGTTTTTTGTTTTTTTAAGGCACAGGATCTCCTCTGTCACCCAGGCTGGAATGCAGTGGTGTGATTATAGCTCACTGTAACTTCAAACGCCTGGGCTCCAGAGATCCTCCTGCCTCAGCCTCCCAACAAGCTAGGACTGCAGGCTCGTGCCACCACACCTGGCTAATTTTATAAAATTTTTTGTAGAGATGGGGTCTCACTATGTTGCCCAGCTGGTCTTAAACTCCTGGCCTCAAGCCATCCTCCCACACAGGCAACCCACTTTAAAGCATAAAGAGTTTACTAGAATATTGCTGGTGCTCAGAGTCTAAGCCATGCTGAAAGGAGTCCTCATATACCCTCAAAACATGTGAAGCCAGTGGTGAACTGAACCTAACTAAAGCTACGACAAAGCTCAGATCCAGCTCCACTACAGATCGCATTGACTAACTTCCCCCACAATAGTGAGCTGACAAAAAGGGGCTTCCCCTTTTTTAAAATTTTTGTTAGTTTCTACAGTTCTTTTACATAAAATATCCCAGCATATAATAAAAAACACAAAGAACACACAAAGACGCACAAAGGACAAAAAAAGTATGGCCATGTCAAGAGAGAAAGCAGTACTAGAAGCAGATGAAGTGATAGCTGAGATTTCAAATGATCAGACAACGACTTTGAAATAGCTCTGATAAATATGTAGAGGTTCTAGTGGAAAAGGTGGATAAAATGCATGAACAGATGGAATTTCAGCAAATAGGTAGAAACTATAAAAAAGAACCAAATGGAAGAGCTAGAAATGAAAAATAAGAAATGAAATGTTTTTCAATGGGCTTAGCAGACTGAACACAGCAGAGGGAAGAATCAATATGCTTGAAGACAGGTCAGTATAAATTATCCAAACTAAGGTACAAAGAGAAAAAAAAAGAGTGAAAATATGGAACAGAGTGTCCAAGAATGGAGACAATATTAAGCATTCTAACATATGTGTAATTGGAGTCCCAGATGGAGAGAGAAAAATCAGCAAAAGAAGTATTTAAAGAGATAATGGCTGAGATTTTTCTAAAATAGATGAAAGACAGAATGCACAGATCTAAGAAGCTTAGCAAATCCTAAGCAGGATAACTGCATATAAAACCACACCTAGACATATAGTCAAACTACTGAAACCAAAGATTAAAAATAACATTTTTAAAGTAGCCAGTGAAAATGGACATAGTGCCTATAGGAAAACAACGATACAAAGAATGAATGACATCAGAAATGGAGACCAGAAAACTGGGGTCTGGGAGGAAG